>NC_089501.1:34410263-34766763 GCF_036850765.1 Saccopteryx bilineata | reverse complement strand
CGGGCTTCTGGCATTCTCTTAGTCATTGTTCTCGGGACAATCAAAACCCAAGTTAGATAGGGGTCTCGGAAGGGGAGACTCATCCTCAACTCAAGATAAATGTTCATGTAATAGCACTCTCCTGGCTTTCAGTAGTACTCTATAGGAAGGAGATAAATTAAATCAGATATAGCAGGAAGGTTTGTCAGCAAAGATATTTAAAGAGTGGAATAATGTGTCACGGTCTGTTTGGGTGGCATTCAAAGACAGAATAATGGAAGGGGCAGGGAACCCTGGGGGTATACCCACACACCCTCAAGAATAGCTTCCAGGTATGGACAATGAAATTTAGTATCATTATTATGCCAGGACTTGTGTTAAATGCTTTATATACATTATTTTATTTAATCTTCACAACAATTCTATGAAGGTTAACATCTCTATTTTATTGAAGAAACTGAGACCCAAATTAGTTGTCGAAGGTCATGAATATTTCAAGTAACAAAAATCAGGATTGTAATTTAAAATATTTCATAATTTCCCTCCCTTCTGATTTTTCTTTGATCCATCGGTTATTTAGAAGCCCTAATTTTTATAGCCCATAATATATGATCTATCTTTTTTTTTAATAATTTTATTTTTTTAATGGGGTGACATCAATAAATCAGGATACATATATTCAAAGATAACATGTCCAGGTTATCTTGTCATTCAATTATGTTGCATACCCATCACCCAAAGTCAGATTGTCCTCTGTCACCTTCTATCTAGTTTTCTTTGTGCCCTCCCCCCTCCCCCCGTAACCACCGCACTCTTATCAATGTCTCTTAGTCTCACTTTTATGTCCCACCTACGTATGGAATAATGCAGTTCTTGGTTTTTTCTGATTTACTTATTTCACTTCATGTAATGTTATCAAGATCCCACCATTTTGCTGTAAATGATCCGATGTCATCATTTCTTATGGCTGAGTAGTATTCCATAGTGTATATGTGCCACATCTTCTTTTTTTTTTTTTTTTTTTTTTTTTCTTTTCATTTTTCTGAAGCTGGAAACAGGGAGAGACAGTCAGACAGACTCCCGCATGCGCCCGACCGGGATCCACCCGGCACGCCCACTAGGGGCGACGCTCTGCCCACCAGGGGGCGATGCTCTGCCCATCCTGGGCGTCGCCATATTGCGACCAGAGCCACTCTAGCACCTGGGGCAGAGGCCACAGAGCCATCCCCAGCGCCCGGGCCATCTTTGCTCCAATGGAGCCTTGGCTGCGGGAGGGGAAGAGAGAGACAGAGAGGAAAGCGCGGCGGAGGGGTGGAGAAGCAAATGGGCGCTTCTCCTGTGTGCCCTGGCCGGGAATCGAACCCGGGTCCTCCGCACGCTAGGCCGACGCTCTACCGCTGAGCCAACCGGCCAGGGCCTGCCACATCTTCTTTATCCAGTCATATGATCCATCTTGATGAACATACTATATGTACTTGGAAAGAATGTCTGTTCAGCTGTAAGATATGTGTTGCATAGGTAACAATTAGCTCTAGATCATTTATATACTTACTGAATTTTTGTCTAGTCATTCTATCAATTTTTTGAGGGATGGATGTTAAAAATCTTCTAATATAATTGTGGAATTGTCTACTTTTTAATTATCTCAATTTTTGCTTTATGTATTTTGCAGTACTAATATCATTTGTATACATAATTATGTCTCTTTGATGACTTGAATGTTTTATTATATAAAATGTCCTTTAGTAATAATCTATCAATATATCCTGATGTTTACATTATATGATATCAATATAGCCCCTTGAGTTTTCTTATTCTTATTGCTTGCAAGGTATATCTCATTCTATCCACTAATTTTTAACCTGGGTCTTTATATTTAAAGTGTGTCTATTATAGATAATATATTGTTGGACTTTTTAAAATTTTATCATATATGCCATTTAATGAGCAAACTAGTTCATTAACATATAATGCAATTATTAGAATGGTTACCTATATATCTACCACTATATTATTTAGTCATAATTTGTCACCTCTGTTTCTGTTCTTCTGTTCTTTTCCTGCTTTCTTTAGAATTATTTGAATATTTTAAATTCCTTTTTATCTCTTGAATTTTTAACTATACCTCTTTGAATTTTTAGTAGTTTCTCTATGATTATAATACACATTCTTAACTTTTCACAGTCCACCTAGAGTTAATACTGTATTGTTTCATATAATACATAGAAACATAGCAATTAAATAGGTCCATTTACTACCCCACCTTTAAACTATAAATGTTATGTGCTACATTTACATATATTAATAAAGCTCATGAAGCAGTGTCACAATTTTTACTTTGAATATTATATGTATGTATCTGTGTATGTATATGTGTATGTATATCTTTAAAAATTAAAGGCAAGCTGTCTTTTTATTATTTACCTAAAGAATTACATTTCTGATGGTTTTTATTCCTTCTGAAGCTTTACATTTCTGTCTAGTGTCATTCCCTTGAGCCTGAAAACCTTCCTTTAATATTTCTTACAGTATAGTTCTACTGGAAATCAGTTTTCTGACTTGTTTTTCATTCTTTAAAATGTCTTTATTTTTCTTTTTTTCTTGAAGGCTATACTTATTAGATATAGAGTACTTGGTTGACAAGTATTTTTCCCTTTCCTTTCTTTAACTCAGCCTTTTATAGATTCCGTATTCTAGCCTCCACAATAATGAAAATCAACAATAATATGAATTGTTGTCCCCCTATATATAATATGTAATTTACTGCTGGATACTTTTAGGGATTTTTCTCTTGATTTTTGGTTCTTGGAACATTGAATACTTTATGCCGAGATGTGGTTTTCTTCATATTTATCTTACTTGGGACCTGCTGAGCTTCCTGTATCTCTAATTTATGTCTTGCACTAAATTTGGGGGAGTTTCAGACATTATTTCTTCAAATGGTTTTTTGCCCCATTCCCTCTCTCTCTCTCTCTCTCTCTCTCCTTTCCTTCTATGATTCTAATTCCATGTGTGTTGCAAATTTTATTTTTCCATTGGTCCTCAAGTCTCCCTTCTTGTTTTTCACGAATCCTGTTTCTCTTTTATCTTCAGATTAGATCATTTATATTGGTCTACCTTAATATTCACTGGCTCTTTCCTCTCCAATGTCTATTTTTCTCTAAGTTTATCCAGTGATATTTAAATTTCATATTTTCTAATTTTTTTTATTAATTTTAATGCAGTGACATTGATAAATCAGGGTACATATGTTCAGAGAACACATCCCCGGATTATTCTGACATTTGCTTATGTTACATACCCCTCACCCAAAGTCAAATTGTCTTCCGTCACCTTCTATCTGGTTTTCTTTGTGCCCCTCACCTCCCCCCACCCACTCTCTCTCCTTCCTTGCTCCCTCCCCACCACCCCACTCCTATACCATCACATTCTTGTCCATGTCTCTAAGTCTCATTGTTATGTCCCATCTATGTATGGATTCATATAGTTCTTAGTTTTTTCTGATTTACTTATTTCACTCAGTATAATGTTATCAAGGTCCATCCATGTTATTGTAAATGATCCAATGTCATCATTTCTTATGGCTGAGTAGTATTCCATAGTATATATGTACCAAAGTTTTTTAATCCACTCGTCCTCTGACAGACACTTGGGCTGTTTCCAGATCTTCGCTATTGTGAACAATGCTGCCACAAACATGGGGGTGCATTTCTCCTTTTGGAGCAGGTCTATGGTGTTCTTGGAGTATATTCCTAAAAGTGGGATAGCTGGGTCAAAAGGCAGTTCGATTTTCAGCTTTTTGAGGAATCTCCATACTGTTTTCCACAGTGGCTGCACCAGTCTGCATTCCCACCAGCAGTGCAAGAAGGTTCCCTTTTCTCCACATCCTCGCCAGCACTTATTCTGTGTTGTTTTGTTGATGAGCACCATTCTGGCCTGTGTGAAGTGATATCTCATTGTGGTTTTAATTTGCATTTCTCTAATGATTAGTGATGTTGAGCATTTTTTCATATGCCTATTGGCCATCTGTATGTCGTCTTTGGAGAAATGTCTATTCATTTCTTTTGCCCATTTTTGGATTGGATTGTTTGTCTTCCTGGTGTTGAGATTTACAAGTTCTTTATATTTTTTGGTTATTAACCCCTTATCAGACGTAGTGTCAAATATGTTCTCCCATTGTGTAGTTTGTCTTTTTATTCTGTTCTTATTGTCTATAGTTGTGCAAAAGCTTTTTAGTTTGATATAGTCCCATTTGTTTATCCTGTCTTTTATTTCACTTGCCTGTGGAGATAAATCGGCAAATATATTGCTGCAAGAGATGTCTGAGAGCTTACTGTCTATGTTTTCTTCTAAGATGCTTATGGTTTCATGGCTTACATTTACATTAACTTCAGACTTTCCATTTGTTTCTTTCTTATAGATATTTTTCTATTGATATTTTTTATTTTTTCATTTATTAAGATAATATTTTCTTTTATAGCAATAAGCATATATTACCTGTTTTGAAATTCTTGTTAGAAGATTCCACATCTGGGTTATTATGAAATAGGATTCCTCTGATTATTATTATTTTTTTAGAATGGGCCATATTTTCTTGGTTCTTTGTGAGTCTTTGTAAATTATATCCTGGATGGTGTAACTGTTATGCTGTGGAGAATATCATTTCTAGCATACTCCTTGAAGAATGCTGAATATTTTTTAGCAAGCAATTAACTTGGTTAGAATCAAATTACAAATTCTCTCTCTTGGGCAGCAACTCAAATCTCAGATCATTTACTTTTTCCCTAGCTAGACTGCTCTGAGTCTACCATGCATATTTGTAGTTTAGAGTTAGCCAAAGATTTGGGCAGAGTTTATTTAAAGAATTTATGGCTCTCTCATTCTGACTCTCTCTCTCCTCTGTTCTCTTATTCTTCAGACCAGAAAGACAGTAGGTTTTTTAATGAGAGTTTTCCCCATTCCAAGCAACTGCCAATTTCAGTCTTCCCTCAAGCTAAAATCTGTAAAAATGGGAAACTTACAATGTGCCGATCCCTTTTTACAAGTGTAAACTTTTCTCTAGGATCTGCCTGATTTTGTTTACTCTCCAGTATGGTTAGACAGTTGTTTCTTACATCGTATCCAGAATTTATAGTTGTTAGTTGTTGTCTGCAGAAGGGTCAGCATGGATAAGCTTTCTTTTTCTTTTTTTTCTTTTTTTTGTATTTTTCTGAAGCTGGAAACGGGGAGAGACAGTCAGACAGGCTCCCGCATGTGCCCGACCGGGATCCACCCGGCACGCCCACCAGGGGCGACGCTCTGCCCACCAGGGGGCGATGCTCTGCCCCTCGGGGCGTCGCTCTGCCGCGACCAGAGCCACTCAGGCCAAGGAGCCATCCCCAGCGCCCAGGCCATCTTTGCTCCAATGGAGCCTTGGCTGCGGGAGGGGAAGAGAGAGACAGAGAAGAAGGAAGGGGGGGGTGGAGAGGCAAATGGGCGCCTCTCCTGTGTGCTCTGGCTGGGAATCGAACCCGGGTCCCCGGGACGCCAGGCCAACGCTCTACCGCTGAGCCAACCGGCCAGGGCCGGAATAAGCTTTCTTGAAACAGCCTAAGTAGGTCCTGGCCAGTTGGCTCAGCGGTAGAGCGTTGGCCTGGTGTGCAGGAGTTCCGGGTTCGATTCCCAGCCAGGGCACACAGGAGAGGCGCCCATCTGCTTCTCCACCCCCCCCCCCCGCCTTCCTCTCTGTCTCTCTCTTCCCTTCCCGCAGCCGAGGCTCCATTGGAGCAAAGATGGCCCGGGCGCTGGGGATGGCTCTGTGGCCTCTGCCTCAGGCGCTAGAATGGCTCTGGATGCAACAGAGCAAGGCCCCCAGAGGGGCAGAGCATTGCCCCCTGGTGGGCATGCCGGGTGGATCCTGGTCGGGCGCATGCGGGAGTCTGTCTGACTGCCTCCCCGTTTCCAGCTTCGGAAAAATGAAAAAAAAAAGAAAAGAAAAAAGAAACAGCCTAAGTATATCTAATGTGAAAATTCATGTGCTAGGAGCTTGGGAAGACATAGAAAGAGAATGCATAGCAGGCTCTTCCCATCACTAAAAAATTTAGCTTTTACTATATATTTTTTATTAAAATTGATTCTTCAGTGAGTTTTTTAAAAAATTAAAAACCTCACAATTTAAAATCATTTGGAAAAAGACCAGTGAAAGTCTGAGATATGGACTCATTTCAACAAGATACTACATATATTCAAAGCAATGAATCTGAGCCTCAAGCTATACTGAAAAAGCTCTGTAAGGAATAGGTAAGTGCCTCAGGCAACATGGTTTTAGTAAAGGAGTAAGTACAATTTGTCATCACAGAATTTCAGTTTTAATGTGGAAAGGACTACAGGAATCTAGTTCAAGCTACTCATATAATAGATATAAACTAATAATTCATTGACTCATTAAATAAATGTTTACTGAACACCTGTGAATCATGAGCCAGGCATGGCACTAGTTCTAAGATGGATAACGATGCTTGCAAAGTTTATTTTCTTAAGTATGCAGACTTTGTCTCTCAATCTTCTTTGCATTATTTTTCATTTTGAACAATTTGCTTGGTAAAGAAAATTTTATCTCAGACACTGTTCAAATGATTACATTCTCTTTATCAATTTACTTAAATTTCATAAGATTGTGCTAGATTTATTTTTCTCTCATTGAAAAACAATTCAATGTAAAATAGAAGATGCCATTTTGGGGGCCAGGAATGGGTGCTATGATGGTTTGTTGTTTAATGCCCTCATAACACCCATATCTTCTTGCTGTATCTGGTTGCCATTGAAAAACTCAGAGTTACTGAGTAGCACAGGATGCTTCTTACATTGGCTTATTCATTCATGGATAGAATTGTTATAAATGAAAATGACATTCAGATTATGATCTATAATGCTATGACGAGGAACTTGTTGACTTCTACACTAACCAGGAGCAATGAGGAAACCACCACTACCATATGTATATTTGATTGTTCTTAACAAATAGCCATATCATTTTTAATAAAATAGGTATAGTAAGTGTTAGCATACAAAGTTCAGAGAAATAAGCTCTCTGGTAGTTAATTTCTTCAGAATAGGAAGTGCAGCTAAATATCTAAGCTATTGTCACTAAAGAAATGTTTATATCATGAATAAGTTATGACTGATATCAGGAGTCATATTAGAGTTAGAAAAAACTATGTTGATATGGTAAAGAGGTCACCGAATGACAAATTTAAATTATTTCCAGAGCATAGATGTTCAGCATCAGTTTTCATTTTGATCACATTATTCTACTATCATAATAAAGATTTACAAAATTACTTCTGTTTAAATCATTTCCTTTAAAATCCTGTTACATAATTTGATGGCGGTAGGCAACTAAATGCAGTATAATTTTACTTGCCAACAATGAAGCAGGCTTTCATAATGACAATTAATCAGAACTGAAAGGAACCCTGAAATGTCTGTATCTCTTGTCAGCAGCATCTCTATCTTGCTATGATGGAACAAGATTAAACCCTTTCATTCTAAAAGAATGAGAGTAACAATCACAAAGCAAACAATTCTCAATATAGAAATGGAGGAAATGTGGGTACATTGTTAGTAGTTAGCAATGAAGGAAGAATTTTGATTTAAGAGAAAAGAGAACAGAAATGACATAAAAGTTAATTTCCAATTCTTGAATGTTAACAAACCAGAAGAAGGGAAATTAGATGTTTCATTTTAGAGTTAAAGAAAATTTGAAACTTAATATTGCTTTCAGATTCAAAATTTACATGGAACATTTCAATTACCCTATGTGACATGTGGGATGATTGTTCTTCAGAAATAAAATATCCAGCATATTTTCCAAAATTTCCTTTTACATTTTTGAATTGTTGTAATTGACCTCTAGCTATTTTAGTTTCCTGATTTTCAAGCTTTTTGATGAAAGTTTTTTCTTACCAAGAAAAAGTTTATATTGTGATCACTTATATTTACAAAACTTGGGTAATACGATTATGTGGCTCACATCCCATAACTTTTATAGAGGAATACAGGATATATTCTTCTTTCTGTACCAGCCGAAGAAACACGTGAGCCGTCTCATCTATCAGTGAAACTGAGTGGCCCTTCTTCCCCAGGTCACAGCCAAGAGATAAAACCAGATGACTCCATGTTTGTTAGAAACTGCTGCAGGTTATTCATTCCGCAGGAGGCCAGTCATCACTAAAACAAGCCTATTTATCACCAGCTATCAAATTCAAAAGTCTCACTGCACCTGCTCAGAGTGACTGTGTATTCACAACTGAAACCTTTGCTCACACACTTATTTTGGGGCTGAGCAACATAGCTCTAGAGAGAACTGAGGAAAACCATCCTGCTTCCTCTGCACGTGAATCTCCTTTCGTGGACCCAACCCTGAATTCTATAAACCCAGGTGTATGTCAACCAGTATAAACAAAAGATTTTTCTTTGAATCTGCAGGAGGAAACCCTTCAGCGGGCAAGGGAGGAAGAAGAGAAAAGAAAGGAGATTACGAATCATTTCCAGAGCACCCTGACGGATATCCAGGCCCAGATTGAGCAGCAGAGTGAGCGAAATATGAAACTGTGTCAGGAGAACACAGAGCTCGCAGAGAAACTGAAAAGTATCATTGATCAATATGAGCTCAGAGAGGAGGTAAGAACCACATCAAACAGCGTAGAAGCACTGGATATAGATCCTGATCGGGGTTGTGAAGGTGGGCAGCATGGTTAATAAGAAAGGTATGACCGGCCTTCTCAATTGATTAATACTTAGGTTTGGATTTCTCCTACTAGCCAAATAAAAACAGATGGTATTGCAAAATACCTGGCTGAAAGTCATATGGAATTTTTTCCACGCTGGAATCACTGCAAAGCAAAGGCAATAAATAGAAAGTGGTAGGATGTGAGCACAGTTATCCTTGGTCTTTTTAAAACACTCTCTACAGAGCCAAGAAATACTGCACACATTCCCTCGTAAAAGTCACCATGTCATTAAGAATATGTAGTCTATATACCCCACAAGTCAATACTAGTATTAATAATATAATAATTATAATTATCATGGTCTTAGTTACTCAGACCTTAGCTTGAGCCATGTGCTAAAGACTATACTTTACATACAAAGTGTCCTTTAATTGTCTCAACAATCTTATGCACTGGATAATGACATATTATCCACATTTTGTAGATGGGAAGCAGTGGCTATAAGATTAAATCACCCACGGTCACAAAAGCCAAAAGAGTTTTGCTTCCCATAGCTTACATTAAGGGGACTATCAAAATCTTTCATTATTTCGAAATTAATATTTTAATATTGAACATGTTTTTAAGACTCCAGAACAGGGGTCCCCAAACTTTTTACACAGGGGGCCAGTTCACTGTCCCTCAGACTGTTGGAGGGCTGGACTATAAAAAAAGCTATGAACAATCCCTATGCACACTGCACATATCTTATTTTAAGTAAAAAAACAAAACAGGAACAAATACAATATTTAAAATAAAGAACAAGTAAATTTAAATCAACAAACTGACCAGTATTTCAATGAGAACTATGGGCCTGCTTTTGGCTAATGAGATGGTCAATGTCCGGTTCCATATTTGTCACTGCTAGCCATAACAAGTGATATGACGCGCTTCCGGAGCCGTGACGTGTGCGTCCCGCGTCACCGGAAGTAGTACTGTATGTGAGCGACACCACACTTTGCGTACTCACTGACCACCAATGAAAGAGGTGCCCCTTCTGGAAATGCACTGGGGGCTGGATAAATGGCCTCAGGGGGCCGCATGCGGGGACCCCTGCTCCAGAAGTTCCTTCAGGATTTTGATGTATCAAATTTTTTTCCTCATCCCATCCAAATTTTAAATTTCTGTTTGAAAATGTAACATAAGTTAGTCAAAGTGGTTCTGTTGGCAACATGCTGAGAAAACAACTGAGCCATTGCACACGGTAGCACCCCTTAGGTAGACCAAGAAACTCCTCCTAATAAGCCAACTGCCATGTGGTCACTTTATCTTGTCAGGAAGGTCAGCCCTGCTCCAGAGTGGAGGCTCAGGCAAAAACAAAAGGGAAGGAGCTAAAAAGAAAATAGTCACACTGCTCAGAAAGCTCTCAGATGGGAACCCCCTGTAGACTGGTTGTATATTTCCAGGACTGGTTCTGTATAAGGCTCAAGGATAGAATTCCACATGACCTCTTGCCGATGGGACCTCCTAATGACCAGAAAACTGTCCATACTGGAGCAGAGTTGGAAGCATCTCTTCACCAAGCTAGTAGAGAGGTCAAAAGGTGCAGAGTCACATAATAGCACATTTGCAGATCAACTCCCCTGTGACCCTTGGCCTTGTTTTTCCTATCAGAGCTACAGACTTGAAATCAGGGGGCTTCTGCCTAAGTCCCTGATCCAGGGCCACATTAAGGTACCCCAGAACTTCCTCACAGCCCTTGAAGCAGGAGTGTGGAGGATGTGGAAAAGAATTCACCGTGATAACTTGTATTAATGTTGTATTTAGCAAGTGAACTTGACTCGAAGGAACTGCTGAGCTAAAGCCAGCCCTAATGTTGTATTTAAAAGTAGTTTTATATTCATTAGAAAGAGCCAAAAAAACGAGTAATAGTGCTGTCACTATCTGTGCTGCCTAGCATAATAACTAGCATCATATCTAATAGTTACCAAATTTAGAAAAATAACGTTCAGACCTTGTGGAGTTACAATTGCTGAATTCTAGCACCTTTGCCTTTTGCCACCCCATTTGCATATGCAAAAGGAAGGGGACTTCACCAATTTATGGCTTTTCTACACAGCCATAAGTGATGTCAATGTGTTTATTGCCCTCTTTTTAAAAATCTTAGAACCTAGAGAATGTGTGTTTATGTAAATATCGCTTTTTTATTTTACATTGTTTTAGCCCCAATACCCCGTCAAGCTTGATGTGCGCAATTTGTTTCTTCCGTAGCATCTGGACAAGATATTTAAACACAGAGAACTGCAGCAGAAGCTGGTGGATGCAAAACTCGAGCAGGCGCAGGAAATGATGAAGGAAGCGGAGGAGCGACACACACGTGAAAAGGAATATGTACATATCACCTGAGTCGATGTGCTTGTCGGTTCTGCCTCTGGGTCAGAGAACCCTCGAGAAAGTTGTTTCTGAGAATGGCCACAGAGCCCTAGACCAATGGAGAAAGAGACTGAGCTGCCCTGGAGACTAAATTGGCCAGCCCAGTAGGAGGCACTATACCTAAACTACTTTCTGTATGCAATAGTCATGTACCCACTCAACAAATCTTTTCCCAGTGTCTGTCATAGGCTAAGCACCATTCTGGGTGGTGGGGTATAGTGGTGACCAAGATGGAGAAGGTCATGACCCATCATTAAGACTAGAGTTTAACCAGAAAGAGACAAGCAGTTAACAAGCAAACAAACAAGGAAGGGTAATTTCAGATAATATTGATAAGTGCTACTAGGGAGGCCTCCCCCAGGGGACATGGCTTGAGCTGAACCCTCCTCTATGAGAAGGACATCTCCAGCAGTGATGTTCGTAGCAGTGACGAATGTTTGATGCTGGAACCAGGTTGGCATCCTCTAGAAATAGAAGAAGGTTAAGGTAGCAAAAGCATGTTGACCCAGTGGGAGAAAGCTTCAAAATAAAGTTGGAGATGAAAGCAGAGGCCAAGCTATATAGCTTTGTAGGCTTGGAAAGTGGTTTGGATTTTATTCTAAAAATAATGGAAAAGGACTGGGTAGTTTTAGCAAAGGAAGTGACATGATCTGCTTGGCATCTGTAGAAGATGAATTTGGCTCCTGGGTGGAAAATGATCGAAAGAGGGACAAGAGAACAAGACGACAGGTAGGAGGCTACTGCAGCAGTCTGGACGAGCTGTGACAATGGCGTGGATTAGGGAGGACGCAGAGGTGAAGGAGAGCCTGATGTGGACGCAAGTTATGTTTCAATGTAAAACCAGCAGGCAATGCACTGAACTGAAGATGGTGACAGTGAGAAAAGGGAGGAGTCAAGGATGACTCCTGACTTTCTGGTTTAAGAGACTGAGCGGTGGCTTTTGCTGATGTCTCATTAACCCCACATACTCCAGGAGAGCTGGGGGCCATCCTACAGCAGAGAGGCTCAAAGAGGATGTGCAAGTTGTTTGATTAAGGTCACTCACTGCTAAATGACCAAGATGTATAGTACACCAAAATGTATCCGCCCCCCAAGCCCAGGCTCTGTGATAGTACATCACTCTCAGAGGCATGTTTCAGAGGCAAAGGTTGAAGTTTGCTTCTATTAGCTGGAGAGAGAGAGAGAGAGAGAGAGAGAGATTTAAGACCCAGTCAATGGAATTTGGCCATTTAACAATTGATCACAAGCTTTGCCTTTACTGAAAATCAGATCAGAATCACTTCAATTAGTTGGAATAGTAATTTTAAAATATCTTTGGTTTTCAAATATAGCAACAAAAGGACGAATTTCAGAGAGCCTAACCTAGTAGACATGAATAATCTCAAATCAGAAGTTCATGTGCTCTTAATAAACAGATTAATTTATTAAATCATCTACAACTTAGTTCTCAAAGTAAGAAATAAAAGATTTAGTTATTACTCATATAATAAAAGAGATATTCCACTGCTGGTATAATGACCCTATTAGGTAAAACATACTTCCTATAGCAGTGATTTTCAACCATTTTGAGCCGCAGCACATTTTTTACATTCACAAAATCCTGGGGCACACCACCTACCAAAATGACACAAAATGACACTCTGTTAGAATTTATTTAAAGTTTAAATAAATTATATTTATTAAAAAAAAGTTAAATAAAAAAGGATAACACCCTCATATATACAGTCCCATGTAACATCCCCTTATAAATACAGTCCCACGTAACATCCCCTCATATACAGTCCCATGTAACATCCCCTCATATACAGTCCCATGTAACCTCATATATACAATCCCATGTAACCTCATATATACAGTCCCATGTATCCCCTCATATATACAGTCCCGCTAATAGATACTGGAGCCTTCATCAAGGTTGTGGGTTCAAATCAATTTGGCAAATACTCTCTCTATATAGAGACTGGACAAAATCAATTTTAGAAAATGTTGGGTACTTGTGTAACATCATAAGTCCTCAGAGCATCTCTACTGTCAGATTGAGAAGTTTGCTTTCTAGGTAAGGATTCTGATAAATACTAGAGTTCTCCCTGAGGTTGTGGGTTCAAATCCCATGGTCAGCTGGGTGCAGGGGCCTTGGTTCTGTCTGTTTTGATGGTGTATATAGAGATTTGAGCTCTTTAAGAAGATGACCCCTGCCTGACCAGGCGGTGGCGCAGTGGATAGAGCGTTGAACTGGGATGTGGAAGGACCCAGGTTCGAGACCCCAAGGTTGCCAGCTTGAGCGTGGGCTCATCTGGCTTGAGCAAAAAGCTCATCAGCTTGGACCCAGTGTCGCTGGCTCCAGCAAGGGGTTACTTGGTCTGCTGAAGGCCCGCAGTCAAGGCACATATGAGAAAGCAATCAATGAACAACTAAGAAGTCGCAATGCGCAACGAAAAACTAATGATTAATGCTTCTCATCTGTCTCCATTCCTGTCTGTCTGTCCCTGTCTATCCCTCTGACTCTCTCTCTGTCTCTGTAAAAAAAAAAAAAAAAGAAGAAGATGACCCTTCAGGAGGCCATATACAATATAGATAACATTGTGGTGCATTGTGATGCATTGTATATCACCCTCTGCAGGGGGGCCTCTTTTAAAAAGAAAAAGGTCAAATATCTATATACACCATCAGGATAGACATAACCAGCTGAGGCTGAGGCTTCATCTAGTGGTGGCAACATTTACCTCCAGTCCTGACCAGGATTAGAAATAGGGACCATGGGGAGTAGTAGCAGCTTCAACTACTCCCCTCGGCCACACAATGACAAATGCGTGGCAGCCCGAGCGGGGACCTTCCTGGGTGTGGATGAGAGGCGGCCTACTATTGGTTCATCGCTAGTGGTTGGGATGAATCCTAGAAGGTGATTGGTCAGTGAGCGTTCCCTGTGCCTCCACTCTTCCTGTCGCTGATAGCTGGAGGGATTGTGAGGGGAATGTTTATGTTCGGATGGAAGCAGCTGGCGGCGGGCGGGATAAATAGCCTCCGTGGGCCATAGTTTGGGGACCCGTTTAATTTCCCCATGGCATACCTGACCATGTCTCATGGCACACTAGTGTGCCGCGGCACACTGGTTGAAAAACTCTGTCCTATAGGATCAGTATCTTTGGTCTATAACATCTGAGACTTGACAGAGGAACATCTAGGTTCATGTGAGGGAGACTGAGGGCAGATATGGGGTGACCCAGCCTTAGCAAGCAACTACCATGCTAGCTCTTTTCTTACCCTGGTTTAGTAAAACACAGTGGGTTTAGTGTCAAAGAAAAGTGGCCACTCTCAGTTCTTCAAAGCTGGCAGGCCACCTACCCCATTTCTAGCTCTGATGTTTCTTTTCTGAAAGTGATGAAATAACATCAGAGCTTGGAGGTTCCTTTGCTCCAAGTAGAACAGGCAGCCACCTGCCTCCTGTCTGTCAGGGACCACCCAGTACAACAGGGCTCCTCAACCCGCATAGGGAAGCAGGGGCCGTGTACACGACCACCACGCTACTCAGATGGCCAGGGGGGACACTACCTCACAGCTGCCTGGACTGTTCAAGTTATTTCACTTCCATAATAATGCATCTTCACCATAATAATTCATGCTGGCAGGTATGGAGGAATATATAACATATTTTACAAGCCATAGGAAAAAACACAAACTTGGAAAAGAAAATAAGATGTCTTCAAGTTTTTAAAAATAATGCTTTTATTGGGAGTTTTTGTTGTTGTTGGTCTTATTACGAAAGTAATATATAGAGTTCATGGACACTTTTGTTATAGTACAGACAAATACAAAAAAAATTTTTAATCAGCCTATCTTCAAATACATTAGAATCTTCTTGACTGATGGCCACTTGACTAACCAGATTAACCCATGACATTCACCATTCTCTCTGTGAATGCAGTGACAGATGTCCACAGCATGTTGAATCCTGTGGCTAGTAAGCCACTCTGAACTGTCAACACGTGTAAGACTGAGGTGACCAAGAATCAGCCCTCTGTGCCCAAATCTTTTCTTTCCAGTTATCCTTGGGGTTGTATTATGTAAATCAAGAGAATTATACATTAACTGAAAAAAAGAACTGTGAAATCTGTTTCTATGAAAACTATGCTTAATGCTTTGAAAGACTAGATATAATCAAAGAGCAAAAACTAGTTGTCAAACTAGATGTCGGTAGCTATAAAAGACTGGGAGAAAGTTGTAAAACTCCACAAAATTTAAAAATCAAGCTGCTTCACAAGCATCTTTCGGTCTTTAGGTTCTAGCACTTTTGTTTAAAAACAAAAAAATTCTAAATCATATATGGCAAATTATGGATATGTTTTTTGTGAAAAGAGAACAAACCCTTCTGAATTCTGTTATGAAGGTCTGCACCCAAAACAAGGACCAGAGCCCTACATTAGAATGGATAAATGAACATCCATCTTAAATTAAAATAACATGTCTGAGTCATCTCTTTGCCTAGAACAATTTTTTCAAATTAACCCCTCAGCTCTGAGTTCTGATTCTGTTTCATATGAGGGCCTCGATTGTATCTGAAACGCGAATTTATGAAAGAGGGACCTTATTTTGTAAATGTACACAGGACTTATTTTGTAATCCTTGCACAGGATTTGGGACACCAGGTCAAGTTTCTAACACAGTGTTTCTCAAAATATAATCCATGGGCCACCAATATCCAAACCTTCTTGGGTATTTGCTAAAAGTATGGATTCCAATCACACACCCTCAACTTCCTAACTCATAATCTCGGAGAGAGATCAGATTTGTGTATGCTTCCTAGGGGATTCTGATGCACACTTTGGTGGAGAACGCTGGTTAGGAGACTAAATTTGAGCTTAATATAAAGGAACAGTTGCTCACAACAGTGCCCCAGATAGGGATGTTCTGGAGATGCTCAAGCAGAGGCCAGATGATGGTTGGGCAGGATTGCTAGAGAAGATTCCAGAATTTGGTGGGAGGTAGAATTTTGTGTGATTAATACTTGACTTAAAAATAATTTTCCTTTTATTCCCCAATAAAACCACTAATTTTAAATGAGAATCCAACTATCGAGACTAGTTGTATTCTTAGATTTCTTAGGATCCTTACAATGTTCCCCCAAAATTACTTGAATTAGTTAACTAAGAAGTTATTATGTTTTATATACGAATCACAACCAAATGGAAATTTAAAAGATAATCTGACAGTCTTTCCTCACATTCTCTCTTCTCACAGTTGCTGAACCAGGCAGCAGAGTGGAAACTTCAGGCCAAAGTGCTGAAGGAACAGGAGACAGTCCTGCAGGCTCAGGTGAAGTGGGGGAGCAATGCATGGGGGGGTGCTCTCCTTCCATTCCCAAGGAAAGAGCCTGTGAACCGAAGGTGGCCTGCAGAAGCTTCTGTGCAGCAGTGGGAGGGGAGACAGGTGTTGCAAACAAAGAACTACTTCATATTTGTTAATAAATAAAAATAAAATTATAATTTTATACCTAAGAAAAATAGGCCCTGGACTGTTGGCTCAGTGGTAGAGCATCAGCCCAGTGTGTGGATGTCCCAGGTTTGATTCCCAGTCAGGGCACAGAGAAGAAGCATCCATCTGCTTCTCCACCCCTCCCCTTCCCCCTTCTCACTCTCTCTCTCTTCTACTCCTACAGCCATGGCTCGATTGGTTTGAGCACATCTGCCCTGGGCACTGAGGATGGCTCTGTGGAGCCTCCACCTCAGGCACTAAAATTAGCTTGGTTGCAAGCATGGCCCCAGATAGACAGAGCATGGTCCCCCGACGGGGTTTGCCAGGTGGATCCCAGTTGGGGCATATGCGGGAGTCTGTCTCTCTGTCTCCCTTCCTATTACTTGGAAAAGGATAAAATAAAATAAAATAAAATAAAATAAAATAAAATAAAATAAAATAAAATAAAATAAAATAAAATAAATAAAACATTCTGCATGAACAAGATCCAGTCAAAAGGTATGTTTTACATGCAAATAAGGGCACTGAAATGGTCAATCAGAATAAGCTGGGGCTCAGGTGTCCACTTATCTGTTCATATGGCCTCTCATTCTCCTCCCCCATGACCCTACTTAGGTAAGAATAAAATGTAAAGTGTTCCGAAATACCGTCTATAACTGTCAATACCTAAAATGTCCTTGCTTATTTGATATTATTTACAATAAAAGAAAATTAGAAAAGTAGAGTCAGCACCCAAGTTTTTGTGCTCTCAGAGGTTTCTTTTTTGGTGGCAGATGACTAAATGGCAGACATGTCAGGAGCCATTTATATTTGGCTTTGTGATGTCATGTGTGTGTTTTGACTAGAATATGGAAATTCCTATTTTATACTCAAAAATAAAGCCTCATGAAACACCTGACTCTGGGGAAAAACCAGACGTGGGTCTACTGGGTCCTGGAAGCTCTGCTTCTCCTGGCAAACTGTCCCTGTTAGGTTCTAGGAGAGCCACGGGCCACCAAGGGGCTCTGGCTTCCCTGCTGGGAGGAATGCCCCAATACTCAAGGAACTACAAAATCTCATAGAACAAATTCACAGAAGCCTTCCATGCTGAGTAACATTAATTTAAGATTTGAGCAATTCACTTGTAAATGTTTATGTGTTGACTGCTGAATACATACATGTTCATTGTAAAAGGAAAAGCAAATAAGAAAAATAAGAATATTAAAATCACAAATTACAGTATATTAATGTGTAGACAAAAACACAGCTATCGTTTCATGACTAACCTTCCTAAAGCATATTTTCTCAATGTGTGTACTGAGTGAAACAATGAAATGTTTCCTCCCAGTAATATAGCAAAATAGTTTTTTTTTAAATTAAATTTAATGCAGTGACATTCATAAATCAGGATATATATGTTGAGAGAAAACATCTCCAGGTTATTTTGACATTTGATTGTGCTGTATACCCCTCCCCCAAAGTCAAATTGTCTTCTATCACCTTCTATCTGGTTTTCTTTGTGCCCCTCCCCTCCCCCACCCCCTCTCTCCTTCCTCGACCCCTCCACCCCCGTTGCCATCACATTCTTGTTCATGTCTCTGAGTCTCATTTTTATGTCCCATCTATGTATGGATTCATATAGTTCTTAGTTTTTTCTGATTTACTTATTTCACTCAGTATAATGTTATCAAGGTCCATCCATGTTATTGTAAATGATCCGATGTCATCATTTCTTATGGCTGAGTAGTATTCCATAGTATATATGTACCAAAGTTTTTTAATCCACTCGTCCTCTGATGGACACTTGGGCTGTTTCCAGATCTTTGCTATTGTGAACAATGCTGCCACAAACATGGGGGTGCATTTCTCCTTTTGGAGCCGTTCTATGGTGTTCTTGGGGTATATTCCTAAAAGTGGGAGAGCTGGGTCAAAAGGCAGTTCGATTTTCAGTTTTTTGAGGAATCTCCATACTGTTTTCCACAGTGGCTGCACCAGTCTGCATTCCCACCGGCAGTGTAGGAGGGTTCCCTTTTCTCCACATCCTCGCCAGCACTTATTCTGTGTTGTTTTATTGATGAGCGCCATTCTGACTGGTGTGAGGTGATATCTCATTGTGGTTTTAATTTGCATTTCTCTAATGATTAGTGATGTTGAGCATTTTTTCATATGCCTATTGGCCATCTGTATGTACTCTTTGGAGAAGTAGCTATTCATTTCTTTTTCCCATTTTTTGATTGGATTGTTTGTCTTCCTGGTGTTGAGATTTACAAGTTCTTTATAAATTTTGGTTATTAACCCCTTATCAGATGTATTGTCAAATATGTTCTCCCATTGTGTAGTTTGTCTTTTTATTCTGTTCTTATTGTCTTTAGCTGTGCAAAAGCTTTTTAGTTTGATATAGTCCCATTTGTTTATCCTGTCTTTTATTTCACTTCCCCGTGGAGATAAATCAGCAAATATATTGCTCCGAGAGATGTCGGAGAGCTTACTGCCTATGTTTTCTTCTAAGATGCTTATGGTTTCATGGCCTACATTTAAGTCTTTTCTCCATTTTGAGTTTATTTTTGTGAGTGGTGTAAGCTGGTGATCTAGTTTCATTTTTTTGCAGGTAGCTGTCCAATTTTCCAAACACCATTTGTTAAAGAGGCTGTCTTTACTCCATTCTATTTCCTTACCTCCTTTGTCAAATATCAGTTGTCCATAGAGCTGTGGGTTTATTTCTGGGTTCTCTGTTCTGTCCCATTGATCTATATGCCTGTTCTTATGCCAGTATCAGGCTGTTTTGAGTACAATGGCCTTGTAGTATAACTTGATATTAGGAAGAGTGATACCTCCCATTTTATTCTTCTTTTTTAAGATTGCTGAGGTTATTCGTGTTCTTTTTTGGTTCCATATAAATTTTTGTAATATGTGTTTTATATCTTTGAAGTATGTCATTGGTATTTTAATTGGTATTGCATTGAATTTATAGATTGCTTTGGGTAATATAGACATTTTAATGATGTTTATTCTTCCTAATCATGAACACAGTATATGCTTCCACTTGTTTGTATCTTCTTTGATTTCTTTTATCAATGCTTTGTAATTTTCCAAGTATAAGTCTTTAGTCTCCTTGGTTAAGTTTACTCCTAGGTACTTTATTTTTTTGGTTGTAATAGTGAAGGGGATTGTATCCTTTTCTTTCTGACTATTCATTGTTGGCGTATAAAAATGCCTCTGATTTCTGAGTATTGATTTTATATCCTGCCACTTTGCTGAATTCATTTATCAGGTCCAGTAGTTTTTTGACTGAGACTTTAGGGTTTTCTATATACAATATCATATCATCTGCAAATAATGATAGTTTTACTTCTTCTTTTCAACTTGAATGCCTTTTATTTCTTCTTCTTGTCTGATTGCTGTGGCTAGGACTTCCAGGACTATGTTAAATAAGAGTGGTGAAAGGGGGCACCCCTGCCTTGTTCCTGATCTTAAGGGGATTGCTTTTAATTTTTCCCCATTGAGTATGATGTTGGCTGTGGGTTTCTCATAGATGGCTTTTATCATGTTGAGGTATGTTCCCTGTATTCCCACTTTGCTGAGAATTTTGATCATGAATGGGTGCTGGATTTTATCAAATTCTTTTTCTTCATCTATTGAAATTATCATATGGTTTTTCTCCTTTTTGTTTATGTGATGAATCACATTGATTGATTTGCGAATATTGTACCAACCTTGCCTCCCCAGAATAAATCCCACTTGATCATGGTGTATGATTTTTTCCATATATTATTAGACCCGGTTTGCTAATATTTATGTTGAGGATTTTAGCATCTATATTCATCAGAGATATTGGCCTATAATTTTCTTTCTTTGTGTGGTCTTTGCCTGGTTTTGGAATCAGAATTATGCTCGCCTCATAAAAGGAGCTTGGAAGTCTTCCTTCCTTTTGAATTTTTTGAAATAGTTTGAGAAGGATAGGAATTAGTTCTTCTTTGAATATTTGGTAGAATTCAGTTGTGAAGCAATCAGGCCCCGAATTTTTCTTTGTTGGGAGTTTTTTGATAACTGTTTCGATCTCACTTGGTGTAATCGGTCTGTTTAGGTTTTCTGATTCTTCCAGATTGATTTTTGGAAGATTGTATGTTTCAAGGAATTTGTCCATTTCATCTAGGTTGTCTAGTTTTTTGGCATACAGTTCTTCATAGTATTTTTTACAATATTTTGTATTTCTGTTGTGTCAGTTGTTATTTCTCCACTCTCATTTCTAATTTTATTTATTTGAGTCCTCTCTCTCTTTTTCTTGGTGAGTCTAGTTAAAAGTTCATCAATCTTGTTTACCTTTTCAAAGAACCAGCTCCTAGTTTCATTGATCCTCTGTATTGTTTCTTTAGCCTCTATGTCATTTATTTCTGCTCTGATCTTTATTATTTCCTTCCTTCTACTACATTTGGGCTTTACTTGCTGTTCTTTTTCTAGTTCTTTTAGATGCAGGGTTAAGTTGTTTATTTGAGCTTTTTCTAGCTTCTTTTTTTTTTTTTTTTTTGCATTTTTCTGAAGCTGGAAACAGGGAGAGACAGTCAGACAGACTCCTGCATGCGCCCGACCGGGATCCACCTGGCACCCCCACCAGGGGGCGACGCTCTGCCCACCAGGGGGCGATGCTCTGCCCATCCTGGGCATCGCCATGTTGCGACCAGAGCCACTCTAGCACCTGAGGCAGAGGCCACAGAGCCATCCCCAGCGCCCGTGCCATCTTTGCTCTAATGGAGCCTTGGCTGCGGGAGGGGAAGAGAGAGACAGAGAGGAAGGCGCGGCAGAGGGGTGGAGAAGCAAATGGGCGCTTCTCCTGTGTGCCCTGGCCGGGAATCAAACCCGGGTCCTCTGCACGCTAGGCCGACGCTCTACCGCTGAGCCAACCAGCCAGGGCTTTTTCTAGCTTCTTAAAGTGTGCCTATAGTGCTATGAACTTCCCTCTCAGTACTGCTTTTGCTGTGTCCCATAAATTTTGAGTTGTTGTATGCTCATTGTCATTTGTTTCTAGGAATTTTTTTATTTCTTCTTTGATCTCATTCTTAATCCATTCATTATTTAACAACGTGCTATTTAGTTTCCAAGTGTTTGAAAATTTTTGAGCTTTTCTGTTGTGGTTCACTTCTAGCTTCATGCCGTTGTGATCAGAGAAAGTGCTTGATATGATTTCAATCTTCTTAAATTTGTTGAGACTACTTTTGTGCCCTGACATGTGGTCTATCCTAGAGAATGTACCATGAGCACTTGAAAAGAATGTATATTCTGCTGCTTGGTGAAAGGTTCTGAAGATATATATTAAATCAAGTTGATCTAGTGTGTCCAATAAGTCTTCTGTTTCTTCATTAATTTTCTTTCTTGAGGATCTATCTAGTGATGTTAGTGGGGTATTGAAATCCCCTACTATTACAGTATTGCTGTTGATCTTGCCTTTTAAATCCATCAAAGTCTGCTTTATATATTTAGGTGCTCCTATATTAGGTACATAGATATTTATAATAGTTATATCTTCCTGTTGGATTACTCCCTTTATCATTATGTAGTGGCCTTCTTTATCTCTTACTATATCCTTTGTTTTAAAGTCCAATTTGTCTGATATTATATTGCTACCCCAGCTTTTTTTTCATTTCCATTTGCATGAAATGTTTTTTTCCATCCTTTTACTTTCAATCTATGTGTATCTTTTGTTCTAAGGTGTGTCTCTTGTAGACAGCATATGTACGGGTCCTGTTTTCTTATCCATGCAGCTACCCTATGTCTTTTGATTGGATCATTTAATCCATTTACATTTATGATTATTATTGATATGTAGTTGTTTATTGCCATTTTATTCTTTAAAGGTGTATTCCTTTTTTACTATATTCTTTTCCCACTTTGATCTATTTACAACAGGCCCCTTAACATTTCCTGCAGCATTGGTTTGGTTGTAATGAATTCCTTGAGTTGTTTTTTGTCTGGGAAGCTTTTTATTTCTCCTTCGATTTTAAATGATAGCCTTGCTGGATAAAGTAGTCTTGGTTGTAGGTTCTTGTTCTGCATTACTTTGAGTATTTCTTGCTATTCCCTTCTGGCCTCAAGTGTTTCTGTTGAGAAGTCGGATGTCATCCTTATGGGAGCTCCTTTGTAGGTGATAGCTTTTTTTTCTCTTGCAGCTTTTAATATTTTCTCTTTATCACTTAGCTTTGGTATTTTAATTATGATGTGTCTTGGTGTAGGTTTGTCTGGGTTTATCTTTAATGGAGTCCTCTGTGCTTCTTAGACTTGTGAGAGTTTCTTCTGCATTAATTTAGGGAAGTTTTCAGTTATGATATGATTGATCAAAGTCTCTATCCTTTGTTCTTTTTCTTCTTCTTCAGGAACCCCTATGATGCGGATGTTATTTCTCTTCATGTTGTCACAGAGCTCTCTAAGAGTTCCCTCAGTCTTTTTGAGTCTCTTTTCTTTTTTCTTCTCTGCTTTCATGCCTTCATTCCAGTTGTCCTCCAACTCGCTGATTCGATCCTCAGCTCTATCTATCTTGTTTTTAATTCCTTCCATTGTGGTCTTTATTTCTGATATTGTATTTGTCATTTATAACTGATTCTTTTTTATACTTGCTATTTCTTTATTTAGATGTTCATAATGACCATCCATTGTTGTTCTAAGATCCCTAAGCATCCTTAAAATCATTATTTTGAACTCCGCATCTGGAAGTTTGATTATTTCCATATTACTCAGTTCATCTCCTGAAGGATTCTCTTGTGGTTTCATTTGGATTGCATTTTTTGTCTTCTCATTGTCAGTGTTTTGTTTGTAGAGTTGGTTGAGTCTAGGCTTGGTGTTGTCTGCCTCGCAAAATAGTTTTAAAATACTAATTACATAGACATTAGAGCCACAAAGTTTTTGACTATTAATAGAATAAAGTGACCCAGAGTTAAAAGACTAAAGTTTAAAGTTACAAACTCAAGATCATCCTTTAGGCAGTCACAGAACCCATCACATCATTGTGTGGTGGGTAGGTGGCAGGCCATGGTGGCATCTAACCAGACACAGGCAGGGGAAGAAGGAGGTGTGACCTCACTGACTTAGGCAAGTCTGGAGAATCAAGCCAGGGCTCTGGGTGTTATCTCTGCCCCATTCAGAACACAGCCTGCGGGGTACAATAGACAAGACTTCAAACTCACCATTGCTCAGATGTTACAAGCAATCTCTACACCTTTTTGCTAAATGAAGATAATGAACTTGAGTATAATGATATCATAAGACTCTGGGCTGGGGAGTGAGTCATTCAGCTTGCATGAGAATCTAGGCCTTTAATGACCTATCAAATGAAAACATACAGGTGTGCTTGATTTTCTTCGTATTTCCCTGCAAGCTTTAAAAAGCATCTACCCGGGGCTCTAGACCTGCCAGTGTTTCTCGTTCATCCCTCAATACTGGACTGAGTCCAGGGACCAGGGTCAGAGTCCCCACTCTTCTGCTGAAATGCTGTGTGACCCTGTGCAATGTGTCTAAGCCTCCCTGGACCTCAATTTCCTTGTCCATAAAATAAGGATGATGTAATGTGTTAATGATTCCAAGATGGAGTCCTCTGACCTCTGTGAGGTTCATTACTTTTCAATAGTTCCAAAACATAACAGCACATAAGGCAGCATGTGCTATCTAAAATGCAGTTGTTTTTGACATATCATCTCTCAATCAACCTGGCAATTACCTGTATGTTTGATTAAATTTTTAAAAGAAAAGTGAGTTCTTGAATATGTAATATATGCAGTTTGTTTTCAGAGTATGCATACAAAGCCTTTAGCTCAGTGTTTAGACCAATATAAACAAAATTAATTCAACATATTTGTTGAGCACCAACTATGTGCTAGGACAGCTTCAAGGTATTGGAGAAAAAGTAATCAACAAGAGAGACAAATATCCCTGCCTAATTAAATTTACAATCTAGTTATAAAAATAATGTTAACAAAAATGCTAACAATTAGTGTAAGAGCTGATATTGCTATTATTTCATAGGTAAGGAACTACATAGGGAAATATGAATCTAAGAGAGTCTCTATTTACAAAAAAGTTTAAGAACTGCTGGAAAAGGTGATCTCAAGAATCTGTTCATCTCTGGTCTACAAATGTAAAGAATTCCAGAGCTAAGGGAGCACGGCCATAAACTGAGTTAACACTGCTTTCTCCTCTTTTGCCCTATTTTCCATGGCACATGGCTCTCTCTACAATGGCCCATGTTTGTCTATTTCTTGTCTTCAAGGCACTTTCAAAACTCCAATCATTACTTAATTATTAAAAAGAATATAGAGGTCCCAAATCCTTATGTGTAACAATGTTTAGACAAGTTCCTCTTGAAAACTATCAACATTACATTTTTTAAACTTATAGACAAACCTTGAAAACCAAAGTCTGTCGCACATTATTTTGCATAGCACTCAAACACTTCCTTTGGTTTCACAATGTCTTTAAAGGGCGGGTGATAGGAAGGGAAGGCTTTAGTCCTCAGTTCTGCCATTCCGACCAACGGAAATACCAGAGACAGATTGTGTTTTCCTGGATGGAAGTCACTTTGCAGTCCAACAGCTAGCCAGTTTGGGGCACGATTCTCACTTAGGGAGGGGATATCTGGCTTTCAATTATACTAACCAAGGCAATAGAGTAAATGTCAGAGCTGATCAGTGGGCTGCAATCATCACTACAGAATGCTCATTGGGTCGGTAAGGATGAAGATGGCAGTAGACATGGAGTCAGCAATTCCTGATGACACAAACACAGCATACTGCTCAAGGGGAAAGATCAATGAGGACACTGTTAAAGATAGGTAACCGTATTCTTTCAACCCTAGGCCCTCACCTTATCAATGAATGAGGGGAGTCCTCCGCAACTACTGTTGTACTGGTACAGTAGTATTGGATTAGTTCCCCAACCAAATCTCACAAGTTTGCTAAGAAAGTTCCTGAGCACAGTTCTGTTGTCTATATGCTATGAATGTGTATATTTAAATTTGGTGCTCAGTTTAAAGAATGTGTGTGTTGCTCAGCCCAATTAAATGTGAAATGTTGAGGCGATTATTGTTATTACTAACCCTAGAATAGTATGTTTCTACTTCTGCCTCCGGCAGGAGAGGTACTGTGGGTGACCTCTGGGGGTCCCTTCCACACTTCTCTGAAATCCCAAAGTGAGGGCAATAATATGACACGCCAAAACAAACATGAGTCATGCTTGATAGTGAGGTGAAAATACCACCAAACAAACACCCACGTGGTAAACAGGGAGTGTGCATTTCTAGTTAGTATAAGTGGACTGTTAGAGCTGGTTCCCACAGGTTTTGCCACGTTACGGCAATGGGGTCAAATAGGAAGAAATGCAGAATAATAAAACAGTCACCAGAAGGGGGCAGTGGGGAGTTGTATTTAATGGGTATAGAGTTTTGGTTTTGCAGGATGAAAATGTTCTGGAGATTAGTTGCACAACAATACGAATATACTTAACAACACTGAACTGTACACTTAAAAATGAGTAAGATGGTCAATTTTATGTTATATATATCTTACTAAAATTTAACACTTTTAAAAAGGAAAAAAGTTGAGAAAAAAATCAATCATTAGAAAAAAGTCAGAGAGGTGATAACAAAGCAAGACATTATTTCTTGGCACTCTGTCTGTGATTGTCATCTCAGTCTGTCCCACTGATAGAAAAGAAAGAACATTCTTCCCAAATAAAGGGAAGAGCTGGTCAGGGTGGATGTGGTGACTCCCGCGAGAACTGCCAAGGACGTCTGTGAGATGGACCACGTGTGTGCTCACTCCTGCCCTCTCCTGTCTGAACCTGTAGCTACATGGCTACAAGAGAGGGATTGCAAGCACCAGCTCAGGAGACCCTAGTATCTGAGACTCCCCTGAACTCTGATGGAATTACTAAAAAGCTGAAAAAAGAAAAAGGAGGAAGAAAAAGAAACTAATAAGAGGAGTGCTTGGGCAAGAATGCAAATAAACAGATTTTGTGATAGAAGAAGAGGATCAATTGGGGGTAGTTATTCCCACGCTCCCACCCTAGACTACGGGATCATGTGCAGTTTTAGTAGCCAGTCCCACAGAAACTGACACTAGGATAGAGCCTCTCAAATTGAGAGGCTTGACCTATTTATGGGCCCTGAAATCAATTCATTGGATCCCAGCCAGGACTTAAAAAAAGAAAGAAATGAGGGAGGAAGGGAGGGAGCACAGGAGGGAGGAAGGGAAGGAGGGAGGGAGGGACGGACGGAGGGAGGAAAGAAAGAAAAAAGAGAATTAAATTTGTTTTGAGGATGTATTGCACATAAATTGTCTTATACACAGTGTGTGTGTGTAAAATCTTCCTGGCCATGAATTCCCTGATGCCTCTTTAACCAGTTTTCTCTAAACTGTATACCACAGAATCCAATTTTAGACCATTGAGTTGCCTCAAACTCTGCCACATACTCACAGTGCTAATGAATGATTTCAAAATAATAGTCAACTGTTGTTTGACTTTCGTTTAGAAAATTTGTTACCAGTGAAAAAGTTTCATGTTATCATTTTGTTGTTCTTTATTGCAATAACACCTCTGCTATTCTGAATCATTTGAGAATGAGCCATTCTAGCTAAGTGGATTTTTCTGAGTTCCTGGGGTTGATTCCCACACACTCCCTCTAACTCCCACCACCAAGACTAAGACATTCTAGTGGCTTTCATTTGGCAAGTTCTTCTCTGCTCTCCAAAGGACAGTCTCGCAGAGACCACCAGCTGGTCAGTGGTATCTGCCATCTGGCCAATAACCCAACCATCCCAGTCTACCAAAGGCAGCCTCAGGTTCTTGTTTGTGACTGCATGCTGCAAGCTTGCTTTTTCATACAAAAGACACTGTGCTGCCATATGAATATTTGGGGCTGTTCCAGATGCTCAAAGGTTCCAAAGACTCATTTGAAAATGCAGGCTTGGCCCTGGCCGGTTGGCTCAGCGGTAGAGCATCGGCCTGGCGTGCGGGGGACCCGGGTTCGATTCCCAGCCAGGGCACTTAGGAGAAGCGCCCATTTGCTTCTCCACCCCCCCCCTTCCTCTCTGTCTCTCTCTTCCCCTCCCGCAGCCAAGGCTCCATTGGAGCAAAGATGGCCCGGGCGCTGGGGATGGCTCCTTGGCCTCTGCCCCAGGCGCTGGAGTGGCTCTGGTTGCGGCACAGCAATGCCCCAGAGGGGCAGAGCGTCGCCCCCTGGTGGGCAGAGCATCGCCCCTGGTGGACATGCTGGGTGGATCCCGGTCGGGCGCATGAGGGAGTCTGTCTGACTGTCTCTCCCCGTTTCCAGCTTCAGAAAAATACAAAAAAAAAAAAAAAAGAAAGAAAATGCAGGCTTTACTCACTAGAATCATCCATATTAAGTCACTGACTCAAAAAATGCTATCTTAAAATTATTTTCAGAAGCAAATTCTTATTATTGTATTATTGTCACTAACAATCAAGTATTTACACACTTTCCTTCCCTGTCCTGCCCTTCCCCCCCCCCCAAAGGCAAGCTTTGGAATTAAGGATGTGGAGGTACAAAGGCTCTTTGCTATACCCCCATGGGGAGCCACACACTTGCCAATGCTAACCCATACAATGTTGTTTTGTGCAAATTTTAAAAAAGGCATTCCTTCCTAAAAACTCATACCAATTTTCTTCAGATGGAAATAATAAGAAACTGATTTTGATGAGAAGGGACATTTAAGAGCTATTGGCTAGGATACTGTATTCATAAATATATGGAAACACAATGTCTAAAATGGAAATGACAATTGCTTAGAGTGGCACAAGCTGCATAATAGCAGGGGCCCTACTCCATGTCTGGCCCGGATTTCCTTTATCACTTCTTCTCATTTGTCTACATTCTCACTTCCTCCAAGACCAAGCTCTAGGCTCCCCATCTTCTCCACGAAACTCTGACTCCTCTGCATCGGCACTTTATATGCTTTAAAAGGTAGACCAGAAAAAAAAAAAAAAAGGTAGACCAGTTGTTGTTGTCTTGTGATGAAGAATGCAGGTCCCAGCCTGACCAGATGGTGGCACAGTGGATAGAGCCTCAGACTGGGACTCAGAGGACCTAGGTTCGAGACCCCGAGGTCACCAGCTTGAGCGTGGGCTCATCTGGTTTGAGCAAAAGCCCACCAGCTTGAACTCAAGGTCGCTGGCTCCAGCAAGGGGTTACTCAGTCTGCTGAAGGCCTGCGGTCAAGGCACATATGAGAAAGCAATCAATGAACAACTAAGGTGTTGCAACACGCAACGAAAAACTAATGATTGATGCTTCTCATCTCTCTCCATTCCTGTCTGTCCCTATCTATCCCTCTCTCTGACTCACTCTCTGTCTCTATAAAAAATAAATTAATTAAAAAAAGAAAAAAGAATGCAGGTCCCTCAAGAGCGGAAACCACATGTCAAATGCTTTTGTACATACAGCCCATGCATAAGTTCAGAGCTCCATTAATGTTTGCTGGTAAAAGTTACGATATAATGAAGTGGTAATAACATATTTTATTGCATTTTTCTTTAAAGAAGTACTTCGATCATAGTCACTAACCCGGGTTGATCTCGTAGTAAATAAAAAAAAAAAAACTGAACATATTACTAACACTGTACTGAGGATTCCCTTAAGTCATTTTTCTTATCAAATAATGAACCATGGCAGGTTGTTTTGTTCTGGAAGCATTCCGAGAGCAGCCCTACAATAGCTCCACTCTTTCCCGTCCACAGCTCACCCTCTACGCTGGGAGGTTTGAAGAGTTCCAGAGCACACTGACAAAAAGCAACGAAGTGTTTGCCACTTTCAAACAGGAAATGGATAAAGTGAGTATTGCTTTTCCCACACAACATATTGACATTTTCTATTTTGACAGGCAATTCTCCTTTGGGTTCATTTTTCTCTCGCTAAGATATTCCAGTGCATTTCATGAAGTAATGAAATGTTTATAGGTGCCAATGAGATTTGGGCTGTATTTTTTATTGGTAAGAATCTAGTGACTTAATCTTAAGGAGAGCCCCAAAACACTAAGAAAGATTTTTACTCTGAGGAAGATTTCTTTTTCTAGTCCATGGATAGCTTAAGAAGAAAAAAAAATAAAAGTTACCAGTTTAACATTGTTGTTTACATTGAAATTTTAAAAAAATCTAATCTTCTAAAGATAAAAAAAGCTTTCATACACATATACAAGAGTAGAATTTAAAGACAGAAAATGCCATTTCATAGGCTTCCTGCTAGAGAAAAGACATGTAGTGGAATACAACTGACAGAGTCTTTGAATAAGAAGATGCAAATCTGAATTGAAATTCTGGGCATGTTTTCACTCATCATGTGGCATTGGACAATTCACTCAACTTCTCTCAGTTTTATTTTTATCTACAATTCAAGGCACAATTTCCCTTGTTTACTTCATAGGAGTGTGGAGTTCAAATAAATCAATATATTATAAAAGGGCTTTTAACTTTTAAAAATTCTTTTATAAATATATATAAGGTGAAAATATTATTGTGGGATATAATATTAGAATCTTATTCAATTCAGTATTTTCCCAAAACAAAATCAGCATCATCAGAATTGTGTTTCTAAAGCACTGGCATTAATCATTTTTAAGTGTATAAAGCATTCTTTTCAAAACATTTTCACAAAATAATAAGATGAATTTCACAGTTCAGTGAGCAAACTTAGATAGACCAATGCTTGTTAATGGTTATAGCTTTCCCACTCCTGGAAGGATCTATCTATTTTTAAAAATTAATTATAGAGTTTTAAGATTAAAATAAATATTAAAGCAGAAAAATGTTTTTAATTCAAAATTATATAGTTTTAAACTGGAATAAAGCTTTTTCTTAAGTGAAAGGAGGGGAGATAATGAGACAAACTCCTGCATGCACATCTATTGGAATCCTTTCTGGGGCCAATGCTTGAATCAACTGAGCTATTTTTAGTACCTGAGGCTTACACTCAGACCAATCGAGTCATTGGCTGCAGGAGGGGAAGGGGAAGAGAAGGAAGAGAGAAAGGGGGAGAAGAAGAAGCAGATGGATGCTTCTCCTGTGTGCCCTGACCAGGAATCAAATCCAGGATGTCCATTGGTTGGACCAATGCTCTATCTACTGAATCAACCAGGCAGGGCCTGGAATAAATCTTAAAGAGAGTTCTTAATCTGGAGTTCATTTATAGAGTAGTAAACCAGAGAATTAGCCAAAAAAATTGATATCACATATTTGCATTTCTCTAAGTGTGGTCCCATAGACTTCATCCAATTCCTAAAAAGGTCAATGACCTTTGAAAGTTCATAAACTACTAACTTGGTTAAGGAATAATCAAAGTAAAAAGAAAAAGCACTTGAGGCTCATCCAGTCTCTCTACAGAGCCCAGGGGCCAACAGCTAGGCCATGGGTACCCAGCCTCAGGCAGACTGGCACAGAGCAGGAAGTGCCAGGTGTGGTACATCCAGGGACACTGCACCTGGATTACATGCCTTGTCCTTTTCTTCATTCAAGCAGAGGGGAGATCCTACAACCAGTAATATGAGCAGTTTCAGGCTGCATTTCATTCACTTCTGTATCCCCCACATGCAGCCCCAGCCTGGTGACCAGCAGACACTTGCACACATTGCATTAAACAGGATAAAATAACCCCAGCCACCTTCAACTAACACACCTGAATGTTACAAAGTAGAGGTGAAAACAAAGCATTCCTTGTAGGACTGCTTCGAGGATGAAATGAATCATGTGTGTGATAACATTCTGTGAACCGTACTGCACTCTACACATGTAAAGACTGCAAAGCTGCCTCCCTGTGGCTACTTCTCCGACATGCCCACATATTATCACCGGTTTAATGGCTAACCAGCCAGGCAACTTTGTCACTGATCGTTTCTATTCAATAAAGTGAATTATCTAAATTGTAAGCTTATTTTAAGGACTCAATGAAGCTATTTTCTTATTTTAAAAGAGAGAAAAGTCGATGGCAAAACAGCATGGCTCTCAAGTAGTTTCCTTTCTCCTGAATTGGCTCCAGTGCAAATATGTTTGTTCACCACAGACCTGGACGGTTCAGGACTAAATCATGACTTTCCCACTCTCTCTCCATTCCTTCACATACAGCTTGTGTTTGCTTCAGCAGCTAGTAACAAAAGGACTTTTCTTGACATCACATATGGAAGTAATAGCTTCTTTGATAGATGAACTCTTCGGGATTAATATTAAAGCATTCTAATTTCTGTAGACAACGAAGAAAATGAAGAAGCTGGAGAAGGACACGGCCACATGGAAAGCCAGGTTTGAGAACTGCAACAAAGCGCTGCTGGACATGATTGAGGAGGTGAGGAAGCTCTCCCATTAGCTTATTTTCCCCTGGCCGGTCAAAATGCTCATCCTTGGAAAATTAAATCCTAATAGTACAGATGATTACCTTTGAAAAAGGGCTGAATTTTTCTGGGATGTGATATATGAAATTGTAATGAAAGTAATGAGAGCAAAGTAATTTAGAATTGGGTCTCGACTCCTAAAGAGCTTTGTCTCGTAAGTCACATGCCTACTTGTTGATCCCAAAGATATCCCCCAAGTGACAGCAGGTCTGCTGGACTGTGAATTTGTCAATTTCCCACAAGTGTCTTACTCATCTTTGAATTTCCCCAGTGCCTGACACATAATTAATTCACTGATTTGAACATACTGAAAGAAGACACCAGCCCAAGCACCCAGGGTATATGCTATTTTATAGACAGATATGGAGTTATATTGTTTAAATACTCCAGCATGCATTGAAACACTTACTATGTCTGGCTCTGAGTAGGTTTTGAGGCTATAAAGGCAAAGATACATGGCCTTTGACCTGAGAAGCAGGACGTACAGGTGACGGTTTCTCTATGTAAACAAGTAAGAAAAAACTCTTAAAGGGTTCAGAGTAGCACAAAGATGGGGTGAAGGAGGAAGATGATTAGGAATGATATTATGCACAAACACTGCTATTTCTAAAGAAAAAGAAAATTGAACAGTTTGAGCAGGTCATCATCATGAATTACTGTGTATGGTGACTTTCTCTGGTTATAATTACTGTTCTAACAATTCATTTGCTTGACTAAGTGAAATAAGCCAATCAGAAAAAGACAAATACCATATGATTTCATTCATATGTAGGATCTAATGAACTAAATAAATTAACAAACAAATTAGTGACAGACTCCTAGATAGAAAGCAGCAGGCTTAACACTATGGGGGGGGGGGGGGCGGAGGTAGGGATTAAGCAAAAAAGAAAAAAGAGGAAAAAAAAAACTCACCGATATGAAAAACTGTGGTAATTGCTGGGAGGAGGGGGCAGGTAGGTGGAGGAGGTAGACAGGGGATCAATAGTGATGGAAGGAGATTTGACCTGGAGTGGTGAACACACAATACAGTGTAGAGACGATGTGTTATAGAATTGTGCACCTGAAATCTCTATAATTTTGTTAACCTGTGCTACCCCAATAAATTCAATAAAAAGAAAAATAAATAAATTGCAACCAATTCCAAACGCAGGACCTTGTCATTCATCAGCATAAATCAAACCACTGCTGGATGAGCATCTAGCAGTTTATCTATAGAATAGATAAGGCATCGCTGAAGGCCAAGGCCCAGTTTATTTCATTCATTTTGCCACAAGCATTTACTTACACCCTCTAAGTCTTGTAAGCAAAAAATTCATCTGTGGTTTTAGGAGTCCTGGACTGAATGAAGCAGAGAGACGCTTTGCAATCTCTTTCTTAAATTTTACCGAAGTGACTAAAAATCTACCAAGAGTCTAGCATAAAATGCAAAAAAAAAAAAAAAAAAAAAAAAAAGATTGGCATTGCTGACCAAGTGTCCGTCCAGCCAACAGTGGTCAAACCCCAGAGCCCAGTAGGCAAATTCCTGGACAAATGGTTTTGTTTGTCTCCGGAGAATATCCTGCCAAGTTTGCTTTTTGACGTCTTGCGTATGTGTGTGTTTTCCGATCACAGAAAGCCTTGCGAGCCAAAGAATACGAGTGCTTCGTGATGAAAATCGGGAGGCTAGAGAATCTGTGTCGAGCCTTGCAGGAAGAGAGAAACGAACTCTACAAAAAAATCAGAGAAGCGAAAATGCCTGAGGAGGAGGCGCAGGGTCAGCACGACTCGGACGCGGAGCCGGGGTCCCCAGGGTCCCCAGAGTCGCCGGTCCCCGCGGGTGAAGAGACTGACGCCCAGAAGGCCGCGAGTGTTCACGAGGCCGTGAAAAACCTGGCCGCAGCCTTCATGGTCATTCATCATTCAGAGGCGACCCTGGACCAGGCCAAGGAATTCCAGCCAGAACTCAGCAGCCCTCAAGGGGGCGGCGACATGGCCCACAAGGAGCCAGAACAATGCTCTGTGAGCCCACCCTGCCACGCAGGGGGGCCCGCGCTGCCCCCGGCTGCGCCTGCGCAGGCCGAGGCTGAAGGAGGCAGCCGGCCAGTGCCTCCCTGCAGAGCCGGGGAGCTGCCCGTGCAGCCCAGAGCGGAGCCCCCAGCCCAGGGTCTCCCTGCTGGAGGACCGGCTGATCAGTGGCCCCTTCTGGAAGCAGAAGCTTCCGGTCAGGCCCCACAGTCCCCAGTGGGGTCCGCCCTATGGGGGATGGAGGCAAATGATCCTGCTCTCCCAGACCCAGCAGGTGAGCCAGAGCCAGCTGGGGTGCCTGGGCATGAGTCCAGTGGGCAGCATCCACCGGCAGCAGCAGAGGGCCTTCCAGGAGGGGCCTTAGCCGGACCCCAGCTGCCCAAAGCCGCGGACACCAACCTGGAGGGAGTAGACTAAGTCCCCTTGTGCCTCCGGAGGCTGTTCTTCCTGACTTCACATCCTTGTCATAGCAGACTCTTCCGAAAGAGGCATTAAAAGCTAGGGATGTCTAATGGAAGAGACTTAATTAGAATCAAAACATTTTTAAATGTTATGCAGAGCACATTCAGCCTTTGCTATTTGTTCTCAATTTATTTCTGACTTGGAGCATTTCTATTTAACACTGGCTGATAGTATAATTTTCCCAAATGGCAACAAAACATGCTAATGGAAAATTTAAATTATTCTGCCATTAAGATGGTACTTAATTTAATTTGTTAATCAACAGTAAGATTTGGTATTTAAAGATTTCCACTACAACATATAAATACTGACAAGGTGATATTCTATTTATTTCCATATATAGTTTAATAAGTTACATAGTAAGCAATGGATGTCCAGATTCCACTTAAACAGTATATACATAATATATGCATATGTGTGTATATACATACAAATGTAAATATATACAATGTATGTATGTCTAAATATATACATATGCGTATGTCATGTATGTGTATATTTACATACATTTACTTCATCCTTTTACGGAATTCTCTCATACAAAATATTTAGATAGTAATCAAAAAGAAAATAATCTCGTACTTGCACTTGGGACTATAGTAGATTAATGCTCTATGAATCAGAAGTAGGTTCAGAACATAAGTATTTAGGTCATGTAATGTTGGGCAAAAATAAGTAACCCAATAGTAGGTCAATAAATTCCATCGACTGATCAAATGACAGAACAGCAGTTGGGTAAACTGCAAGGCTGTGTCGAGTGCATAGATACAAAGATAACCACAGCAGGCCCTAAACAGAAACAGGGAACAATCACAACTGTAGACTGCTCACTTTATCCAGCTGCTTCTTCTATTCAGTTCAGCCCATGGCCTTACAACCCAGCTTCCTTTGCAAGGAAAGGGTTGGAGCAGAACAGGGAGTGAGGGCACAGAGTGATCAAGGGTCCCAGACTACTACGAAGAGCTCTGCTCATCCTCTGCCTCTTGTGCTACAGAGGTCTTGCGACAGAATATTCATCTGGCCCCGCCACTCCTCAGTTCCCTCTCTGCCACCTACCGCTCTGTCCAGAGGGTCCTCCCTACCTCTGTCACTGCCTTAGTCTGTATTCTCAAAGCATCTGCTCCTTCTTTCCAGCAGGAAATTATACATAGCAAGCCTCTTGTTTCAATTATTGCTAAGTAAAAGCTATTATTTTTCCAAAACAGGGTATCAATAGGAGTGATGCAGCTTACAAAACAACACATTTTCTACTTTGAGGAATTCTCTACTGCCAGAAGTACAAAGCAAAGGACAAATGGGTCCCTACTCAAAATGACTTGAAAAAAACAAGCAAGGATTCAGGAGAAGACAAAAGCTAGATATACACTTGGGGTTGCCTGCATGAATATGACATTATCACTGCTTGACAAGAAGCTCTAACAATACTGACAGCATAAATTACTCTACTTAGGGTAAAGGGAGACTCGACTGCAACAAAGAAAGAGGAAGAAAGAGAGGGAGGGAGGAAAAGAGAAGGGAGGGAAGAAAAAGACATCTAACCCAGCCCTACCTTAAAAGTTGAACTGAAATAGAAAAATGGTAAAAGCAAGATTCTCTACAATTCATGCAGGAAACCATTCTTCATTGTCACATGTGGCTGTCTGCCAAGGCACACAACGTGCTTGTAGGCAGCAACCATATGCTACAAGAATTGTAGAGTGCATAAAATTTGTTTGAAGTAGACAGTGAGGGAAATAACAAAATGCTAGTCAGGGTGGGAAAAAGCAGATCACTATTTGAGAACCCATGTATTTTTTTTAAAGACTCAAAAGATATTATAACCACAGGGTATGCAGCCAAATTCAACATTACTTGAAGTCTTAGAGATTTAAACATTCATTTAATTCAGAGCCAAATATTCACCAAACAATTTAGGAGGGTCTTCTTTTCCACTATTTACAGAAGCTAAACTTGAAAGAATAGAGTAAGATTAGATAATAGTGAAGCCTCCATCTGAATGGTTAGCAGGAGAAACAGGCAAGAGAGGAACCAAAATCCAGCAAATCAAATGTTCTTATAGCCAAAGTTGGTTGGTTTTTAATTTTTTTTTAAACATTTATTTTTTTATTTTTTACAGAGACAGAGAGTGAGTCAGAGAGAGGGATAGACAGGGACAGACAGACAGGAATGGAGAGATGAGAAGCATCAATCATTAGTTTTTCATTGCGCATTGCAACACCTTAGTTGTTCATTGATTGCTTTCTCATATGCGCCTTGACCACGGGCCTTCAGCAGACCTAGTAGCCCCTTGCTGGAGCCAGTGACCTTGGGTTCAAGCTGGTGGGCTTTTGCTCAAACCAGATGAGCCCGCGCTCAAGCTGGCGACCTTGGGATCTCAAACCTGGGTCCTCTGCATCCCAGTCCAACGCTCTATCCACTGCGTCACTGCCTGGTCAGGCTAATTTTGTTTTTTATTGTTGTTGTTGTTTTTTCATCCAAAAAGCTTTCACAGCAACATATTACTCACTATATATTTTGGGTAGAGTTTCAAATACAATAACTTCCCTGAAACTTGCAAAACATAATAGATGCTTTGGGAGACTTATTTTAATATTCAAATGTTTTATTAGAGTCCTGTGTTAGAATTTGGCCTCACTAATTATAACAGTAACTCATAAGACCTGAAGGAATAAGGTCTTTATTAGTTCATGTCAATATTTCTAGAAATGCCAAGTCTACATCCCAGAAACACTAGAGTTGTTTGGTGTTTTCTAAATGAAATAACTGTAATTTATGTATCCATTAAAAAGGTACTTCTCTTCCCAAATATTCTGGCAGTGGTTTTATTTTTTATTTTTCATTTATATTTATGTTCACTTTGGTTACTTTCATGTTTCAACAATACCTGACAAAAATTGTGGTTTCATTCTGCTGTTGGCTGATTTTTTTGGTCTCTGAGTAGAAGGTAATGGAGTGAACACTTTGAAAATGCTGGAGGTGTGCATGTGTGTGTGTGTGTGTGTGTGTGTGTGTGTAGAAAGAGGAGAAAGGAAGAGAGATAGAAAGGACAGGACTGCCCACAGCTAATGAGATGAAAAACTTTGAAGGACAGCTATCACATGACTGTTGTTTCCTTCCAGCGCCACGCTCTCAGGAGACTATGTATCCATGGAGGCTCGCGTTGTGTCCTTCAGAAATACTCTGAGGAGTAAGGGAGGGAGTGGAGAAGATGTAAGCTCATTTTTGCCTCTACCAAGTCCTTCTAACTGCTCCAAGAATTTTCACTAGCAAGACCAAAAAGACCTGGCTATTCTGCCTTTTGTTTAATCTCTTAAACCCAGATCATTGATCTGCTTCTGTATATACCCTGTCTGGGGATCGAACCCACAACTTCGACATATTGTGGACCAGCATGACATTTCTGGTCTGTGGATCAGTGGTTGAAAAACACCGCTTTATTCAATCATTAGTTTTTTGTTGCGACACCTTAGTTGTTCATTGATTGCTTTCTCATATGTGCCTTGACCGCGGGCCTCCAGCAGACCCAGGAACCCCTTGCTCAAGCCAGCGACCTTGGGTCCAAGCTGGTGAGCTTTGCTCAAACCAAATGAACCCGTACTCAAGCTGGCAACCTCGAGGTCTTGAACCTGGGTCCTCAACATCCCAGTTCGATGCTCTATCCACTGTGCCACTGTCCGGTCAAGCCACTCTATTCAATCAAGCTGTCCAGTGGAGGCTGGGAAGGGATTATTTAATGTGGCATTTCCTAGTGCACTTGGAGGACTGCTTAGCTACAATGGGAAAAAAAGATTCAACCCTGCCCTCAGCTGTTTTTCCTCCTTTTTTGCCTGGCACACATTTTTAAATCCTATAGCTTTCTCTCTCTCTCTCTCTCTCTCTCTCTCTCTCTCTCTCTCTCTCCCTCCCTCCGTCAATAATACAAGTACTACATGTTCATTGAAAAACTGAGGATACTTTCAATACATTATTATATGAGAGATTATTTCAGGAAAATTTACTCAGCCTCTCCAACTCTAGTCATTAAATCCAGTATTTAGGAAAAATAAAAGTAATTGAAATATAAAGAATTTAGTAAAAGAAGAAACAAAATAAAAATGATGACTTTAGTTTCTATAATGTGTTCCCATCATAAACTGGCAAAGAGGGTTTAGGAGGCAAGTGGGGTTTAGAGATTAAATTTATACAAGATTTAAATCATTTCCTTTTCTGTACTTTAGAATCTGAAAATTAAAGTTATCATTAGATCAACCATGAAGACACTACATTAGAATAGAAGCATGAATAAATGATAGTCATAAACATTTTTCTCAACCCTGATAAGTTGTATCCTCAATACCTGAAGTTGTTTCATTGGTGGTGTCTCCTGATAGAAGTTGTGTAAGTGCCATTGCCATTTGTGTTGTACATGTGTGCGAGTATACACACATAAACACACATGTATACAATTTGACCTAGATTTAATTCTGCTGCTGATGTAGGTGAGTCTTTTTCTCTTTCTTCTTTCTTTCTTTCTTTCTTTCTTTCTTTCTTTCTTTCTTTCTTTCTTTCCTCCCTCCCTCCTTCCTTCCTTCCTTCCTTCTTTCCTTCCTTCCTTCTTTCCTTCCTTCCTTCCTTCCTTCCTTCCTTCCTTTTTTTTTTTGCAAGACTGAGAGAGAGGCAGACAGACAGGAGAGAAGAGAGATGAGAAGCATCAATTCATAGTATTACTTTGGTTGTTCATTTATTGCTTCTCATATGTGCCTTGATGGAGGGCAGGAGTGCAGGTCAAGCAAGTAATCCCTTGCTCAAGCCAGTGACCTTTGGGCTTAAGCCAGTGACCATGGGATTATATCTATGATCCCACACTCTAGCTGGTGAGCCTGCACTCAAGCTGGATGATCCCATGCTCAAGCCAGAGACCTGGGGGTTTCGAACCTGGGTCCTCAGCTTGATGCTCTGTCCACTATGCCACCACTGGTCAGGTATGCTGTAGGCGAGTCTATACACCCGTATTTTCAAAGGATATTTAGTATAACATGTCCAGACAAGAACAAACTATAAATAGGATTTTTTTTAGTGTGAGTAAGGACATTTGATAGAAATATTTAACTAGCAACCTAAACCTACAAATTCATTGATTCATGGCACAAAAACTATTCATGGAACCTGATTCATTCTACCAGGAGGTAAGAAATGAAGTAAATCACTTCAACACCATAATCAAGCTTGGCTAAGTCCAGGTGCAAGTCTTTCTTCCTGCTGGATTTCAGAGCCTCAGCTTTCTATTAACACAATGTCCATTCCATTATAACTCTGAGTTTATTTAAAAGTGATATGTTATGTGAAATTGCCACATGTTATAATTAAAAACATAGCTAGGTGTAAAACATCATTTCAGAACTAACAGCTGACTGATGACATTTTACGTCAACTAACACAAAACCACCACAGAAGCCAAGCAAGAAGACATTATGTTAAGAGAGGGAAAGAAAAGAGATGAAAAAGGACTAGTACTCAGATAGCTATTATTATATAAAAGGAAAACTTAAAAACAAAACTTTAAGACTAGCAATAAATGGAAGAGGCACATAAATTGTGGACCCTATTGGGCAGGCAGCATAGCAACGGAGGCGAGAGCCATAATGACCTTTTTTTTTTTTCTTTTCTGAAGCTGGAAATGGGGAGAGACAGTCAGACAGACTCCCGCATGCTCCCGACCGGGATCCACCCGGCACGCCCACCAGGGGCGACGCTCTGCCCACCAGGGGGCGATGCTCTGCCCCTCCAGGGTGTCCTCTGTTGCGACCAGAGCCACTCTAGCGCCTGGGGCAGAGGCCAAGGAGCCATCCCCAGCGCCTGGGCCATCTTTGCTCCAATGGAGCCTCAGCTGCGGGAGGGGAAGAGAGAGACAGAGAGGAAGGAGAGGGGGAGGGGTGGAGAAGCAGATGAGCGCTTCTCCTGTGTGCCCTGGCCGGGAATCGAACCCGGGACTTCTGCACGCCAGGCCGACGCTCTACCACTGAGCCAACCGGCCAGGGTCCATAATGACCTTTAATACACTCCTCAACTCAACCGCAACCTGGGGGATTTTCACCCACTCGTGTCTCGGCATTGTCGCTATATTGTCTTCTTGTTGTCTTTTAAAACAATGAGTGCATTTTCTTCAGTATACAAATAATAAAACCACATCATAAAACATTTAGAAAATAGAGAAAAGAAAAAATTACCCATAATTCCATCACTCTAACTTAACCACTGTCAGCGTTCACTATGTCCTAGTATATTTTAATTATCTAAATATCTTTTTTATTTAACACAATGCTAATTTCTCTTTGGAAGGAGGCACAGTCGTTCTATTAACAGCTGCCATATCTGACAGTTTACACTGTGTATTCAAACTTTATACACTTTACCATTTAATATGGAAGTATAATATATTATTTATAGAATAAACATGCCTGTGCAAATATAAATGCACAGCATTCTTATATATTGTTTGAAAAAGTTATGCCATGCATTGCACTCAATGTTCCTCTGCACATATACAAGTTTCCAAGAAAACCACCTGGACAGGGGTGGAGTGAGGTGTCTAAACTTAACACTGCTCAAAAAGATACGGCACATTTATGTAATGAAACACTACTCGGCTGCAAAAGAGAAGGAAATCTTACCTTTTGCAACACCATACATGGGCCTGGAGAGTATTTGCTAAGTGAAATAAGGCAGTCAGAGAAAGACAAATGCTATATGATACCACTTATATGTGAAATCTAATGAACAAAACAAACTAACAAAATAGAGATACTGAAAACAGACTAGCAGCTGTTAGAGAGGAGTTGGGGAACTGGGTGAAATGGTGAAGGGGTTAAGCAAAAAACCAAATAAACTCAGCCCTGGCCGGTTGGCTCAGCGGTAGAGCGTCGGCCTAGCGTGCAGAGGACCCGGGTTCGATTCCCGGCCAGGGCACACAGGAGAAGCGCCCATTTGCTTCTCCACCCCTCCACCGCGCTTTCCTCTCTGTCTCTCTCTTCCCCTCCCACAGCCAAGGCTCCATTGGAGCAAAAGATGGCCTGGGCGCTGGGGATGGCTCTGTGGCCTCTGCCTCAGGCGCTAGAGTGGCTCTGGTCGCAACATGGCGACGCCCAGGATGGGCAGAGCATCGCCCCCTGGTGGGCAGAGCTTCGCCCCTGGTGGGCGTGCCGGGTGGATCCCGGTCGGGCGCATGCGGGAGTCTGTCTGACTGTCTCTCCCTGTTTCCAGCTTCAGAAAAAAAACAAACAAAAACAAATAAACTCATAGACATGGACAGCAGTGTGGTGACCACCAGAGGAAGGTGGAATGGGAGGTGAAAGAGGGTAAAGGTGGCAGAATGAGACTTGACTGTGGATGGTAAATGCATAATACAATATACAGATGATGTGTTATAGAATTGTTTGCATGGAACCTATATAATTTTATTAACCGATGTCATCCCCAATAAACACAATAATATTTTTAAATCAGAAACTCTAGAGAAATACAAATGCATTAACTAACAAATCAAGAGGAAAAGCTGAACTCTGGTTTTATGAAGTGACAAGAAACACATGATAATATCATAAATCATAGCAGGCTAAATAAAGTTCAGTGTTCTAAAATAAATCCAAACTCTTCAAAATTAGTGAGGCAACAGTTTTGTTGTTCTAAGGAAATGATGGTCGCCAACAATAGTTCTATCTATTAAGTAGGACAAGGCTAAAAACCACTGTGTGCCTGAGATTGCTCTAATATCTACCAGGCAGATGCACCAGCCATGGAGAACATTCAGAGATCCCAGATACCATAGAAGAAAATGTGAAAATCAGAGTTCAAATTTATAGAAACAGTACAACAGAGATGCCTTTCATAACACCCGAAGTCATGAGGCTAAACATATGTCAGATGGGAGTACTATCATTGTGACAGACTAGATTAGAATATAGTAAATGCTCTATTGTACCTAAACCAGTATAATTTCTCACACACTATTTTAATGTTCTGGGTAAAGAAATTTATGAACTTTTCTTTTCAAGGAATTATTTCCTGGAATAAAATCAGTTAAGTCTAATCAAGGTAAAAAGTACTAGAGCCCTAGTTCCTATTCTGCTACCAAGTAGCTGGGTAAATTTGGAGAAATTACTTAACATCTCTGGGTCTCAGTTTATTCATCTGTCACACGAGAGCCTTGGACTAGATGACTGAGGGTTTGGGAGTCTCCGATATTTAAGAGACTTAAAATCCTGCCCTGGCTGGGTACTTCAATTGGTTAGAGCATCATTCCGATATGCCAAGTTGCAGGTTCAATCTCCTATAAAGGCACATAAAAGGATCAACCAATGAATGCATAAACAAGTGAAACAACAAATCAATGTTTCTCTCTTTCTTGCTATTTCTTCCTCTCATACTCTAAAATCAATTTTTAAAAATCCAAAAAAAGAGAGAGAGAGACTTAAAATCTTTAAATGACTTTGTCCTGGCCAGTTGGCTCAGTGGTAGAGCATTAGCCTGGTGTATAGATGTCCTGGGTTTGATTGATTCCTGGACAGGGCACACAGGAGAAGTAACCATCTGCTTCTCCACCCCTTCCCCTCTCCTCTCTCTCTCTCTCTCTCTCTCTCTCTCTCTCTCCCTTCCTCCTGCAGTCATGGCTTGGTTGGAGCAAATTGGCCCCAGGTGCTTAAGATGGCTCCATGGCCTCACCTCAGGCACAAAAAATAGCTCAGTTGTTGAGCAATGGAGCAATGCTCCCAGATGAGTAGAGCACTGCCCCATAGGGGGTTTGCCAGGTGGATTCCTGTCGGGGCGCATGCAGGACTACATCTCTCTGCCTCCCTGCTTCTCACTTAAGAAAAAATATAAATAAATAAATAATAATAAATAAATCTTTAAATGACTTATGAAGTTATGTAGGGCTTTCCACTCTCCAGGGAGGGCTTTATTCTAAGAGATCTACACACAACCTTGGGCACTTCTGTTAACAGTCAGGCAAGAAGAAGGAGACAAGAAATTACTCAAAAATTTAAATATATATATTTTTTAATTTTAAAAATTAAATGAAAGAAGTATTAAGGGAAAAATTACAAATTCTTGGATTATTCGAAAAATATTGAAGGCCTTTTATGTGTGACATTCTGCACTAGCCCTTGGGTGGCAGTGGTTACAACACTAAATAAAGGACTTCGAGACCACCCCTACTTTGAACTCCATCTGCTCAGAAGCAGAGCACCTGGTCATTTGACTGGGGCCTGAGGGGCCTTCCCACTACATGTACCAGGGACTCAGTACCAGACAAAGGGGCTGCAACAGATACTGGCAGATCCCATTTAACCACAGTGTTCAGCAACCAAAACTCAGGAAGGACACCTCTCTGAGCCTTTTCTTACAAATAATACCTAGATCTCTAAGTGAAAAAGTTTGCGTTCCTGGTAGGGAAGGTTTCATGAGATTAGTGTGTGGTTATTTGTGACTATATACGGGTACGAGGGCATACTTGTGTGTGGGAATATGTATGAGTATTTGTGTATAACATGTAACAGCACATGCATGTAGTTTGTGAGAGTGTGGTATATGTAGTTCTATGAGAATGCTTATAATTGTGTAACTGCATTTATGCATAACAAATTGACGCAAGCCTACATACGTAAGTATGTGTCGTTGTGTGCAAGTTTATGGCACGTGAGCGATGGAGCTAGGAACTGAAAGGCTGGAACTCTGCAGATGTGACCTGGTCCTGTGACCAGTCTGTTTTCTATAGACTCATGTCTTGGTACACACTTGTGTGCACAATTAATACTCTTTCACTTACAGTGTCACTGGGCTCACTCTGTTTTATGTGACAATCTGGCTTCTCAATAAACAGGCAGGTGGATGAGGCTACTAGTGTAGTGGCAGCTGTTCATAAAATAATTGTACCTACCACCAGCCCAAGGTGACAACCGCCACTGACTCACAACTCTCGCCCTCAGGCAAGGCTATGGGTGTATCTTGAGAAATTCTCAGTGCCGTTCTTCACATAGATCAGCCACTGCTTGAGCAGAGAATACAAGAAATGGTAGCAAATAAGTTAACTTGATTCTGGTTTTTCTACCTGAGAAAAGAGCTCCTCACATGGCCACTGTTTCTCGGAGTTGGCATCCTCGGAGACAAAGTCACAGTCTGCTTTATCTCTGCTACTCTCATCCAGCCAACACCAAACCCCTGAATACTCAGAATGTTTCCCTGAACTAAAAGCCAAAGCCGAGAGAAAGCACCCCCTCCATTTATGCTTCAATCAGTGAGTCAGAAGATACTAAACCAGAGTTAACTGCAGATGCTACCAGCCAACCAGTCAGACCCATGACTTATTCTTTACATACAGAGATTTCTGCTGTGATATAATTCATCTCCCCAAAATATCTGCTCCTGACTAGCTGTGCTCTCATAGCTGGACCATCTGGCTGCTCCCTCACCTGTTATTAGAAAACTGATCCAGAAATCCTCCGATTCAGTCTGGGAGTCATTTATAGCAATTCTTAAAGGAAGGAGAGGGAGAACTTTTTATAACAAATTAATTGCCTGCCATAAAAGCAAACTGATGACCTTCGAAAGTTAAAGGGAAAAAAAAAAACAACTAAACATAAATAAAATTAAGAGACAAGAACAGAAGGGAGAAAACATCACAGTAAGTACAACAAGGCAAGGATGCTCAGCATACAAACAGAAATCATACAAAGCAATAAGACAAACAGGCAAAAGAAAGTGCGGGAGGCAGAGGGAGCAGTCCCCCCAAGCACAGGTGATGAGGGGCGTCAAATTCATCCTTTTAAGATTTTGGAGAGTCATCATATTTCACTCAAGCTCTAAAATTAAATGATTCCCTGTGACTTTGTCTCCTTCAAATTTGTTTCTTTTCAAAATCAACAATGAGGGATCTGTTTTGTTATTTCAGCTAATACTTTGACCTTTATTATTATCCAATATAATAAAAATAATAACAATCAACCGTGGTTAAAACAAGACAAATAAGTTTTATCCCATGTGCCAGAAAGTCTGATGGTCCAGCAGGAGAATGTGCCATGATAAACTCCTAATCTTACCTTAGAAAGGGGTGGTGGTGGCACACTGGTTAGGCATTTGTCAGACACATATGGATGGTCCAGAAGTGAATGCATCTCTCTGAGGAGTTAACTTTCTATTCTTTTAAATTTTAAAAAGACACAGCTATTGCCTCTCTCTTGAAGTTGGACAAAACTTTGCTAACATAAACATTCATTCCATGAACTAAAAGACTAACACAAACCAAATCTCAGTGGCTCAAGGTTTCCCATCACTTTGTTTGTATAAGAGTTTCTGAGCTGGAATCAGATAGAGGAGGCACATTGCTAGTTGTCTTCGTCCGTTTGGGCTGCTATAACAAGTATCGCAGACTAGATGACTTATAAACAACAGAAATTTATTTCTCACAGTTCTGGAGGCTGAGAATTCCAAGGTCAAGGTGCCTACAGATTCAACGTTTGGTAGGAGCTTGCTCCATGGTTCATACATGGCTATCTTCTCACTTGTATCCTCACACGTCAGAAGGGGCAAGAAAGCTCTTTGGGGGGAGGGGGCTCTTTATAAGGGCACTAATCCCATCATGGCAGCTCTACCTCATGACCTTATCACCTCCCAAACGCCCCATCTTCTAACACCCTCACACTGGAGGTTAGGGTTTCAACACGCGAATTTTGGGAAGACATAAATATTCAGGCCAGAACGTGGGTTGAGATTCAGCTGTCAGGAGACAGAGGGTATTTGTGGCATGATCTGACAAAGGCTAATACTCTTACATTAGCAACAAAACAGAACGTTAGAAATCAAGACTGACCAGAAGCCAGCATGTAGGTGTAAAAAACACAATTATCACCAGTTCAAGATAGTCTAGATTTTCACTAATTCAGTTCCAGTTGGGGCTTTTAGAGAGTGACCTTTTTGATAAGACTGTTCCAAACCAGAGTTACAGGAGGGAAGGGCCTGCCTGCGGTCTGGTCTCAGCCTGCACGCTGCCCCCAGAGGTGTCTGCAGGGAACCAGGTCGCTGGCTCCTAACCTGCTTATTTTAGACCAGTGGCTTCACTTCTTGACGTCTCCACTCGCACAGTCAGATTCCAAAGGCCGTTAGTCTGAAACTGCCTGCAGGTAGGGACAGACAGCAGCGGCTGCCACCGCGCTGATAATGCCTTTGTGCCGCTGCTCGCACCCGGAAAGCTGCAGTGAGTTGACGGTTTGCTTTCCTGCCTGCCCAAGCCCACACACAGCCTCTGCGTGGCTGCCAGCTTCCACACAGAGAGAACAGGAGTGCCACCTACTGAAACACTAGCGATGTAGCCAGCGTCTCGGCCAGCCCAGGCCTGCTGGTCACCCAGCAACGGGACTAAAAACCACCTTTGTACAGCGATTAAGCAGGCCTCGTCTTCTGCCAACTTTAGTGATTGTTTACCACGGTTAGGCTGACAAAGTCTCAAGGAAGTTAATTCTGCCCTGAACAAACAAAAGCAAATTGCAGTTGGGATCCAGGCTGTGTTGCACTTAAGCGAGAAGTGGGAAAGCAGCAAAGGCAGAGATTACCACGGAGCGTTGTTATTAAGTCCTTATCCTGTACCAGACCCCGAGGAAGTTTTGGAGATAGGTACACGAATGATTGACCCTAGAGAAACAACAGAAAAATTATCAGTCTATATCTGAATTGCACAACTGACCACGTGCGCTCAAGGGAGGCGGCCACAATTTACTGCACGGGACGCATGCGCGGAGTAGAGAGTTGGGGGATCCGGACTTCCCATTTTCCTTTGGTTCTATCACCACTGTCACTAAGCTTAAATTAAAATGCATGATGAGCTCTTTTTATTTTTTTTAGGACACCAATTAACAAATAATATAGTTTAAATTTTGTGCTCAAAATAGCTGTTTTGCAGAAGCCCCACGCATCCTCTTAGCCTGCCTCTCAGAAAATGTTGCCTGAACAATTCTCAGAGTGCTAAATCCTTTCCCTGTCCTCACAAACACTTCTACATGTGCTAACATTCTGCACATTCCTGACCATAATCAATATAATACCTTTTAAAACATTTTGAGTGCCTAATGACATCAGGAAATCTTACACTATAGACAGACATATTTACATGAATTAGTAAATAAACACCCTGTCAAGTCAAGAACACAATACACAGTGATTTGGTCACACATCTGCAGCTGGTGGTAGAAGCAGAACAACTGGAGGTGGTCCCTTCCGGACTGAGACACCCTGTGGCTTTAGATGCGGTGCACTCCGCCCTCCAAGCATATTCTAATGAGCGGTGCAGACCAGGTGAACACAAATGATAGGAAATAGGCAAAGAAGTGTCATGTTGGATGCAACATTTATAGATTAAAGACATAAGGCAATATTCGCAAACTAAACCAAACTTTCTTCAGCTCCTACTGCAAGAATTATATTTGAGACCCTGCTAAAGTTTCTGGTATTTACTATGATTTTACTCTTGAACACAGTCCAGGTGGGCAATACCTTAAGGCAGGGGTCTCAAACTCAACTCAGCATGTGGGCCACAGAGCAAGATCACAGCCGTTCGGCGGGCCGCACTAGGTCTACAAAAGGCAACTGTTACGCAACACTTTTCAGTGCCACAAAATGACCAGAAACTGTAGTTCGCATCACAACTGCTGTTAACAAAGCTAATATCTAGTTAGGATGCTAGAGAAATGAAAAATACAAGTAGGCCCCTAGGCTTACTTAATTTTATCCAAAATATTTTGAACTTCGTGGATTAGTCCGTGGGCCGCACAAAATTGTTCGGCGGGCCGCGAGTTTGAGACCCCTGCCTTAAGGAGTATGCATGTATATGGTCTACCGGAAAGTTCTGTCCATTTTTGGAATAAAACAAAATACAAATTTTTCTTACTGTCAATAAACTTTATTAAATAATATAATTGCCATTATTATTAATGATTTCTTGCTAGCATGAGGGCAATTTGTATATCCCATTTTTAAAAAATGTTTTATTTTTTGATGCGAAAAATTGAACCAGTGCTTGTTTGATATCTTCTTCATTTTTGAATTTTTTACCCGTCAAAAAATTTTGTAAGAACAAAAACAAGTGATAGTTGGAGGGTGCTAAGTCCAGGGAATATGGTGGATGCGACAGAATTTCGCAGCCTAGTTCTGCAATTTTTTGACGAGTCCCCAAAGCAGCATGTGGCCTGGCATTATCATGATGCAATATAATGTTCTTCCTATTGAACATCGCCAGCCTCTTTTCTTGGACTGCTGTCATTAAATTATCCAGTTGTTGACAATACTTCTCCAAATTGAGCTTTTCGTTCGGTTTTAAAAGCTCATAATGTATTGGTCCTCGAATGTCCCACCATATACACAACATTCTCTTATTCAGAGTCAAATTTGGTTTAGAGATAAAAGGGCTAGGTTTTCCGGGTTCACAATATGCCCTTTTCCTTATGATGTTTTCGTAGGTAATCCACTTTTCATCCCCAGTTATCATCTGGTTCAAGAAGGGCTCGATTTTGTTCCGAGCAAGCAGAGATGTGCATATGACGACTCGATCATCCAAATTCTTCTGACTTAATTCATGTGGCACCCATCTTGAATATTTCCACACCAATCCTATCTTCCGAATATGGTCCAAAATGGTTTGCTGAGCTGAATTAAGCCTTTCTGCGATCTCCAATGTTGTCAGAAAAGGATCTTGCTCCAACATGGTCTTAACAACATCGTCATCCATCAAAGATGGTCGCCCAGAACGTGGCTTATCAGAAAGGTCAAAATCACCTATTTCGAATTTTTCGAACCATCTTCTGCATGTCCTATCACAAACTGTACCTTCACCAAACACTTTCGATAAATTTCTACATGCTTCTGTAGCATTTCTTCCTTGTTGAAATTCATAAAAATTACAGTGGCGTAAATGAACTTTATCAGTAGCCATGAGTACACTATCGCTTCACACATAAGACTAACGTGAATCAACTTTGTTTTAGTTAATTTGCTACGTCAGTATGTATACATTAAGTGATAAAAATAGAGAGGCACACATGTGCCAAATAAACATGTGCTTACGTGTCGAAACTTGTGATAGAAACGGACGGAACTTTCTGGTAGACCTGATACTTATGTTTGTTCACATTTCCACACATAACATACAATCATCATGTTTCTCATCCATCCCTCCCCCCTTTTTTGCAAGTAGTTTTGACAAGATGTCTCCATTCAATTGTTCAGCTACTGCCAGACTGACAGACTTTTCTTTTATGCCTTAGTCTGTCATTCCCAGCTCAAAGTGGGCACACAGAGCTGCTGTCAGGGGAGACAAGTCCGCGTTGAGCCATTAGATGAGCTGCTGAGAGAACAGGCACACAACATGCGGGGCATCTCTCAGAACCTTCCAGAATGTTTGCACTGTTCTGAGGCTAGGCCTCAGAGCTCATCTAGTCTTTTTTTTTTTTTTTTTTTTAGGTACACAGACTGGTAAGTACTGAGCAGGACACAGAGGCTAAGTCTCAACTTTCATTCACCTCTTCTCCCCTCCCCTTGTTCCCCTCCTGCTCCAACCTTCAAGGTCAGCACAGAACTGCTACCCGACCATGTCATAATGCTCAAGGCTTGAGGATAGCCTTGGTAAAAAATAAATAGGAAAAGCAACAAGATAGGTTAAAATAACCATAGATGCTTATGTAGAAAGGAACCTCGAAACTCCAATTCAACCTCTTATTCAGAGCTCCGGTGCCCTTTACACCCCCTGCCAAAAAGTCATGAACATAATAAATGTCTCTAGTGATGGGAATTACTAATTCCAAACAGCTCATTCAATATTTAGATGATTCTTTTGTATATCAGCCATAATATGACACAATAATAATAGCTAACATTTGTTAGATACTTTATTTTATATATGTAATATTGTTTATTCTTCTCAATAACACTGTGAGGAAAATACTAATATGACCCTGCTCTGCAGATGAGGTAACTGAAGCTTAGAGAATTTAAGTAACCAGTGCAGGGTCATCCAAAAAAAAAAAAAAAAAAGAGGCAATGTAGAATTTTTTTTTTTAAATAAATTTTTATTAATGGTAATGGGATGACATTAATAAATCAGGGTACATATATTCAAAGAAAACATGTCTAGGTTATTTTGTCATTAAATTATGTTGCGTACCCCTCGCCCAAAGTCAGATTGTCCTCCTCCACCCTCTATCTAGTTCTCTGTGCCCCTCCCCCTCCCCCTAACTCTCTCCCTCCCTCCCTCCCATGTCCTCCCTCCCCCCACCCCTGGTAACCACCACACTCTTGTCCATGTCTCTTAGTCTCATTTTTATGTTCCACCAATGTATGGAATCATGTAGTTCTTGTTTTTTTCTGATTTACTTATTTCACTCCTTATAATGTTATCAAGATCCCACCATTTTGCTGTAAATGATCTGATGTCATTATTTCTTATGGCTGAGTAGTATTCCATAGTGTATATGTGCCACATCTTCTTTATCCAGTCTTCTATTGAAGGGCTTTTTGGTTGTTTCCATGTCTTGGCCACTGTGAACAGTGCTGCAATGAACATGGGGCTACATGTGTCTTCACGTATCAATGTTTCTGAGGTTTTGGGGTATATACCCAGTAGAGGGATTGCTGGGTCATAAGGTAGTTCTATTTGCAGTTTTTTGAGGAACCACCATACTTTCCTCCATAATGGTTGTACTACTTTACAGTCCCACCAACAGTGAATGAGGGTTCCTTTTTCTCCACAGCCTCTCCAACATTTGCTATTACCCGTCTTGTTGATAATAGCTAATCTAACAGGGGTGAGGTGGTATCTCATTGTAGTTCTGATTTGCATTTCTCTAATAACTAATGAAGATGAGCATCTTTTCATATATCTGTTGGCCATTTGTATCTCTTCCTGGGAGAAGTGTCTGTTCATGTCCTCTTCCCATTTTTTTATGGGATTGTTTGTTTGTTTGTTGTTGAGTTTTATGAGTTCTTTGTAAATTTTGGATATTAGGCCCTTATCTGAGCTGTTGTTTGAAAATATCATTTCCCATTTAGTTGGCTGTCTGTTTATTTTGATATCAGTTTCTCTTGCTGAGCAAAAACTTTTTATTCTGATGTAGTCCCATTCATTTATCTTGAGGCAATGTAGAATTTTAACACAGGCTGTTTGACACAAGGATCGCTCTAAGTTATTGGGTTTGCAAAACATGATGATTCCTGCTTCCTCTAACATTAACAGATTAGCCCCTGCTCTACCCCTTGGGCTATGAGGGCTTCTAATTCCTCTTCCACATCATAGCTGTGGTACTGAGCATAGAGAAGGTGCTATCTCTTTCCCTAGCTAATCACCCAGGTCCTTCAACACATGTCAATGACATCGTTTTTATTTCTCTCACCTTCCAGGCCCTCTACTCTGACATGCTCCATTTGGTCTATGATCCTCTAAAACGCGTTACTCACATTCTAACACAACAATGTTTGACCAGTGCAGTGTAGAAAGAATATGACTGCCACCTGCAGTCTAGAGCAGCAGTGCCCAACACAACTTTCTGAGATAAGGGAAAAGGTTCTACACTTGTGCTGTCCTCCTTTGTAGCCACAAGCCACTCTTGGCTATCGAGTGCTTAAAATATAGCTATGACACTGAGGAACTAAATGTTTACTCTTTTTTCCTAATTTTACATTACATACTACATATGTTAAGTGGCTATATGGTGGAGAGTGTCCTTATAGGTTCTGTATTTCCACCTCACATCCCAATCCATGTTAAATGGAATGCGCTCAATAACTACAATGTGTCATCCCCATCCTATGACATGAAGTGGCTTTGGGGACTGCAAAGCATATTTTATATTTATCTTTGACAAATGCCACCTCATGATCATTCCCAATTTGATTTTGTCATTCAAAGTATTTAGGATCTCCCATGCTTCATAGCTCACCTGCAAGTTGCCTGAGCATACTTGCTATATCTTTATAAAATACAGCTAATGATGTAATAGTAATAAACACAGGTGACATTTATGATGGCTGAGTGCCAGGAACTGTGCTATACACTCCAGTACTCTCTATACATCTCCTCATCCAAACCTAGGATGGTCCGGCTCCACCACTCACATTCCCACCTACCGACTAAGCTGTCTTCTACACTGAGGAAACAAACATGTGGATATGTGCTTACGTGCATACACACACAGCAACATTAGAAACAATCTTCTAATTAGACATCAGTTATTAATCTACATTTTGCACACCATCATTCAATCACAATTATCCTTGCATCCAAGACAATATCATCATGTTCACAAGAATTTATTGAGTCCTTGTCAAGCTTCGTTAAAGCACATATTCACAATGTTGGTAAGACCAGCTCTGAACTACATATTAGCCTTTTTGAGATAACATAGGAACTTAGACCTGGAAATGGAGAATACTGCACGGCCAGAAGGAATGGCAGATAAGCTGACCTCAAGAATGTCACTATCCCTCAACTACCTATTCAAAAACACAGAGGTGGCTGATATTATTTCTCTTCTAACTGCTGATATTGGAACTACTAACTGGCATTCGCAATTGATCAATGTTTTACCATGATAAGACCTTCCTAGGGTGGCGGTAATGAGCAGTCTGCCACCTCGCCCCCACAGCACAGGCACAAATATAATTACTAGGCACCCACCTCTGAAATGGAAAATTCCTCAAGCCTGCCCCCATTTTGTCAACAGTTTATAAAAGCAGCCGAGCACAGCCAGACCCTGAGTGGTTTCAGAGGACCTTCCCTTCCTCTGTGCTGCCTCCCTTGGGCTCAAGCATAAGCTTAATAAAATCTGTCTGAAAATTTCTCTGGGCTTCCTCTCAATTTCTATCTTGGGGAACCCAAGAACCCCAAATGCCAGTACCATTTCCAGAAATATAATGAGATCGATATACCCTGATTTGTTCCTTAAATCATCCTGGCTCCTGCAAATATTTAGTACTTATCCCTTGCTTAGTAATTCATTTGGTCAAAGGTACACTCCCACGGCCATCAAGAAAAATGTAGAACTAAAACATTACGAAACTTTTACTTTAGCCAGCTGTCTAGCTTGTCAAACAGGGTAGAGAGATGCATTTAATGTTTAGAACAATGTGGAATAAAATGTAAGACTTCGAATGAGAACATTTTTAAAAGATACACATGTCTAACAGCATGGTTTTTGCCAATTGCCCCAATTTCAACCAAAGTTCCAAGATGGTGGATAAGTGACAAAGCACCGTCACACTGTAAAGAGTGAATCTAGACTATCTTTGTAGAAATTGCTCAGGAGGGTAGCCTCAAACCACCACCAGTAGTCTGCCAACCAGCTGTAGACTATACCTGAGAACATTAGAATGACAAAGGACGCATGGGTAGGTGAGGATGTCTTTGCAGAGAGCTGTCAGGCTGCTATACAATTTCTCTCTCCTCTCTACCAGAGTGTGTAGTATAGAAGACTTAAGAGATGGGTAGAGAATGACAGCAAAGCCATCCAGAGAGGTAGAAAGAAAATCAGGCGAGTGCATTGTCATGGAAACCAAGGAAAGGAAGCCTTTCAAGAAAAAAGGAGTGGGCAGCTTTCTCAAGCGCTGCCGAGAGGTTAAGCTAAGGAATGAAAGCATTTATTGTATTTAGCAATAATGGGACATTGGCGTCTTTGATTGGAGCAGTTTCCTTGGAGTGGTAAGGGTAGAAATGAGATCGCAGTAGATAACATACTAACCAGAAAACCCAGATAATTCCTCAAATTAGGCTCTGAAAGGGGAGAGAGAGAAAGACTAGTAACTCAAGGTAAATGTAAATTCCAGAGAGAACGCTGAAGATATTAAATTAACAGATAAAGTGCTTAAGGAAAATAAACCCGCTGCTTTATATGTACTACATGGAGACCATATCTGGAGTGTAGTGACACTACAGATCTTGAAGAACTATATGTATATATACATAATTTTTAAAAGAAGCTTTAAAACGAAAATCAAAGTTCATTTGTTTAAGTCCTGCCTAACAGAAAGTAAAATAAAGTGGAAAAGAACTCAAATGATCATTTAAAATGTGAAATTCCTAAAATATCTAATTTATGCAACTAGAAGATTTCATCAAGGTGCCAAATAAGGATGAAGTTTCTGAGAAAAAACTTAGTGCAAGACCTAAAACAGGAGGATTAAAACAGAAAGTCAAATAAAATCATATCTGTAAAGCCAGTAGCCACGGCCACCATCACAGCCGCCTGGCTGTGCAGGTTCTCATTAGATTCGGACAGACGGTAATGAAACAACAGAGCCAAGAACTGGTCGGCCATCACCTTTAATCCTAGCTTGCACCCGGCGGGCAAGTAAAAACACACACTGGGCTCCAAAACCCACTCATTCAGTGCTCACAAAGCTACTGACTTATCCAAGTTTCCTAGAATCAAAGGTGTCTACCTCACCAGCCTTATTCACCTCTGTTCCCCATCTCCTTCTCTCTGCACAAACTCTGCACAAATTGGCTTCACCTTCAGTACTCCACCATCTTGGCTGCTTCTCCTCTCCTCCACGTGGCCTTTATCTGCTCTCCTCTCTGCTCTCTCTTCTAATGCTAATCTCAAAAACCCAGAGAAAGCAAGGTCCCAGTCTGCCCCCATTTTATAGTGTAGAAATTAAAACCTTTAATCCAAGATACAATTAAGGAAGTCTCTGATACAAAGTCACTTATCTGAGGCATAATGGGATTCCTCGTGAGAGTGCACCACTCCACATCATGGAATCAGTCAAGGGTGTGGGGAAAAGCTTAGTCTTAAAACTCAGCCTTAGGCCAGGGGTTCCCAAACTACAGCCCGTGGGCCACATGTGGCCCCCTGAGGCCATTTATCCAGCCCCCCCGCCGCACTTCCAGAAGGGGCACCTCTTTCATTGGTGGTCAGTGAAAGGAGCACAGGATGAGGATGCATCCTGGAGTACTGTATGTGACGGCGTGCAAAGCGTTGCATCGCTTATGTACAGTACTACTTCCGGTAACACGGGACACATGCATCACGGCTCCGGAAGCACGTCATATCTACGGCTAGCAGTGACAAATATGGAACCAGTCATTGACCATCTCATTAGCCAAAAGCAGGCCCATAGTTCCCATTGAAATACTGGTCAGTTTGTTTATTTAAATTTACTTGTTCTTTATTTTAAATATTGTATTTGTTCCCGTTTTGTTTTTTTACTTTAAAATAAGATATGTGCAGTGTGCATAGGGATTTGTTCATAGTTTTTTTTATAGTCCGGCCCTCCAACGGTCTGAGAAACAGTGAACTGGCCCCCTGTGTAAAAAGTTTGGAGACCCCTGCCTTAGGCTATAATGTCCCTGCCTGCTTACAGCCTGTCCCTTACACCCAATACAAACTATAAGCAAGCAAACATATATATCATATTTACAAACTTATTTAACCAACAATATCTTTTCAAAGAGAAATTAAGGCAAAGATTATACTAACAATGTGATCATTTTGCTGATCTGAGTATGAATGTAGAGTATAAACACATATATTATTTAAATAGCATGGTCCCTGTAGACTGTATCAGTCAGGATTAAATTTAGCCACATGTAATAGAAAGCCTGTAAAGCCAGTAGCCACGGCCACCATCACAGCCGCCTGGCCAATGCAGGTTTGCATTTGATTCAAACAGTTGGTAATGAAACAGTGGAGCCAAGAACTGGTGGGCCATCATTTTTAATCCTAGCTTGCACCTGGCAGGCAAGTAAAAACACACACTGGGCTCCAAAACCCACTCATTCAGCATTCACAGAGCTACTGACTTATCTGAGTGTTGGGCAGATAAAATATATTATGCTCACTTTGTTAAAGATGGCACTGCACATGTGGAGGCTCGTCGCCCAGGTGATACTGTTGGTTGCCCTTCTTGCTTGGGATGGGCGTGATTATATTAATGAGTGTTGGGGGTGGGCTGTGGGCAAAAAGAATCCTTGTAGCCTGGGGCTTGGTTTTAGGACTAAGCCTTTCCCACCCTTTTTGATGTGGGGTGATAAACTCTCATGAGGAATTCCATTTTGCCTCACATAAGTGACTTTGTATCAGAGACTTCCTTGTTTGTATATTGGATTAAAGGTTTTGATTTCTACACTATAAAATGGGGCAGACCAGAAGGTTGCTTTCTCTCAGTTCCTAAAATTAGCATTAGAGAGGAGAGCAGAGAAGGCCACATGGAGGAGGCCAGGAGAAGCAGCCAAGATGGTGGAGTGCTGAAGGAGAAGCCAGTTTGTGCAGAGTTTGTGCAGAGAGAAGGAGATAGGGAACAGAGGTAAATAAGGCTGGCAAGCTAGAGACTTTTGATTCGAGGAAACTCAGATAAGTCAGTGGCTTTGTGAGCACTGAATGAGTGGGTTTTGGAGCCCAGTGTGTGTTTTTACTTGCCCACCAGGTGCAAGCTAGGATTAAAGATGATGGCCCACCAGTTCTTGGCTCTGTTGTTTCATTACCGTCTGTCCGAATCTAATGAGAACCTGCATGGGCCAGGTGGCTGTGATGGTGACTGTAGAGCCAGGAGCCAAGGCCAGGGCCACCATCAGAGCAGCCTGGTCCATGCAGGTTCGCATTGGATTCGGACAGTCGGCAAAGAAACAGCGGAGCCAAAAACTGGTGGGCCATAGTCTTTAATTCTAGCTTTGCACCCGGCGGGCAAGTAAAAATACACACTGGGCTCCAAAACCCAGTCACATTCAGTGCTCACAAAGCTACTGACTTATCCGAGTTTCCTAGAATCAAATGTTTCTAGCTCACCAGACTTATTCACCTCTGTTCCCCATCTCCTTTCCTTATCCCAGATACAAACTCTGCCCAAATTGGCTTCTCACTCAACATTCCGCCATCTTGGCTGCTTCTCCTGGCCTCCTCCACGTGGCCTTTCTCTGCTCTCCTCTGCTCTCTCTTCTAATGATTATCTCAGGAACCAAGAGCCCAAGCTCCCATTCCCTATTTTATAGTGTAGATTCAAAACCCTTAATCCAATATACAAAATAGGGAAGTCTCTAATACAAAGTCACTTCTCTGAGGCATGATAGGATTGTACCGCCCTACATCAAAAAGGGTAGGAAAGGCTTAATCCCAAAACCAAGCCCCAGGCTAAAGGATTCTGCCTGCCTTTAGCCCACCCCAACACACATTAATATCACCTGGGTGACGGCCTCCTTGTGTTATCTTTAACAAAGTGAGCATAATACACTTTATCCGCCCAACAGTGACCATGGCTACTGGCTTTACATCAAGTTTCCTAGAATCAAAGTTCCTAGCTCACCAGACTTATTCACCTCTGTAAAGCCAGGAGCCAAGGCCAAGGCCACCATCAGAGCAGCCCAGCCCATGCAGGTTCGCATTGGATTCAGACAGTCGGCAAAGAAACAACGGAGCCAAGAACTGATGGGCTGTCATCTTTAATTCTAGCTTGCACCCAGAGGGCAAGTAAAAAATACACACTGGGCTCCAAAACCCAGTCACATTCAGTGCTCACAAAGCCACTGACTTATCCGAGTTTCCTAGAATCAAAGGTTTCTAGCTCACCAGCCTTATTCTCCTCAGTTCCCCATCTCCCTCCTTATCCCAAATACAAACTCTACACAAACTGGCATCTCACTCAGCACTGTGCCATCTTGGCTGCTTTTCCTGGCCTACTCCACGTGGCCTCCTTCTGCTCTCTGCTCTGCTTTCTCCTCTAATGATCCCAGGAACCAAGAGAACAAACTCCCGCTCCGTCCCCATTTTATAGTGTAGCTTCACAACCTCTAATCCAATATACAAAATAGGGAAGTCTCTAATACAAAGTCACTTCTCTGAGGCATGATTGGATTGTACCACCCCACATCAAAAAGGGTGGGAAAGGCTTAATCCCAAAACCAAGCCCCAGGCTACAACGATCCTGCCTGCCCCCAACACACATTAATATCACCTGGGCAACGGCCTCCACGTGGGCAACGTTATCTTTTACAAAGTGAGCATAATACATTTTATCTGCCCAACAACCTCTGTTCCCCATCTCCTTCTCTCTGCACAAACTGGCTTCTCCCTCAGCACTCCACCATCTTGGCTGCTTCTCCTGGCCTCCTCCACGTGGCCTTTCTCTGCTCTCCTCCAGCATGGGCTTCTCCTAGAACATAATCACTCTTCTCCCAGAACAACGTGATCTCTCTTCCTTTTAGAACCATTTGGCACGAAATCCCTCCCCCAACACATATTAACATAGTCATGCCCATCCCAAGCAATCACCTGGGTGACAGGCTTCCAAGTGGGCAGCGCCATCTTTAACAAAGTGAGCATAATACATTTTATCTGCCCAACAAAGCCTAACATGAAGCTCTATCATCTTGGATTCCAGCATGAAACAGATGGCATGGTCGAGAAGGTCTCGCTGAGACAAGGTTAAGGAAACACAGGGTGGTGAAGTTTCCTAGGGTTAGCAACAGTGAGGAGTCATTACCACCCATAGGCTGAAGGGATGGGTGCCAGGGTGGTACTGGATCCCATCAAGAGCTGGCACCAGAGAGGAGTGGCAATGGGCAGAAGTCTCTGCTAAACCCAAAGTGTTCAAACAGGGATGGAACAGAGAAAACCACTGTTCTCTTTTCCCACACTAATCTGCTGCCTCAACTGGCCAAACGGAGCTCGAAGCCAGAGGGCAAGGAAGCCCCCTAGGGCACAGATCATGAAGACAGAGTGGATAAGGGACTTTAGGGTGAGGCTGCAAAAGGAAGATAACCAACACAGCAGACTAATTGTCTCTCATTTGTAGGGAATCATTCATTTAACCTTGAATCCTCGATGCCTTGGATTGGGGAGTTTTAGTTATTGTAAAAGCCCTGAGTGAATGTTTCTTGGGTGCAAACACCAAGAAACTGTGTGAGTGAGTGACCTTTGTGCAGACGCAAAGGAATGCATGTGGACGGGTGTTGGGCAGATAAAATGTATTATGCTCACTTTGTTAAAGATGGAGGCCATTGCCCAGGTGATATTAATGTGTGTTGAGAATCCTTGTAGGGGCTTGGTTTGGGGATTAAGCCTTTCCCACCCTTTTTGATGTGGGGTGGTACAATCCAATCATGCCTCAGAGAAGTGACTTTGTATTAGAGACTTCCCTATTTTGTATATTGGATAAAGGGTTTGGATTTCTACACTATAAAATGAGGACGGAACGAGAGTTGGGGCTCTTGGTTCCTGGGATGATTCGCATGAGAGAGCAGAGGGAGCAGAGCAGAGAGCAGAAAGAGGCCATGTGGCCAGGAGAAGCAGCCAAGATGGCAGAGTGCTGAGTGAGATGCCAGTTTTTGCAGAGTTTGTATCTGGGAGAAGGAAGGAGATGAGGAACTGAGGAGAATAAGGCTGGTGAGCTAGAAACCTTAGATTCTAGGAAACTCGGATAAGTCAGTGGCTTTGTGAGCACTGAATGTGACTGGGTTTTGGAGCCCAGTGTGTATTTGGAGCCCACTGGGTGCAAGCTAGAATTAAGGACTATGGCCCATCAGATTTTGGCTCCGCTGTTTCTTTACCGACCGACCGACCGTCCGAATCCAATGCGAACCTGCAAGAGCCGGGCTGCTGTGATGGTAGCCCTGGCTTCTGGCTTTACAACGGGCTTTAGAAAATTAGCCTAGAGGTTCTAGATTGCCCTTTCCTTTGTGCTTGTTAATTAGCAAAAGAAAAGAATGTTCTGATCAAATTAGCCTTTTCTCCATGTCAGCAAAACAGCCATTAATCATTCTTTCCCTTTATCACCTGATCTCCCTCTCTTGTAACCCTGTTACCTCTGTTCTGCTTCAGATAAAAGCTAAGGGGGAATGAAATTCAGGAGGTCCCTCTCTGCCTCCATTGGCAGCCTTCCTCTCTCTTCCTCTTGACATAACTTGTGTCTTGAGTAGGTTTCTTCCATGCAACACTGGTAGTTCCCAGCGGGCTGGAGTACTACCCTCATAACAAGTCCTGATGTAGGTACCTCAGGACTCAGAGAACAGTTCCATGTTTCTCGGGCTCCGTCTATCTGTCTGATCTACCATCTTTAACACTTGCCTCCTTTCCTTACAGTCACGTCATGGTGCAAGGTGGTTTGAAGCTCCTGACATCCCAGTCTTCTTCCAGGAAGGAAGAAGGTCTATAATTAATAATACTATGTTGCATATTTACAAGTTGCTGAGAGAAATCTTAAACTTTATCATCACAAGAAAAAAGATTTTTTGTAACTATGTACAGTGACAGATGTTAACCAGACTTATTGTTGTCATTGTAAGGTTTTTTCCGCTGAGGAAGAAAGAAGGACATAGCCACCAAGTGTGACAAGCAAAAGCTTTATTTAGAGCGCTCCCGGGCGAGGTTCACTGGTCTGCAAGACAGGGGCCAGGGGAGTAATTTATAGCGTTGGTAGGGTGTTGGTGGTGTGATAGGTCGTGGTGAAATTTCATTGGCTGACAAGACAGTTTCAAAATGCTCTTGGCCGTTTCTTTTGGCGGTCATGGGCACAGGTGGTTCCTCATGTGACCTTCCCCCATTGCCAACCAACCTCACATTCCAACCTTTTTTGTTAGATAGGGGCGCCACTATTCATCTGGCTACTTCCTGCTGACTAGGGGCATCATGGGGGAGGGAGGTTGGAAGGTGGTGGCAAATGCCCTGTGGGAGGGACAGGAGTAACAGGAGGATCTACGGGGCCCAACTTTTTAGTGAGCCGGAGATGGGTGAAGCCCAGTGGTTCCAATTGTCAGTGGTCCTATACGGGGGCAAGCTTGAGGCAGGAAACATAGTACCAAGGTGTTTTCCCTAGGAGCTTGGCTGCAGTAGGAATAGTCAATATTTCAGTATGGGGTGATGTCCAAATGGGCTGTAGGAAACCAGATTGAAGCTCCTTAGAAGAACTTTGTCCCCTGGTCGGAGGGGGACTTCTGGAAGAGCTTCACTTGAACCCTCTATGGGAGGGTGTAAAGCCAGTAGCCAGGGCTACCATCACAGCAGCCTGGCCCATGCAGGTTCGCATTGGATTCGGACAGTCGGTAAAGAAACAATGGAGCCAAAAACTGGTGGGCCATCATCTTTAATCCTAGCTTGCACCTGGCAGGCAAGTAAAAACACACACTGGGCTCCAAAACCCACTCACATTCAGTGCTCACAAACCTACTGACTTATCCGAGTTTCCTAGAATCAAAGGTTTCTAGCTCACCAGACTTATTCTCCTCTGTTCCCCATCTCCTTCCTTCTCCCTGCACAAGCTCTGCACTAACTGGCTTCTCACTCAACACTCCACCATCTTGGCTGCTTCTCCTGGCTCCTCCATGTGGCCTTTCTGTGCTCTCCTCTCTGCTCTCTCCTCTCTAATGATAATCTCAAGAACTAAGAGAGCAAGCTCCCGTTCTGCCCCCATTTTATAGTGTAGAAATCAAAACCTTTAATCCAATATACAAAATAGGGAAGTCTCTAATACAAAGTCACTTATCTGGGGCATGATGGGATTGCACCACCCCACATCAAAAAAGGGTGGAAAAAGCTTAGTCCTAGAACCAAGCCCCAGGTTACAAGGATCCTGCCTGCCCACAGCCCGCCCCCAACACACATTAATATCACCTGGACGACGAGCCTCCACGTGGGCAGCGCCATCTTTAACAAAGTGAGCATAATATATTTTATCTGCCCAATAGAGGGAGAGTTCGGTCCACATGTTCCCTATGAAGATGGCGGAGTAAAGACAGAAAAGGTGGGGTATGTGGCAAGAGGAGGGGGTTGACAGGTAAATTGTGACTGATTAGGAATGGTCTACCATAAACCAGCTCAAAGGGGCTGAGTCCAGTGGGGTTTCGCTGTGTTGCTCTGATTCTAGTGAGTGCCAGGGGGAGGAGGTTTGGCCAGGAGAGTCTGGTCTCAATGGAGAGTTTAATTAGTTGACCCTTCAGGATGCCACGGGCCCTTTCCACCTTACCCGACAATTGAGGGTGATAGGGTATGTGGAGTCTTCAGGTAATATTGAGAGAGGTGGCAACCTGCTGGACTATTTGGGCAGGGAAGATTTGGCCGTTGTCTGACTGGATGGTAGTAGGCAGTCCAAATTGCGGGATGACACATTCAATGAGAATGGAGGCAATGGTGTCTGCCATTTCTCGAGAGGTGGGAAAGGCTTCTATACACCCTGAGAAGATATCAGCAAAAGTTAGGAGATAGCGGAGTTTTCTGTGAGGGGGCATGTGAGTGAAGTTGATTTGCCAATCTTGGCCCGGTAAGTACCCGCTCAGCTGATGAGTAGGGAAGCAGGGGCAAAGACAGCTGTTGGGCAGATAAAATATATTATGCTCACTTTGTTAAAGATGGTGCTGCCCACATGGAAGCCCATCACCCAGGTGATATTAATGTGTGTTGGGGGTGGGCTGTGGGCAGGCAGGATCCTTGTAGCCTGGGGCTTGGTTTGGGGATTAAGCCTTTCCCACCCTTTTTGATGTGGGGTGGTACAATCCCATCATGTCTCTGATAAGTGACTTTGTATTAGAGACTTCCCTATTTTGTATATTGGATTAAAGGTTTTGATTTCTACACTATAAAATGGGGGCAGAACGGGAGCTTGCTCTCTCGGTTCCTGAGATTAGTATTAGAGAGCAGAGCAGAGAAAGGTCACGTGGAGGAGGCCAGGAGAAGCAGCCAAGATGGTGGAGTGATGAGGGAGAAGCTAGTTTGTGCAGAGTTTGTGCAGAGAGAAGGAGATGGGGAACAGAGGTGAATGGGGCTGGTGAGCTAGAAACCTTTGATTCTAGGAAACTCGGATAAGTCAGTAGGTTTGTGAGCACTGAATGAGTGGGTTTTGGAGCCCAGTGTGTGTTTTTACTTGCCTGCCGGGTACAAGCTAGGATTAAAGATGATGGCCCATCAGCTTTTGGCTCCATTGTTTCTTTACCGTCTGTCCGAATCCAATGCGAACCTGCATGGGCCCGGCTGCTGTGATGGTGGCCGTGCCTACTGGCTTCACAACCCCCTTGTGTGAAGGCTTTGGAACAGACACCACATGCTGTGCACCTTTTCTATAGTCTGCTGGAGGCCTGGGAAGAAAAAGAATGGCTGTAAGAATCGATAGAAAGCTTTTGGCCCTATATGTAAGGAACAGTGGATATCAGAAAGGAGAGTTTCAGCCTGGCCTTTTGGTAAGGCAATCCTATCTCCGAGAAATATCCATCCCTGGTTGCACACGTCTCCACCTTTTCTGAGGAGGTTTGTTCTTCCTCAGGAGTGTAGGAAGGTTTCAGGGAGGTGGAGAGAAACATGAGAGGAGTGGGGTAGGGGAAACTCCCAGGGTGAGGTTTCGAGCTGCCGTGTCTGCCCGAGCATTTCCTAAGGCCACCGGGTCCTGAGAGGTTTGATGGCCCCTACAATGTACCAGGGCCACCTCAATGGGAAGCTGTAATGCCTGCAAAAGTTTAAAAATGAAGGAAGCATTGATTATGGGGGAGCCCTTGGTAGTGAGGAAGCTCCTTTCCTTCCAGAGGGCAGAGTGGCTGTGGGTGATAAGAAAAGCATATTTAGAGTCAGTATATATGGTTACGCATTTTTCCTGGACCGGAGTGAGTGCCCACATGAGGGCAATTAGCTCTGCTCTCTGAGAGGTGGTGCCCTCTGGCAGCTGTTGGGCTTCTAGGGTGGAGGAGGTGGTGACCACCGCATAGGCCGCCTGTCGCTGTCTGTCGGGTCCCTGTACAGAGCTCCTATCTACAAAGAGTATTAGATCTGGATCTTTTAAAGGAGAATCTGATAATCCATCTCAGGGTCTGTAAAGCCAGTAGCCAGGGCCACCATCACAGGTGCCTGGCCCATGCAGGTCCACATTAGATTCGGACAGATGGTAATGAAACAATGGAGCCAAGAACTGGTGGGCCATTAGCTTTAATCCTAGCTTGCACCCAGTGGGCAAGTAAAAACACACACTGGGCTCCAAAACCCACTCATTCAGTACTCACAAAGCTACTGACTTATCCGAGTTTCCTAGAATCAAAGGTGTCTACCTCACCAGCCTTATTCACCCCTGTTCCCCATCTCTTTCTCTCTGCACAAACTGGCTTCTCCTTTAGTACTCTGCCATCTTGGCTGCCTCTCTCCTCCCTTCCACGTAGCCTTTCTCTGCTCTCTGCTCTCATGATAATCTCAAGAACCAAGAGAGAGCAAGCTCCCGGGCTGCCCCACTGTATAGTGTAGAAATCCAAACCTTTAATACAATATAATCCAAACCTCTAATACAAAGTCACTTATCTGAGGCATGATGGGATTCCTCATGAGAGTGCACCACCCTACATCAAAAAGGGTGGGAAAGGCTTAGTCCTAAAACCAAGCCCCAAGATACAAGGATCCTGCCTGCCCACAGCTCGCCCCCAACACATATTAATACAATCACGCCCATCCCAAGCAATCACGTGGGTGACAGGCTTCCACGTGGGCAGCGCCAACTTTAACAAAGTGAGCATAATACATTTTATCTGCCCAACAATCCACCCCTATGCTCACTTTACTATCCACAATCTATACCATCAGCATCCCTGTGCAAGAAAATTAGGCACATTACACAAATTACAACAGCACAAATCATACAGTTTCAACAATTACAAAGGTACATTTCACCAGTCTCTGAGTATTTAGCCCAAAGCGTAAAATGTCTTCGGCCTTCTTTCTAGCCATGGGAAAAGCTTCCCAGGGCAGGGGAGAGCCTCCAGCAAAGCCGCCCCCCACCCCCATCAGGGTATTCCACAGTGTCCAAAATCCATAAGTCCATTCAACAAAGGAGCCAGTGCTCACTCCAGTCGTAGTCCAGATAATCAGTCCACGCACATGGGGAGTCAGCCACCCCCCTCATTCCTGCCATCCTGGCAGGTCTTACACTGTCCCAAGGAGGAGCACGTGGCAATGGCAGTCAGCATTTCCATCTCTGCTCTGGAGAGCATGATGGCATCCACCCCTGTGTCCCAAAATTGCAGACCTACCAGGGCCGTAGTAAGAATTCCTTGCTGCTGGGCTCTCACCTTCTGGAGACTTCAGATCACAACTCCAGGCCAATTCTCCTCATCCTCCAAAGAGGAATTGGAAATATCAGCTTCTGCTTCCAGCCTTGCAGCCCTGGGCCGGGCCTCAGCCCCGGCCTCCCGCCACTGCTGGCTCTCCATGACGTCCTGGGCAATCTCCGACTCACAAACCTGTGATTCCTTCTCCAGCGTCTGCTCCATTTCCAAATGAGTCTCACGAACCTGGTTGGCCTCCTCCAGTGCTTGCTTCAGCTCCAGGGTCGGCATCTCTTTCTCCCACATTTGCTCCAGCTCCTTCCACTGCTCGGTTTGCAGGTCCTGGGCAGCCTCTTCCACAGAGCTCTTGGTTTCCTCACACATACACATGGCTGTAAAAGTCAGCCAGCCTACGGTACCCAAAAGGACAGCCAGGGTGAACCATAACAGCAACCAGTCCTCTACCATGCACTTCAAGGGTAGTGGCTCCATACTGATATCCGAATCCTGCCATAGACTACACCAGATGTTAAGCCAGTTGTTGCGGCCACCATCACAGCTGCCTGGCCCATGCAGGTTCTCATTAGATTCAGACAGACGGTAATGAAACAATGGAGCCAAGAACTGGTGGGCCATTAGCTTTAATCCTAGCTTGCACCCAGCGGGCAAGTAAAAACACACACTGGGCTCCAAAACCCACTCATTCAGCACTCACAAAGCTACTGACTTATCCGAGTTTCCTAGAATCAAAGGTGTCTACCTCACCAGCCTCATTCTCCTTTGTTCCCTATCTCCTTCTCTCTATACAAACCCTGCATGAACTGGCTTCTCCTTTATCACTCTGCCATCTTGGCTGCCTTTCTCCTCCCCTCCATGTGGCCTTTCTCTGCCTTCTGCTCTAACAATAATCTCAGAAACCAAGAGAGAGCAAGCTCCCAGGCTGCCCCACTTTATAGTGTAGAAATCCAAACCTTTAATACAATATACAAATAGGGAAGTCTCTAATACAAAGTCACTTATCTGAGGCATGATGGGATTCCTCATGAGAGTGCACCACCCTACATCAAAAAGGGTGGGAAAGGCTTAGTCCTAAAACCAAGCCCCAAGATACAAGGATCCTGCCTGCCCACAGCTCGCCCCCAACACATATTAATACAATCACGCCCATCCCAAGCAATCACGTGGGTGACAGGCTTCCACGTGGGCAGCGCCAACTTTAACAAAGTGAGCATAATACATTTTATCTGCCCAACAATCCACCCCTATGCTCACTTTACTATCCACAATCTATACCATCAGCATCCCTGTGCAAGAAAATTAGGCACATTACACAAATTACAACAGCACAAATCATACAGTTTCAACAATTACAAAGGTACATTTCACCAGTCTCTGAGTATTTAGCCCAAAGCGTAAAATGTCTTCGGCCTTCTTTCTAGCCATGGGAAAAGCTTCCCAGGGCAGGGGAGAGCCTCCAGCAAAGCCGCCCCCCACCCCCATCAGGGTATTCCACAGTGTCCAAAATCCATAAGTCCATTCAACAAAGGAGCCAGTGCTCACTCCAGTCGTAGTCCAGATAATCAGTCCACGCACATGGGGAGTCAGCCACCCCCCTCATTCCTGCCATCCTGGCAAGTCTTACACTGTCCCAAGGAGGAGCACGTGGCAATGGCAGTCAGCATTTCCATCTCTGCTCTGGAGAGCATGATGGCATCCACCCCTGTGTCCCAAAATTGCAGACCTACCAGGGCCGTAGTAAGAATTCCTTGCTGCTGGGCTCTCACCTTCTGGAGACTTCAGATCACAACTCCAGGCCAATTCTCCTCATCCTCCAAAGAGGAATTGGAAATATCAGCTTCTGCTTCCAGCCTTGCAGCCCTGGGCCGGGCCTCAGCCCCGGCCTCCCGCCACTGCTGGCTCTCCATGACGTCCTGGGCAATCTCCGACTCACAAACCTGTGATTCCTTCTCCAGCGTCTGCTCCATTTCCAAATGAGTCTCACGAACCTGGTTGGCCTCCTCCAGTGCTTGCTTCAGCTCCAGGGTCGGCATCTCTTTCTCCCACATTTGCTCCAGCTCCTTCCACTGCTCGGTTTGCAGGTCCTGGGCAGCCTCTTCCACAGAGCTCTTGGTTTCCTCACACATACACATGGCTGTAAAAGTCAGCCAGCCTACGGTACCCAAAAGGACAGCCAGGGTGAACCATAACAGCAACCAGTCCTCTACCATGCACTTCAAGGGTAGTGGCTCCATACTGATATCCGAATCCTGCCATAGACTACACCAGATGTTAAGCCAGTTGTTGCGGCCACCATCACAGCTGCCTGGCCCATGCAGGTTCTCATTAGATTCAGACAGACGGTAATGAAACAATGGAGCCAAGAACTGGTGGGCCATTAGCTTTAATCCTAGCTTGCACCCAGCGGGCAAGTAAAAACACACACTGGGCTCCAAAACCCACTCATTCAGCACTCACAAAGCTACTGACTTATCCGAGTTTCCTAGAATCAAAGGTGTCTACCTCACCAGCCTCATTCTCCTTTGTTCCCTATCTCCTTCTCTCTATACAAACCCTGCATGAACTGGCTTCTCCTTTATCACTCTGCCATCTTGGCTGCCTTTCTCCTCCCCTCCATGTGGCCTTTCTCTGCCTTCTGCTCTAACAATAATCTCAGAAACCAAGAGAGAGCAAGCTCCCAGGCTGCCCCACTTTATAGTGTAGAAATCCAAACCTTTAATACAATATACAAATAGGGAAGTCTCTAATACAAAGTCACTTATCTGAGGCATGATGGGATTCCTCATGAGAGTGCACCACCCTACATCAAAAAGGGTGGGAAAGGCTTAGTCCTAAAACCAAGCCCCAAGATACAAGGATCCTGCCTGCCCACAGCTCGCCCCCAACACATATTAATACAATCACGCCCATCCCAAGCAATCACGTGGGTGACAGGCTTCCACGTGGGCAGCGCCAACTTTAACAAAGTGAGCATAATACATTTTATCTGCCCAACAATCCACCCCTATGCTCACTTTACTATCCACAATCTATACCATCAGCATCCCTGTGCAAGAAAATTAGGCACATTACACAAATTACAACAGCACAAATCATACAGTTTCAACAATTACAAAGGTACATTTCACCAGTCTCTGAGTATTTAGCCCAAAGCGTAAAATGTCTTCGGCCTTCTTTCTAGCCATGGGAAAAGCTTCCCAGGGCAGGGGAGAGCCTCCAGCAAAGCCGCCCCCCACCCCCATCAGGGTATTCCACAGTGTCCAAAATCCATAAGTCCATTCAACAAAGGAGCCAGTGCTCACTCCAGTCGTAGTCCAGATAATCAGTCCACGCACATGGGGAGTCAGCCACCCCCCTCATTCCTGCCATCCTGGCAAGTCTTACACTGTCCCAAGGAGGAGCACGTGGCAATGGCAGTCAGCATTTCCATCTCTGCTCTGGAGAGCATGATGGCATCCACCCCTGTGTCCCAAAATTGCAGACCTACCAGGGCCGTAGTAAGAATTCCTTGCTGCTGGGCTCTCACCTTCTGGAGACTTCAGATCACAACTCCAGGCCAATTCTCCTCATCCTCCAAAGAGGAATTGGAAATATCAGCTTCTGCTTCCAGCCTTGCAGCCCTGGGCCGGGCCTCAGCCCCGGCCTCCCGCCACTGCTGGCTCTCCATGACGTCCTGGGCAATCTCCGACTCACAAACCTGTGATTCCTTCTCCAGCGTCTGCTCCATTTCCAAATGAGTCTCACGAACCTGGTTGGCCTCCTCCAGTGCTTGCTTCAGCTCCAGGGTCGGCATCTCTTTCTCCCACATTTGCTCCAGCTCCTTCCACTGCTCGGTTTGCAGGTCCTGGGCAGCCTCTTCCACAGAGCTCTTGGTTTCCTCACACATACACATGGCTGTAAAAGTCAGCCAGCCTACGGTACCCAAAAGGACAGCCAGGGTGAACCATAACAGCAACCAGTCCTCTACCATGCACTTCAAGGGTAGTGGCTCCATACTGATATCCGAATCCTGCCATAGACTACACCAGATGTTAAGCCAGTTGTTGCGGCCACCATCACAGCTGCCTGGCCCATGCAGGTTCTCATTAGATTCAGACAGACGGTAATGAAACAATGGAGCCAAGAACTGGTGGGCCATTAGCTTTAATCCTAGCTTGCACCCAGCGGGCAAGTAAAAACACACACTGGGCTCCAAAACCCACTCATTCAGCACTCACAAAGCTACTGACTTATCCGAGTTTCCTAGAATCAAAGGTGTCTACCTCACCAGCCTCATTCTCCTTTGTTCCCTATCTCCTTCTCTCTATACAAACCCTGCATGAACTGGCTTCTCCTTTATCACTCTGCCATCTTGGCTGCCTTTCTCCTCCCCTCCATGTGGCCTTTCTCTGCCTTCTGCTCTAACAATAATCTCAGAAACCAAGAGAGAGCAAGCTCCCAGGCTGCCCCACTTTATAGTGTAGAAATCCAAACCTTTAATACAATATACAAATAGGGAAGTCTCTAATACAAAGTCACTTATCTGAGGCATGATGGGATTCCTCATGAGAGTGCACCACCCTACATCAAAAAGGGTGGGAAAGGCTTAGTCCTAAAACCAAGCCCCAAGATACAAGGATCCTGCCTGCCCATAGCCTGCCCTCAACACACATTAATACAATCACACCCATCCCAAGTAATCACCTGGGCAACAGGCTTCCACGTAGGCAGTGCCATCTTTAACAAAGTGAGCATAATATATTTTATCTGCCCAACAGGGTCTGTTGAGGAAATCTATTAGCTCTGTACAAGAGTGGGTGGGTTCCAGAAATGTCAATGGAGCTTGCAGTAGAGTGGCTGAGTTGAGTCAGGGAGAGGGCAAAAGAGTGACTGAAAGGTTTCTGATGAACAGGAGGTGAAATTCTTGTAGGCGGAGGGACCCAATAGAGAAAGAGATTTGTGCAAAAGGAGGTCAGTGAGCCTGTGGGAGGAGAAGACAGTGATGAATTGGGAAAGGGTGAGTTTAGTAGCCTCTTTGGTGAGTTCAGTTGCCATGCCCTGTGCCCAGAGGCAGGGCAGCCAACCTTTGATGGTGATGTCTAATTGTTTAGAGCAGTGGTCCCCAACCTTTTCTGGGCCACAGACTGGTTTAATGTCAGAAAAAAATTTTCACAGACCAGCCTTTGGGGTGGGATGGATAAATGTATCACGTGACCGAGACAAGCATCAAGAGTGAGTCTCAGACAGATGTAACAGAGGGAATCTGGTCATTTTTAAAAAATAAAACATCATTCAGACTTAAATATAAATAAAACGGAAATAATGTAAGTTATTTATTCTTTCTCTGCGGACTGATATCAAATGGCCCATGGACCGGTACCAGTCTGCAGCCCGGGGGTTGGGGACTACTGGTTTAGAGGATATGCCACAGGTGGTATATAGGCCCAACAGGTCGAGTCAGTACTCCAATTGCATTACCATGCTTTTCATCAGTGAAAAGGTGGAAGTGGCATCTGGGGTCAGGTAAAGCAAGAGGGAGAAAGGAGATGAGGGCATTTCGAAGGGTAGAGAAAGTTGTGGAATAACCCATTGCATGGCCTTGGATAGGAACACAGCCAGCAAGAAAAGAAGGTTTTGCCAAGAGAATTGTTTTGTAACTTGAAGGTGAGTCACTGAAACAGGTCTATGTGACTGAAAGCAGTTGCTGGGCTTTTTTCTCAGTAAAACATTCTCATAAGATTTCTGTTCCATTCGAGGTTATCCCTTGAGATAAAGAGAGGAATGTTGTGGGAACCATAGAAGCAATAGCAATTAATGCCTTTTGATATTATATTGTTATTAAGCTATCATGCAGTGTACTCCATGTATCTTTAAGTAAAAGTTATACTTGATGTTATGCCAATTTCTCAGTAAACAAGCTTTTTGAAGTCTCATAAATAAAAATAGGACACAGCGCGAACTCAGGGCCATTTGCCTGAGTAAGCGGTGGTCCTTTGCTAGTCCTTGATGATTTCGTCTGCTGATCTCTCTCTCTCTCTGCACCCCCTACTCACAACAACAGAAAGCTATTTTAATAGTGTTGGGGGATGTGAGAGGTCCTGTGAGAGTCTCTTTTGCAGCCTCGTAGAGGGGTTTGGCTAAGAGAGAAAAATTGGGAATCCAGGGTCTAAAGAAGCCCATCAGACCGAGGAAAGAAATAATCTGATCAGCAGTGGTAGGCGGTTGGAGATTTCAGAGGGACTGAGTTCGATCTAGGGTGAGACCTCGGATGCTGGGGGTTAAGGCAATGCCCAGATAGACTATGGACTAAGAGTGAAGTTGAGCCTTAGTAGAGGAGACACGATACCCCTTCACGGCGAGCAAGTTAAGAAGGATGGCGGTGTGTTTCCTTGAGGTGGACAGGGAAGGACTGCAGAGGAGTAGGTTATCTACATATTGCAAGAGAGTACTAGTTTTGAGATTGCATGTAGAAGCTAGCATTTGCCCAAACAGGTGTAAGCTGTCCCTAAATCCCTGGGGCAGGACATTTCACATCAGTTGTTGGTCTGCGTTAGGGTCTGGGTCTGTCCAGGTGAAGGCAAACAGAAAGTAAGAGTCAGGGTGTAGAGGAATGATAAAGAAGGCATCCTTGAGGTCTAGGACCGTGAAGTGAGTGGTATCAAGGGGAATGTGTGAAAGTAACGTGTGTGGATTAGGGACCACCAGATGGAGGGGGACAACTGCTTCGTTCATTAGGTGTAAATCTTGTACAAGGAGGTAGGCCCCTGAGGGTTTTCAAACAGGAAGGATAAGGATCTTACAGGGGGAGTCCGTAGGGATGAGTAGGCCTTGATTTAAGAGGCAGGTAATTATTGGTTTAAGGCCTGTTGATGATTCACCAAAATGGGGAATTGGGGTCTAGATGGGAACTGGGAGGGATTCTTCAAGCGGATGTGTACAGGTGGGTGGTGAGTCACTACCACTGGGGTCGAGGTGTCCCAAATTTGGGGATTGACAACATCTGGTGGAATAGGGGGTGTGATCAGGTTAGGGTGGCCTGTGGTAGTGGGAGAGCCTTCAGCCAGGAGTGGTAGGAGTAGGTGGGAAGATGCTGTTGGGGATGTTGTCAGTTGGATAGTGGCTCTGAGACTGTGTAGAATGTCCCGACCCAGGAGGGGTACAGGGCATGAGGGCATAACTAAGAAGGAGTGCGAAAAGAGGATTCCATCCAAACTGCATGTAAGGGGTGGTGTGCGAAGAGGAAAAGAAGGGGTCCCATCCACTCCCATAACCAAGACCCATGTGGGAACTCGAGGTCCAGAGTGTGATGGCAAAACAGAGAAGGTAGCCACCCCCGTGTCCACAAGAAATGAGATGGACTTACCCGCTACCTGCAGTATTACCCGGGGCTCAGGGAGGGTGATGGGGGTCTTTGAGTCTGGGCCACGTCAGTCATCCATGAGACTGAGAAGTTTAAGCAATGGGCTGCCTGGCTGGCTTGGCCTCTCATTTGGGTGGCTTGTCCTCCACGTGGAGGTGCCGAAGAAGAGCCTGTTACCCGAAGGGGGCAATCACTTTGCCAGTGGCCAGGCTGCTTGCAGTCAGGGCAGGGTTTAGTGGGTGGCCTCGGGCAGGTGCACTGCTGGGCCCAGTGACCCTCTTTGCCACATTTAAGCAAGCTCCTGGTGGGGTTCCTCTTTGCGGCCTGAACTTGGGTCAGACACCTCCTATACCTTGCTCCTGTTGATCTGCTGGCCTCAGGGCTGCCCCAAGAGACTGGGTTTGGAGCGTTACCTTCTGCTGCATACAGGCCTGGCGAGCAGCCTTGGTCTTTTCCTCCCGACCATTAAAAACTTTAAATGCCATGTTCATCAGGTCTCAGATAGGGGTTTGGGGGCCCTCTTCTGCCTTTTTAAGTTTCTTCCGAATGTCTGGGGCCAATTGGGAAATAAAGTGAGTAGCTAATACAGTGGCCCTGGCATTGGAAGTAGGATCTAAACAAGTATGGAGGACCATAGCATCAGTGAGGCGGTTCAAAAAGAGGGCCGGGTTTTCCTCAGGCCCTTGAATGATTTCTCTCAATTTGTCATAGTTAACTACCTTTTGGGCTGCGCTCTGCATACCAGCTATGAGACATTCAATCATTTGGTCTCATCGCCTCCTACCTGTTTGCCTCATCTGGTAATCTCAGTTGGAGTCCATGTCAGGGACCACCTGTACCTTAACTGGCATTTGGTTGTTTGTGAGGTGAACCTGATTGGCATGAGTCCGTGCTGCTGTCCGGATTTGGTCCCGTTCATCAGGGGTAAGGGTAGAAGACATGATAACACAGAGATCATGCCAAGTGAGGTCATATGCCTGAGTGAGATATTGGAATTCCTTGGTATGGGTGGTAGGATTAGAAGAGAAAGAACCTAAACGCTTTTCGGTTGCAGACAGATCAGAGAGGGAAAAAGGAACCTGAACCTGAACAACTCCTTCCACCCCGGCCCCCTTGCGGAGAGGGCAGAGAAGGTTGTCTCCCTCTTGTGGCTTGGAGCAAGATCTGGTGTGAGCACTGACAGGGGAGGAGAGAGAGGGACTGGTATCTGCAGGCAAATGAGAATCAGGATCCAACAGAGGGAGAGGAGGACCCTGATAGGGCGGAGGGGGTCAGGCAGGAGGGGGAGAGAGTTCCTCAAGGGGGTCAGTGAAGGAGGAAAGGTCAGAAGTGGAGGGTTTAGCTGAGGTTTCTCTGGCTTAAAGAACCTGTGCCGTAGAGCAGGCGGCACAGAGATTAGGACGGGAGCGCAAATACCAGAAACCCTGAATATAAGGGATCTCCGACCATTTCCCAGTTCTCTGGCAATAGTTCTGTAAATCAGTGAGGGTGTTAAAGTCGAAAGTCCTTCAGGAGGCCACCTGGCCTGGTTATCCAGTGGGTACTGTGGCCAGCTCACAGTGGAGAAGATCAGTTTCTTCTTCTTTAGGGAGGGATCTACTTCTGAGAGATTCTAGATAAGGCACTAGGGGTGTTTTTGAGTCAGGTTTAGATTCCTGTGTTCCCCCAACGTCGCCCTCAGCCTTGGGGTGATCAGAGATGAGAATTAGCATCCTGCAACTCTATCTCTGGCCACCGAACAGTCAGGCAGAGTGAGAGTGTCTGGGACATCTCCACAGGCACACACGCACTCAGAAAGGGTAGGAAGTCCCTGACGCAGCTGCAATTACAGACAGGGAGTCTTGGGGTTGGAAAGAACTGAGGGGAGGTGGAGGCAGGTGACTTACCGCACCATGTGCCAAAGTGGGTGGGAGGTCGGAGGTCCCTGGTCTTCATCGGAAGGGAAGGGGAGAGGAGTGGCCCTTGAGGACTCAACCTCCTCCTGGGTTTCAGCACCAAATGTAAGGTATTTTCCACCGAGGAAGAAAAAGGGACGTAGTCACCAAGTGTGGACAAGCAAAAGCTTTATTTAGAGTGCTCCGGGGCGAGGTTCACTGGCCCACAAGACAGGGGCCAGGGAAGTTGTGTAGCTTTTCCCTGCCCAGGGGTAATTTATAGCATTGATAGGGTGGTGGTGGTGTGATAGGTTGTGGTGAAATTTCATTGGCCGACAGTTTCAAAATGCTACTGGACCATTTCTTTTGGCGGTCATGAGCGTGAATGGTTCCTCTTGTGACCTTCCCCCATTGCCAACTGACTTCACAGTCATCATTGTGAATATACACAAATATTGAATCATTATACAGTGGTACCTTGAGATACGAGCAGACCAACATACAAATTTTTTTAAGATATGAGCTGCGACTTGGTCTGTATTTTTTGTTCAAGATCCGAGCAAAATTCTGAGATACGAGTCGTGATTCGGGAAGCTGCCACTAGTTGGCGCGTTGGTGCACGAGCCCAGTATCGGCAGCACAACACCAGCATCTCGTTCTTTCTCACGTGTTACCCGCAGAATCAAATAGAATCTCATGCGCTGTACTTGTTCTTACATCATTTTTGCATTTTTTACTAACATTTTTTTGTGTGCTATCATGGGGCCGGAGAAAGTGAGTGTAAAGGATGCTGGTGAGAAGAAGAGAATGATGTCAATAGAAGTATAGCAAGAAATAAATAATAAAAAAGCATGAGTGTGGTGTATGAGTGATTGAACTGGCAAGGCTGTATGACTGCAATACATCTACAATTTGTATCATCCTTAAAAAAAAAGATGCCATCTAAAGTGAAATCCAGTAAAAGGAACTACAATTCTGTCCCAGTTAAGGACAAATATCCATGAAGAAATGGAGAAGCTTCTGCTGGTGTGGGTGAAAAAGAAAGAGCTGGCAGGAGATACACTGACAGAGACTGTAATATGTGAAAAGGCACGTATTATTTACAGCGACTTGAAGAACAAAGAACCATCAACCTCAAAAGAGGCAGCAGAAGATATGTTTAAGGCAAGTCATGGCTGGTTCGAAAATTTCAAGAAGAGATCTGGCATCCACTTGGTGGTGAGGCATGGTGAAGCTGTGATTGCTGACGTTAAGGCAGCTGAGGAGTACATTGCACATTTTGCTGCACTTAATGCAAAGGAAGGCTACACCCCCCAACAAGTGTTCAACTGTGAGGAAACAGGATTGTTTTGGAAAAAAATGCCCCGGAGGACTTTCATCACTGCAGAGCAGAAGAAGCTGCCAGGCCATAAACCCAGGAAGGACCATCTGACCCTTGCATTGTGTGCAAATGCTAGCAGTCACTGTAAAGTAAAGCCACTGCTAGTGTATCATTCCAAAAATCCTCGAGCCTTTAAGACTCACAAGATTCTTAAAGAAAAACTGCAGGTTATGTGGTGCGCCAATGCTAGGGCATGGGTTACATGGCAGTTTTTTATTGAATGGGTAAATCTCATCTTTGGTCCTGCAGTGAAGAAATATCTTCAAGAAAATAAACTCCCGATGAAAGCATTACTAATCCTTGATAATGCACCAGCCCACCTACCTGGTCTTGAAGATGACATTCTCAATGAGTTCAAATTCATGAAAGTCCTCTACCTCCCACCCAACACGACTTCAATCTTGCATCCTATGGATCTGCAGGTCATTTCCAACTTTAAAAAGCTTTACACAAAGCACTTGTTCCGCCGCTGCTTTGAGGTGACTGGGAATACAATTCTAACACTTTGAGAGTTTTAGAAAGATCACTACAACATCATGATATGTTTACGCATTATTGACTTGGCATGGCAAGAGGTTACAAGAAGAACCTTGAACTCGGTATGGAAATAGTTATGGCCTGATGTTGTTGCAGACAGGGACTTCAAAAGATTCAAACCAGAAGAATTTCTTTAAGATTCGAGACCGAGGTAGAAGCGTTGGAGGAGATTGTATCCCTCAGAAAGTCTATGGGTCTGAAGGTGGATGAGGGTGACATAAATGAGCTTGTCAAGGAATATGAGGAGGAACTCTCAACTGAGGAGTTGAAGGAGCTACAGATGATGCAACATTCGGAGTTTCTGCAAGAGATTAGTAGTGAGGAGGAGGTAGAGTCCAAGGAAGTGATTTCTAGAAGTTAAATTAAAGACATGCTGGCAATATGGGAGAAGCTTTCAAGTTTCATTGAAAAGAAACACCCAGAAAAAGTTTCAAATGGTCGTGCTTCAGCACTTTTTAATATTTGTCACATTTCCGTAATATTTTAAAAGGCAGGCAAAAGCGAACCTCTTTGGATTTTTATTCAAAAGTTTTGCAAGTGAAAGTGTCAAAAGATCAGCCAAAGAGGCAAACACAGGTGATGATTAAATAGAAAATACGTAATGTTAAGCTTAGGTTAAGTTTAAAGTTAAGAAAGTGCATTTTTTTTTACAATTAAGTTTTTGTGGTTTCATTTTAAGTAAAGAAAGTGCAGTTTTAGTTTTGTTTAAAGAAAATACTATTTTAGTTTACATTTAGTGTTAAGAAAGTGCAGTTTTAGTTTACTTGTATACAGTGCCTGCATCACTTCCTCCCTCCCTCTTCCTCCACCATTCATTTCCGTTAGCCGCACTCGTCTGTCTCCAAGGTAAGAATACAGTACTAAATAACACTTTTTTCTTTTATTTCATATATTTTGCTATGTATTGGTAAAGTATACATGTGTGTTTCTTAGTTGAAAACATGTCTTTTTTCATAATTTAGTACGGTTTAGGGATGTTTCACAGGGCTGGAATGGATAAAATCTATTTCAGTTATTTTAAATGGGAGAAACTTGTTTGATATATGAGTTGACTGACTTACGAGCTCGGGAACAGAAGGAATTAAACTCGTATCTCAAGGTACCACTGAATTGCGAACCCAAAACTAATATAATGTCAATCATACATCAATTTTTGAAAAGGAGAAAGGAGGAAAGGCTGAAAGGACACATTCCTGCAGCAGAACCCCTTTAAAGAGTTCCCCAGTAACCATCCCAGGACTTCCACATATATCCCATTAGCCACCTGTAGCTACAAGGGAGACTAGGAAAATGTATGTAATATTTCAACTGAGAATGCTGCTTCATAGACTCATGGGTTTTAGTAAAGAAAGGGAGGGAAGGATATTAAGTAGGCTCTCCTGAAATAATGATTAAAGAAATACTGACAGAGATGGACTGACTGACTGAGAGATGGTATGAGTTGTCTGAGGAACAATTTTTTTTTTTTTTTGCCTCATGTACTGAGTTTATAACTCAACATCTATTTAGGTTCCACAGGTACCTGTGAGTCAGAGCCTTTCTAGACTAGAGTCTATTTGCTTTTCATCTTCCTATTCACATAATTCTCAAGGCACATCTGCCAATTAATGATTGATTTCCTTAGTTGATTGTAATGAATCATCCTTCTCACTGATGAATAATCAAAATTCTTTGTTTATTCACACAACCACTATTTACTGAGTTTATGCCACGTGTTAGGTACTGTTGTAGATGCTCAGATACAGCAGTGCACAAAATAGACAGAGTCTGTCTTCATGGAGCTCACGTGCTAGTGAAGAAAACAGACAATAAATATGATACAAAAATACAACATATTGTACTTAGTTGGTCTTAAGTGCCCTGGAGAAAAATTAGGCTGGAAAAGATAAAAGAAATGTTAGATAGGAGTTGTGTTTTCAAGAGTCAGAAAAGATCTCAGAAGAAAACATGAGTAAAACTGAGTACGAGGGCACGATGTGCAGATAATTGGGAGGGGTTAGTGAGTAAGGAAAGAGAACAACAGGAAGTAGAAGTGGTAGTTAATAAGCCCCCCCACCAGGTGTCCATGTTCTAATCCCCTGAACCTGTGAATATGTTGTTATATGGCAGAGGAGAAATAAGATGACAGATGAAATCAAGATTGCCAAGCAACTAACCTTAAGTAGGGAGAATATTCTGGATTAGTGAGTAGGTCCAATGTCCTTTCAAAGTTTGTTGAAAGTGTAAGAGGGAGGCAGAAAATGACATCATAGCGATGCAATGGGAGAAGTCCACTGTTGAGCAAATAAGTTTGTAAAATGTGATTTTTTATGCTTACTTTGTTAAAAATGGCTGCTGCTCACATGATGACACTCTCACATGATACAGCTGACTGCCTTTCTGCTTGGGAAGGCACTTGGTTGTGCTGCTGTGTGCTGGAGGAGAGGCTTTTGTGCCAAAAAGTTTTAAAAGAGGACCTAGGAGGCCATTTTTGCAGAGGCCACGTGGTTGCAGAGAAAGAAGCCAAGATGGTGAGGTGCTGAAGGAGAAGCCAGTTTGCGCAGAGAGGAGAAGGTGTGCAGATGGGAAACAGAGCTGGTGGAGACCTTTGATTCTAGGAAAAACTAGAAAGATTCTCCTGGTTGTGGAACCAGAGAATGAGTGGGTTTTGGTGGCCTGTGTGTTTTTTACTCGCCAGCTGGTTGCAAGGCTAGAATAAAAGCTATGGCCCACCATTTCTTGGCTCCGCAGTTTCATTATTGTCTATCTGAATCAAATGTGAACCTGTACCTGCCTGGTGGCTGCGACAGAGGCTGCAACTACTGGACTTACACCCACCATTGCCGGCTTTGAAAACGGGAAGAGGGCTATGAGGGAGGGAATGTGGATGGCCCTGCAGTCTGAAGGGGCAAAGAAACACTCCCTGAGAGCACCCAGAAAGACATGGTATGCAGCCCAGCCGACACCTTGATTTTAGCTCAGTGAGTCCTGTGTCAGACTTCAGACCTACAGAACTATAAGACAAAGTTGTGTTCCTTGAAGCCACTGAGTTTGTGGTAATTTGTAACAGCAGCGATAGAAAACTAATATGTGGTGACATGTCTGGTATGTGAGGAATAGCAAAGAGAAAACAATAAGCAAGGAAAGGAGTGTGGTAACACATGAGCTTAGAGAAATAGTTGGGAGCCAGATCGCGTAGTTTCTCATTGGCCATTTAAAAGATTTTGACTTCTGCTCTGAGAGGAATGGGGGAACACTACACAGTTTCTAACAGGGCCATTATGGTGAAAGCACAGAGAGGTCAAGGCAGAAGCAGTGAACAGCAACTAGAAGGCTATCGCAATGAGCTGAGCCAGAGACAGTGTACCAAGCAGTAGCACCGGGCTGTGTGAAGTGGCTGGATGCTAAACATTCTGATAGCTGAGTTCACAGGATTTCCTGAAACACTGGATACAGAATATGAAAAAGAAGAGTCCAGGATGATTCAAAGGATTTTGGTCCAACCATTGGACTTACCAGTGATTGAAACAGGGAGGAATACAGGAGGAGCAGATCAGGAACTCAGTGTGGAACATGTGAAGCCTGAAAGATCTAAAAGGAATTCTGCTAGATTGTATTGTTCAAAATCTTTCTCCCCTTTTCCAATTGAAGGAGTATACTCCCCTGTCCCATTTACTGTGGTCAAACATATAACTTGCTTTAGCCAATTGAATGTGAGCAGATGTGACATGGAGCATCTTTAGAGGCATTGAAATTTCCCACCTGCCCCCTTGTTCCTGCTCTCTCCTACAAGGGAATAGCTCAGACCAGACAGAGGTGGTACCTTCAGTCTGCGGTCCAAGATTGAGAAGACAGGCAGACAAGATTCGCCTATGAAACAAGGAGCAACCCATATCCTGGAGCTGAGATGAAGCTGAACTGCAAACACATAACTAAGAAATAAATGTTTGTCAGGGTAAGCCACTAAAATTTGGGGGTTATTTGTTCTTGAATACAGTCTAGAGTTTAGGGGAGAAATCAAGAATTCCTCACTATATGGTTAGCACTTAAAGCCATGAGACAGGATGAGTTCATCAAGACAATGAGTGTAAATGGAAGAGAAAAGAGGATCAAGAACTAAGTACTGGGGTGCTCCACTGTTTAGCGATACAGTGTAGGGGCCAATCGTCAGGCACCCACACATTTAAGGTTTTCACAGTGGAGAAGAAAGAGCTTTGGTGAGTAAGTCTAGTCTTGCATGGCTCACTAGAACTTTCTTCAATGATGGAAATGTTACATAATTGGCACTGTCAAATATGATAGCCTGTCAACATACAGCCATTGAGAACTAGAAATGTGTCTTCTAATAGAAATTATTTTAAATTTCATTTAAATGGCCACGTGTGGCTAGTGGCTACTGTACTAGATGACCCAGCTCTAGAGACCTTGGTGCTAAGCAACCCTGTGTCTGTTTCTCTGTATATACAGTAAAGGGATTGAGAAAGAGGACTGTTAAGGTACCTTCAGTATCTGACATTCTCTAATTCTAATTTTTTAACCATAACTACTTAAATAATTTTAAACCTGATAATCTTTATGGTAGACATGTGAGTGATAAAGTGGTTTTTACCAATGGCCAGAGGTCAGTTCTTATAATCCAGGTATTTTCTTTGTTGCTTTTAATATTTTGATAGTTGATTTTCTGAAATGAATCCCCAGAGGAGCAGGCATCAAAAAGCAAAACCAGGAAGCACAGTATAATGGATACCATTGTACAAGAGGTGAAAAAAGAAACTGAATTCTCCCACAACCAGCTATTTTGTGTCTCTGGTGTGCAGAGCTACCAGTACATTCACTCAACAGACTGCTAATGAGTAAGGCCCTGTACTAGGTGTTATGAATACAAGATGTCAAAAATATAGTCCCTGCCCTCGAGGAGAGTGTAATCAGTGGTGTCTACACGGAACTCTATCACATGGCTTCCAGAGCACAGCAGCCTAGCAACTTCTCTGTACTTCACATCCAAGCAACTTCATGCCCAACGGGATCATCCTTGCTAAATGCTGGCACTGCAATCCTGCACTCCTCTGTTTCCATCTGGCTTTGCCCTCTCTGCCCCTGTACTTCCCACAGCTGCAAAGACAGTACTGTCTTTGAAGAGTTGAAAGCTTACTTCCTGGTCCGCAGTAGAAATCTGACCCAGAAGTATCTACTTTCAAAATGAGTATACCTTCACAGCAAAGAACCCCATTTACTTTCAGACCTGATTTCCTTTCTTTGGGGTTGTGGAAAAATTTTTTAAATCTTTAGACTCATAATCAATATCTTGTTAATTAAAATTATGTGTAAAGTCAGAAAACTAAGTGCCAAAGTACTCACTCTTAACATAGAAGCAGTCCTGCCTGGTAGCGAAGACCTTCAACTTAAGGTATCCTTCTTAGAGAAAATCATCTCTTTTGACTTCTAGAACTAAGCAATGCTGAATGAGCTTTCTAACATACTTTGGGTGATCTGCTAGAGATATTTTCTCAAAACTTTCAACTAATGCACATCCAAGTGTGTACATCAGCTTGAAGAGAAATCCAAAAGTTTTTAACAACAGAAACAGAATATGCCTGTTACCTCCTTTACAATGTCTTTACCCCAAAAGCTATAATAAAATATTAGTACTTCTTACACTATGCATATGAATGCTTAATGACAAAATCCTTATTTCAAGAGAATAAGAACCACAGCCTGTATTCCACCCACATAGACATCAGATTAAAAACAGCTAAAAAATGATCGGGATTCCAACTCAATTCTTCAATTCTTGCTTCCCTGCACACAAAGTAGCACATGTGAAATAATAAACCTGAAAAAAATGTAAATAAGACCCATACCACAAGTAAAATTTCTCTTTCTGAATTTTTTCAAATATAATTCTTCTTAATCTAAAAACGCAAACCTTATAAAGTCAAATGCTTTGTTAGAATTTCAATTAGTTCTTTTTAGAAAGGATCTATGTTTAAAATTTCATTTTAGGGTGGCAGATCACAGATAAATACAGTAATTCTCAGCAAGAACTATTTTAGGCGTCCACACCTCAAGGAGTCTTGTCACCTCTCATGGAATGCCAACACTTCAGAAGTAGAATTTGGCAACATTTTAAAAAGATGTTCTCAGCTATTGAAGATAATCAGCCTTCTGAACAAATAATCATGGTTCTTTTTAGCTCCAACCCATGCACACAGTATATGCTCAATAAATGTTAAATTGGATAGCATTTAGCACATCAAGAATGACATGTGAAAGACCAATTTTAGTGAGACAGTCACAGCTGTTTCACATCAAAGCACAAAGGCTTCTGGGATAGCTGCTCTATTTTTTAAAATTTAGAAATGAAATCATAACTGACTTGCTCACTTTAATAACACTGTATGTCTATTTCTCATTGAAGAGTTTATAAATTTATTTAGGCTATAATTCATTAATTCTAACTGAATATTAAAAAGTTGTATTTGTCTTTTAATGCTATAATAAAAGCATGACCTGACATGTGAAGTGACTTGCTTGAGTGTGTAAGAGGCACAATTTGAACCCAAGCCTCCTACCTCTAAGACCAGCGCTCTTGCCAGGTACTTGGCCCCGGCTAGCTGTTGAGTTTAGAGGCCTTCCAGGTGTTCAGGACCCTGAAGCACTTCAGCAAGTAGACTTGCAACCGAGATGCCCCAGGCTGGATAGGCCAGTAGAAGCAAACGCTGACAGCTAAAGGGCAGCATCGTGGCCAGAAGAGACTGCCCGTGGTGCCTCCATCACAGTCCAGGTGTTATCCCCTGTGACATACACTGCACTGAGTCCAGAATGGGGATGATCCTTCACGAGCATTGTTCAGATTAAAAAATAAGAAAAGAAAGCCGCCACTATCACACAACCAATGGGCAGCTGTTTGTTTTCACCACCAAGGGGAGGAAATGGATCATTTTCCAGCCCAAGAAAACATAGGTTTTTGCTGTAGGTCTCAATCTGAAGCTGAGCCCAAGAGGGGAAAAAGCAAACAGGGCCTTCACAAATTTCTAAACCGCCTGTGAATGAAGGAACACCAACAATTCAAAGGCGAATCTAGCAAACGTTTTAAAAAGATGTTCACAGAGCTTTCCAAAGAACCGACAAATGGCAGAGGTGGAGCAGGAGAAGCGGGCCCTCCGAAAGCTCACCTACCGCGCACGCGGGTCACCGCCAGCGTCCAGAGGGTCCTCCGCACCTCTGAAGTGGCCCCGCAGCCCGCAGCCCCGCTGACCCCGGGCCTGCAGGCAAGCGGCACTCGCCACCCAGTGTTTGCACACGGCCACAAAGGACACACGGCCCTTGAAGAAACCCCAGGTGGTGAAGACGCACCTGCAAGACAGAGTTGTCCTGCCAGAGATGGTGGGCAGCAGGGAGGACGTCTGCAACACCAAGACCTTCACCAGGTGGAAATCAAGCCTTACATAATTGGCCACTACCTGGGCGAGTTCTCGATTACCTACAAGCCAGCATCTGGGCCAGCACTCCTCCTGCTTCAGTCCCCTTAATGGCCAATAAAGTCACAGACTTATCTTAAATGGAAAAAAAAAATGTTCTCAGCTATTAGATGTTCAGCTTTCTGAAGTCTGACATAAAGTGTGCAGTTCCTTCCCTAGTTTTAGTGGCTCCCCAGGTTTTCAGGAGCCTGCAGTAAGAAGCGGCCTGGGGTGTTTCCTTAGCTACCCATTTGTCCCTATGGCTCAAGATCTTCAGTCCCAAATGCTGATGTGTGTGTTGTGGAGCCATTTTCCTTGTCTGTAAAATACGTGTTGAGTTGGTCAACATCTAAGGTTCTTCCTGCCCTAACTTTGTAACAGTGCTCTCTGAAATAAGATACATGATCATAAGGCACATTCTCAGCACTTAACCCACGGCAGGGATTGTGCTAAGAACTTGAACTTACATTACTTCACTCAACCCTTAATACTACCCATACCCACAGGTAGATACTCTTAATATTTACAGATGAAGAAAGTGAGCATTAGCAGTGGGAATCTCAACTGACCTTGATTTCGCCAACACTGACTCTAATTCACAAAACTGTGCTGTGATGAATAATCTCAGTCCCTGAATGCTGGGGGCTGGTGGTCTCACTGTTGGTGGGTTTGCATTGTTTTCCCTAGCGAAGTTTGTGTACTTACCAAAATTTAATGTTTGTTCCCAAACTTGTTTATGCCAGTTACACATGTCACTGCAATAATGAAATTTAATGAAAATAGTTCAAAAACCAATTAAATATAATGAAAAGAAAATACTATTTCAATAACTCAGGATATTTGGGAAAGATAACACAGTTTATACACAGATAAAATATTGTTTATTTAAATGTAAGGGATAAAATAGTAAACAAGTAGGGGACAAAAATCCCAAAATTCTAGAGTGTTTCTACATGTATATTGTTTCTCATGTGTCTTTAAGTTCTTCTATTTTAAAGAGAACCAAATGGAAAGTATTGTTAGAGAATACATCACAAAAGATTTTTCAATAAAGGCACACGGTCCTACAACTGCAAGTATTTAAGTATTTATACATTAAAACAACGAAAGAGGCCCTGGCCGGTTGGCTCAGCGGTAGAGCGTTGGCCTGGCGTGCGGGGGACCTGGGTTCGATTCCCGGCCAGGGCACATAGGAGAAGCGCCCATTTGCTTCTCCACCCCCACCCCCTCCTTCCTCTCTGTCTCTCTCTTCCCCTCCCACAGCCAAGGCTCCATTGGAGCAAAGATGGCCCGGGCGCTGGGGATGGCTCCTTGGCCTCTGCCCCAGGCGCTAGAGTGGCTCTGGTCGCAGCAGAGCATCGCCCCCTGGTGGGCAGAGCGTCGCCCCTGGTGGGCGTGCCGGGTGGATCCCGGTTGGGCGCATGCGGGAGTCTGTCTGACTGTCTCTCCCTATTTCCAGCTTCAGAAAAATACAAAAAAAAAAAAAAACAACGAAAGAGCCAAATCTGTCAAGTATATGTATATTCCTAAATTAAATTTAAATAAAGTGTTAAGGTATATAAATCATTCCGGGATTGGGCGTAGTGATGTCACAGTAGATTCATTTGCATTTTCTAAAGTTTTACCTAAATGGAATCACACTGGCTTCTTTCACTTCAGGGTCATCAGTTTGAAATTCACTCATTGTTGCCAGTACTAATAGTTTGTTCTTTTTTTAGGCATTAAAAATAAATAAAGTCACACCAGAAAAACAACAACAACAAAAAAGTAGTTTGTTCTTTTTTATTGCTGAGTAGTATTCTACTGTATAGATATCCCCTATTTTGTTCATTCATTCTCCTGTGATGCACATTAGGGTTATTTTCATTTTGAGCTATTATAAAACAAAGCTGCTATAAACATTCATGAACAAATCTTCCTAAGACTATTTTTCCTGAGTAAATATATGGAAGTGGAATGGCTGGTTATATGATAGGTATACGTTTAACTTTTTGTGAGGCTGCTAAACTGTTTCCCATTAGCAGTGTATAAGAGTTCCTTACTTCACATCTTTGCCAGCAACTGGTCTTCTGTCTTTTCCATTTTAGTCCTTCTAATAGGTGTGTAGTGGTACTGCGTTGTGGTTTTAATTTACATTTCTCTAATGATTAATGATGTTGAGTATCTTATATGTTTATTTATATTGCGTGTGTGTGTGTGTGTGTGTGTGTGAAGTGTGTTCAAATATTTTGCCCATTTTCTTAAATGGGTTGTTTGTTCTCTTATTATGACCCAATGTATCCATTTTTAGATTTTACCTTTAGATCTGTGATCTAATTTAAGCTTTTGAAATCCGGTGTGAGTATGGATCCAGGTTAGGTGGGTTGTTTTGGATATTGCATATGGATATCAAATTGTTCCAGCTCCATTTGTTACTCTATCCTTTCTTCACTGAATTCTCTTTACACTTTTGTCAAAAACCAGTTGACCATATATGCAAGTGTGGATCTACTTGTGGTCCTAGCTATTGATTGACTATCTCTATGCTAATTGTGGACAACTAATTTTATTATTATTATTTCTTTTTTGGTAGGCATCCGTTTTTAACTAATGTTTTTGATTTATTGACCAAGTTATGACTGGGTTTGTCAGGACACTCTTACTGTATTCTAGTGGTTAAGACACTTGATTCAACAGAAAAGGACCAGGTAGGAAAGATAGGCAGGTATACAGAAAAGAGAAAGCAAAAGTATCACACAGGTATTTGAAAAAGTAGGCACTTTTTAAAAATAGCATTTTCCCAACTTTGTCATCACCAAGGACTACCAGACTACCACCCCCACCTAGTATGAGCCTAACCGGTTTTGAAAGGTTATATATATAAAAAATAGCATTTATTAGTCATAATTCATTTGTGTTCTCATATATTATTCATCAAAGAAATAGACTACTGCCAGAGTTTCTGAGCAGTATGAGTATAACTGAGGTTGCTCTATCTCTTGGCAAAAATAAACTGACCTTTTAGATATCCTGTGCAGTCTTGTGGTGGGCAATGTTATGATCCCCATTAAGCTTTTTGAAATATTCACAAAAGCAAGCCCCCAGGACTCAAGCCATCTGCTCCCTGCCCAAACCACTCTCTTTCCAGAGCCATAGGTTTCTGGAGCCTCAGACAAACTACCTTACACCCTTCACCTGGCTTTATTTCCTTCATCAACCACTTGCTGTGTCATCAGAGCTTCAGAAAAATATGTGAATTGTTAATGTGATGAAAATAACAAGAAGGTGTAAAGCACTGATTACCAACCCATGGTTTTGCAATAACTGGAATATTACTCGTTGTTATGTTAGCTCAAAAGATAGCCCCTAAAAAGCATGAAAAATTTTAATTCTCTAAAATAAACCTGTAACCAGCACTTTTTCCCTTGAGGTTGTGTGGAATTCAAATAAATAATGATCAGGTTTAACATCTCAAAATAGTCTGGGATACGAGAACTTCAGAGAAGACAGTGAAAAACTGAAAATAAAACACACCAAGAGAAACTGTTTGAAAACTTAGTCAAAAAGGAAAACCCTACCCAAATTAGACAGATCAATGCTATCAAATACGACAGCTTGACATGTTTGAATCCAAAAACATCTCAAAGTGAATAAAATGATCGATTCTTAGTGTACACTGTTAAAATGTCACCTTACATCCACAGTTCTTGAGCAATGACCTTAACAATAGGTAAAAGATGTCAATAAATTAACACATGAGAAAGGAGGACTGAGGACACAATTATTGATTTCAAATATTATCTTTCTCTTTTGTTTTTTGTATGTGATTCTTAAAAATAGGGGATGCTTTCAAATGTGCTTGTCACCTTTATAAAGGGGCCCCAGCGAGGACTCTCAGAATTACTTCCACTATAGCACCTGTGCTCCTTTGAGGGATACATACCTTTTAAATATGTTGATGTGTGTGTAAAAAACAAGCCAAAGTCATCTCACAACTGAAAACAACGTGCCCATTCATTGATCTCATTTTTGAGGACTAGGAAGGGAAACCCAGACTTGATTTCCAGTGAGCTATTAGCTACATGAACTTGAGATTTAAATTCTCTAGACCTCTGTTTCTCTCTAAAATTAATATACTGTTCAGTGAAATTTAACATAATATGAATACAACAAAAACCATATCCCTTGCTCTAAATCCTGACATCTCTAAATTCTGTCTCATGTATGACTTTTCCACTTTTAGGCTTATCAGAAATGTAATTAGATCATTCTCAACTTGATTTTAAGATATGATCTAAGATTTCAATCAAGTGTATCAGAAGCACTTGGCATGGTGTCCATCACCAGGAAATAGTGCTACTGAGGCCAATCATATTTGAACCCTGACAAACGTAATCAGTGTTGTTCTACTGAACTCCATTAAGACAAAGTGCTTTATTTTTATTTTTGCTGTCCCTAAGGCCTACCAACACCAGATCAACCTTATATAAACTAGTTATCACAATGCTAAAGGCTGCCTTTACAAGAAAAAATATGCCTTACAAAAATACATTCAAATAGTACCACTGTATAGCACTTTACTATTTTCAAAGATATTTCATACTCATTAGATGAGGTTTATCCCAGGTGTGAAGAGATGAAAGCACATGAAAAAAAAAAAGTTCAAGGCAAGCTCTTTTCTTTCAAAATTTAATTCTACGAGAGAGACAGTTTAATCTACATAATTAGCAATCTATCTGCTGCCAAATTTAAATCAAAGCACTATAAGCAAGATTCAAAGAAATGAACACTCCTAAGAAAAAATAAGAGTTTTTTTTCACTAAATTTAATTTGTTTTGCATTTTATTTTTTATTGAATTTAATGGGGTGTCATTGGTTAATAAAATTATATTGGATTCAAGGGTAGAATTCTACATAATACATCACCTGTATACTGTAGTTCACCAACCAAGGTCAAGTGTTCTCCCAACACCACTTACCACCACCCCCACCCCACTCCCATTAGCCTTCTCCTCCCTCCCTCACTCCCTCCCTCCCCCTTTCCCTCTAGTAATCACCATACTGTTATCTGAGGTTCTTCTTTTTTATTTTTTGCTTAATCCCTTCACCTTTTTCATCCAGTCCCCTCACCATTACTATTTTGTTAATTTACTTTGTTCATTAGATTCCCATATAAGTGAAATCACTGACTGACTGATTTCACTTAGCATAATAATCTCCAGGTCCATCCATGCTGTCGCAAAAGGTAAGATTTCCGTTTTTTATGGACAAGTAGTATTTTGCTGTGAAAATGAACCATAGCTTTTTTTGTCTACTCCTCTGATAAACACTTGAGCTGTTTCCAAATCCTGGCTGTTGTAAATAATGCTGCAATGAACATGGAGATTCACATAATCTTTCAAATTAGTGTTTCTGGTTTCTTGGGATATATTCCCAAAAGTGGAATAGCTGAGTTGTAAGGCAGTTCTAGTTTTAATTTTTTGAGGTAACTCCATACTGCGTTCCATAGCAGCTGCACCACTCTACATTCCCAATAACAGTGCAAAAGGGTTCCATTTTCTCCACATCCTTGATAGCCATTCTGAAACGTTTGAGATAACCTCATTGTGGTTTTCATTTGCAGTCTCTGATAGTGACATTGAGTATCCTTTTATGTCTATTACCCATCTGTATGCCCTCTTTGAAGAAGTGTCTATTCAGATTCTTTGCCCATTTTTAAATTCAACTGTTTGTTTTGAGGGGGTTAACTTCTGTAAGTTCTTTACATATTTCGGATATTAACCCCTTATTAGATGTATCACTGATGAATACATTCTTCCATTCAGTAGGTAGTCTTTTCATTTTGTTGATAATTTCCTTTGCCAGGCAAAATAATTTTAGTTTGATGTAGTTTCCATCTGTTGATTTTCTTTTGATTCTCTTGTCCAAGAATATACATCAGAAAAGCATACTGCTATGCAAAATGTCCAAGATTTTACTGCCTGTTTTCTTCTAGGATTGTTATGATTTCAAGTCCAATATTTTCTTTAAACCATTTTTGTAATATTTATTTATTATACATAGGGGGGAGAGAGAGAGAGAGAGAGAGTAAGAAATGGGGGAGGAGCAGAAAGCATCAACTTCAACTCCCATATGTACCTTGACCAGACAAGTGCAGGGTTTTGAACCGGCAACCTCAGAGTTCCAAGTCGACACTTTATCCACTGTGCCACCACAGGTCAGGCTAGACCAGAGGTCTCAAACTCGCGGCCCGCCCACCAATTTTGTGCGGCCCGCAGACTAATCCACGAAGTTTGATTAGTCTGCGGGCCGCACAAAATTGGTGGGCGGGCCGCATGGCAACGAGTTTGAGATCCCTGGGCTAGACCATTTTGAGCTTATTTTTGTGAATGGTCTAAGGTGATCTAGTTTTTTTTTTTTGTTTTTTTTTTGTGGTGGTTTTTTTTGTTTTGTTTTTTTTGGTTTTTTTTGTATTTTTCTGAAGCTGGAAACGGGGAGAGTCAGACAGACTCCCGCATGCGCCCGACCGGGACCCACCCGGCACACCATGGGGCGACACTCTGCCCACCAGGGGGCGATGCTCTGCCCCTCCGGGGCGTCGCCATATTGCGACCAGAGCCACTCTAGCGCCTGGGGCAGAGGCCAAGGAGCCATCCCCAGCGCCCGGGCCATCTTTGCTCCAATGGAGCCTTGGCTGCGGGAGGGGAAGAGAGAGACAGAGAGGAAGGAGGGGGGGTGGAGAAGCAAATGGGTGCTTCTCCTATGTGCCCTGGCCGGGAATCGAACCCAGGTCTCCCGCACGCCAGGCCGATGCTCTACCACTGAGCCAACCGGCCAGGGCCATTGTTGTTGTTTTTGCACTTATCTGTTCAATTTCCCCAACACCATTTATTGACTAGAGTACCTTTACCCCATTGTATATTCCTGACTTCTTTGTCAAATATAAATTGTCCATAAAGACATGAGTTTATTTCTGGGCTGTTCATAAATGTCTATTTTTATGCCAGTACCATGCTGGTTTGATTACTTTGGCCTTGTAGTATAATTTGATACCAGGTAGTGTGAGTCCTCCAACTTTGTTCTTCTCACAATTGCTGTGGCTAGTCAGGGTCTTTTATGGTTCCATATAAATTTTTGGAATATTTGTTCCAGTTCTGTGAAATATGCTATTGGTATCTTGATAGAAATTATATTGAATCTATAGATTGCTTTGGGTAGTATGAACATTTTCATGATGTTAATTTCATGATGTTAATTCCATGAACACAGTATATGCTTCCACTTATTTGTATCTTCTTCAATTTCTTCAGTGTTTTATATTTTGAATACAGGTTTTTTACATCATTGGTTAAACTTATTCCTAGGTATTTTTTTAATGCAATTGTAAATGGTATTGTTTCCTTAGTTTCCTTTTCTGATAGTTTATTATTAGTGTATAGAAATGCAACTGACTTCTGGATATTTATTTTCTATCCTGCTACTTTGCTGAATTCATTTATCAGTTTTTTTAGTATTTTGGTGGATCAATTAGGTTTCTCTATATACAGTATCAAGTCATCTGCAAGTAAGGACAGTTTTACTTCCTTTTTAATTTGAATGCCTCTTACTTCATTTTCTTGTCTGACTGCTATGGCTAGGACTTCCAGTAGGCTGAATAAGAGTAGAGAAAGTAGACAACCCTGTCTTGTTCCCAATCTTAAGGGAAATACTATTAGTCTTTGCCTGTGACTTTGGTGTTAGAATTGGTTTGATATGTATGGCCTTTATTATGTTGAGGTATATGCCCTCTATTCTGACTTTGCTGCGAGTTTTTATCATACAGGAGTGCTGGATTTCATCAAATGCTTCTGCATTTATTGATATAATAATCATGTGACTGTTAGCCTTCATATTGTTTATGTGGTGTATCACATTAATTGATTTTAGGATATTGTACAAAACTTGCATACCAGGAGTACATCTTACTTAATCATGTTGTATGATCTTTTTAATATATTGCTGATATTTTGTTGAAGATTTTAGCATCTATGTCCATCAAAGATATTGGCCTATACTTTTCTTTGTAGTGTCTTCTGGTTTTTGAATTAAAATAATCTTGGCTTTGTAAAGAACAGCTTGGGAGTTTTCCCTCCTCTTGAATTTTTGGAATAGTTTGAAAAGGGCGGGTTCAGTCCTTCTTTGAATATTTGGTAAAATTCTCCTATAAAGCCATCCAATCCAGCTCTTCTGCTATTGAGTTTTTTTGTTTGTTTCTGTTTTATATTTTTCTGAAGTGAGAAGCAGGGAGGCAGAGAGACAGATTCCTGCACACACCCAACCAGGATCCACCCAGCATGCCCACCAAGGGGCAATGCTCTACCCATCTGGGCTACTCCATTGAAACTGGAGCCATTCTAGCACCTGAGGTGGAAGCCATGGATCCATCCTCAGCATCCGGGCCAACTTTGCTCCAATGGAGCCTTGGCTGCAGGAGGGGAAGAGAGAGATACAGAGAAAGGAGAGGGGGAAAGGTGGAGAAGCAGATGATCACTTCTCCTGTGTGCCCTGGCCAGAAATCAAACCCAGGACTTTCACATGCCAGGCCAATGCTCTACCACTGAGCCAACTGGCCAGGGCTGCTATTGAGTATTTTGACGGCTGCTTCAATTTGACTAGTTGTACTCTGTCTATTCAGATATTCTGATTCTTCCTGAATGTTTCTAAGAATTTATCCATTTTCCCCAGACTGTCCAATTTGTTGGCATATAATTGGTCAGAACATTTTCTTACAATCCCTTGTATTTCTGTAGTGTCAGCTGTTACTTTTCCTCTTTCATTTCTGATTTTATTTATTTGGGTCTTTTTTTCTTGATGAGTCTGCTTAGATTTGTCAACCTTGTTTAGCCTTTCAAAGAACCAACTCTTGGTTTTATTGATCTTTTGTATTTTTTTTAGACTCTGTTTTACTTCTGCTCACATCTTTATTATTTCCTTTCTTCTACTCACTTCAGGCTTTGTTAATTTTTTTTAAATTTCCTTTAAGTGTAAAGTTAGATTATTTGAGGTTTTTATTTATTAAGCTAGGCTTGTGATGCTATGAATTTTCCTCTTAGGACTGCTTTTGCTGTGTCTTAGTTGTAGGCTAAATTTAATTCTTAACAATCATTGTTTAACTGTTATTTTCTCTCTACTACTGTAAGAAGTGTAATTTCCTTACAATTGCAAAGGAATTTTGTTAACATAAATGACACTAGTAGAAATCAAAATTTCCCAAGTCCTTGAGCTTTTGAACATAATAAAATGTATGCCTCAGATGTCTGTAGTGAATAAGTGGTGAGACAGGCTTTAATTCCACTGGCAGACTGGAGTCTTTCCTCACCTGTCTCCACCTCTCATCCTAGGTTCCAGTAATTGTATGAATTTCAATCCACTGGCTGAGAATATTTGAAATGAAGGGCAATAACATGGATGAACCTAGTTGGTATGGTAGAAGTGAAATTAGTCAGACATAAAAATACAATTAATGTACGGTTTCACTTATATGTGGAATCTAAAAAAAAAAAAAAGAACAAAACAAAGCAGATGCTTGATTAGCAGTGGTAGTATAATGGATGGAGTGTCAACCTGGAACACTGAGGACCTAGATTAAAAACCCTGAGGTCACTGGCTTGAGAACAGGCTCATGTGGCTTGCCAGCTTGAGCATGGGTTGCTGGCTTGAGCAAGGGGTCACTGGCTCTGCTTGAGCCCTCCAGTCAAGGCACGTATGATAATCATCAGTAAACAACTAAAGTGATGCAACTACGAATTTATGCTTCTCATCTCTCTCTCTTCCTGTCTCTCTCTCTCACATTTGCACATTTGCATACAAAAAACCCCCCAAAAAACAAACAACAGATCCACAGATATAGATAATAGGCTGATGTTTGCTAAAGGAGATAGTGTTAAGGGGATGATTGAAAGGAAAACAAACAAAAACTTTTGAGCATATATCTAGGCTTTAAAATATACATGCTGAATGTTATTGAATGTTTCAGTAACTGATTAGTGTTCAAAAACAGAAATGAAGGAAACAAGGATATTTGAAAGATAAACTATACACTTGATCAAAGTACACAAAGTCAGCAAGGAGTTTAATTTCAACTCAGTTTCCCGTTTCTTATAATGAAGAAACAAATGATCAAATCTTTTCATTACGAAAAATGTTACAAGCCTAGAAACCAAAGAAAACATTTGTAGAATAGAATTATCCATTTATCTGATAGAATTACCTATAACCAGAACAATAATTTTAGATTATTCATAGGGAATCAACTGTTATACAGAATGCTTATTTTGGTGGAAAGGGAGTTTATTTGTGATAAACCACTTTCAAACAGCATAAAAAGTTCATAGATTTTATTAACTGTGGTGGTGACTTTGAAAAGGTTACCTGAATAGTAAATAAAGCATCAGTAAGTCTTCTCTATGATCTTTGCTTTCAACAATTCCAATCTCAAAAGTTAATGTAATACACTGAAGAGACAGTACAATATTAGTTTTTGAAATTTTATTATTTTTATTACATACATTTCACAAACAGAAACCTTCTAACACCACACAATTCCATAACCAAATGTTTCAATTTTATCAACATTCTTGAACTATTTACACTGTCTTCCCTCCACAAAAGTGCAATCCAAGACATCTTGACAAGAAATCTTTACTGACAAGAATATATTTTTGAGCTGGTTTTAAAGGTGCCCATCCATCATATTTTCTTTCAGTTACCTGGAATAATAAAATCAACAGAACATGGAGATGAGCTGAGTCAGGCAACATCCGGTTACAGGAACCAAAATACTAAACAAAAGCGCTTCTTCCTCCCTGCTTCCCGAACCTCCAACTAAAATTACTCGACAGCTGCTACCATGAGACTAAAGAGGAAAGCAAACTACAGTTACTGACCTGGCACAGGAGAACAGACTGTATGTCAAGCACTGGTCTTGTAGGGCAAAATGAAAGATTTCATCAGGTTTTGATGGTCTAATAAGTTATGTATCAGTACATCTGTTAGTTTTTAGGGTTTAAAGACCTAATAATATTCTTTGCTGATAAGTTAATTTGCCCCAAACAGATACGAAAATACATTTTACTCTGAAAATGAACTTTTACAAAAACTACAAAATAAAGATGGGCAAAAGCTCTTTCTTAATTAGAATAGGATAACTGATCCCACTCCCCAATTTTGTGGTCAATGTCTATCTTTTAAGGTATAAACCCAGTATATTAACTGCTTCAGATGCAACCAGAAGAAAGTGAAGAACTGAGCTAGCCTGAAGAAAAATGATGAGACCATCAGAAAGAGTCTTCTCACTAAATAAAAGTAGATAATAATTCCATTTGTTCAAGGTATAACTTAAAAATAAATGATAAAAAATTTAGACTAAATGAAATATCACTTTGAAATTGTTAAGTCACTTATGAGTGGTTCATATTATTGAACACTATTAATCAGAAAAACCGAAAATGGATCTCTTGGCTAATATCTTTTAATATACAAATCACAACAAAGATAATCTTTTTGACATTCCAATTTCCATCAAGATACTCAGAACAAAGTACGTTGAGAAAGCATGGGGAAAATATTAAGGTCAGCAGATTTCCAAAACAAGTTCTATTCTTTACATTATTGCATAATCAATTATATTTTATTCTCAAATTAACCAAATTTTCCATTCTAGAAGAATGCAATGCCTTGAAGGCAAAAGATATTCTCAGATATGAAACCTATGCCTCTTCTTTTACATAACTGCAGTATCCATTGAATCCTAACTTTATCATCAAAATAAAGGCCAAAAGCAAATTTTACCTAATTGCTGTAAAACCTCATCATACTGATCTTGTAGGGAGTCGAAAACAATGCAAGGAGAAAACCCCGACTGCATCAGACACTACGTTCACAGCAGTTTTACACTGAGGAGCTTGCCAAATGCAACCTATACATAAACTTCCAGCTTGAGAACAACAATATAAGCAGGTTTCTCTTACAAAATTTAGGTGGGTTAAAGAACAGCATTACAAACATTTTACTATTCATTTTAAATTCAGAAGTAAAAGCCAAATGGTGATCCAAAGACAAGAGAAACTTTTGTGTTTGGGTCAATGAGAATCAACAGAGAAACAGTTAACTCGCAATTACTGCTTTGTGTATTAAAGACAAATTTCAATTGCATCAATTACTGTCAGACCAATAATGATTTTCTGCTTCTTACTGGCATTGACCATTTTCCCACTGTGAAATATTTTTCAGATCATCAAACACGAAACTGAATGTGGTAAACCAAATTACAATCATCCAAACTGAAGGATGAAAATTAATATAGATTCTTTTTAAGTCTGTGTTGTTTCCAACAAAATATCACTATTTCATGTAGAAATATCGCTATTTCATGTAGAACTGAAGCTCACTTGTAATAATGCCCAAACGCGTCTGAGAGAAAAGAACAACTTTTTCTGAGGGGAAAAAAATGGTATAAACCAACTGAATAATATAAATGCTCACATAACCTCAAATTTGGCTACTCCTAAAATAATTATTATATTTTAAGCATTTATCCACATATATGTGTATCATATTTGAAATGATCAAATTCACTTTTGAGAAATGATCTTCCAATTCCAATTCTATAAGGGTATAGGGTGTGTGTCTATTTAAATCACCAAAATCTAATGAACAGAAAGCTGTAATTTGGAACGCCCAATGCTCTGACGAATTAGGTATATAAATTATCATCTTTTTTCACCAATGGTAAGATATCACGAAGATCTTCAGACTATTTTCAAACATATTATATCTTACAATCAGTGATGTTTCCAAAATGAAATACACTTAAAACAGAAATATTCAAATTATTCTTTTCCTCCTCCCCACAAATAATTTATTTCCTTTCTTGCTAGGGTCAAACCTTTGATTCTGGACACTCCATATTACATGGGCACAACATCACTGTAAGCAGTTCTGGGGAAGCTGAGTGGGGCCAGGGCTGATTCTTAAACTCACCAGTGAGGTCGGTGGCTGAGACTGCCTGTGAGAAGGATGTGACCTTGCACTTTGACAGTGCAACCTATACAAATTGGTGTCACCCAAATTAGGTAATTCATGGATTCTCCTTAGGAGCTAATGTGCCCAAATTCAAATCCCAATTTTCTGCCCTTTTTGCCCTCTTGAATTAGTGTACATCATTTCCAAGTTCATTTAGTATATTCTCTCTGTTATAGGTCAGCTTACCTAAAAATTTTGCAATACCAATAGCTTTCTTGTCTTACATTTTGGATATTATTTTCAGTATGAAAACTGATTAGTAAATTACAACAGTGACGGAAACAGCACTTGTGTCCACTTTCAAATAATCTGTCAGGAGTGTAGACTGCACATCACTGTGCGCTAAACCAAGACGGGTTCACACACCATCAGCTCGCCAGGCACAGGCTTACATTCACTTGTCACAGGTGTCCCCAAGGCCCAAAGAAGATCTAAAAGGCAGTCTTTAAAACAGTTAATGTTTAGTAAGAGTATGCTCCCCACTCTGACCATGCTCTCAGTTTATAATCCCTGTCCTAAATTCGCCCCATTCTCCCCACTACCTTAAAACCTGCAAGAGAGACTCTTTGTGATAGTGAACCAACAACCCAAACGCCCAGGATTAGCCACCAGCTCTGGTCATGACCACAGACTAACACTTCGGGAGTCAGCAGAGGGCAAGGGGAAGCCCCATTTTAGTGGCACAAATACACAAAGGAACTCTCCTTTAAATTAGAAAAGAAATGAACATCACAGAACGTTTCCCTAGAAAAGATCGGTAATAAAGTAATAATATCAATAAAATAGCTATTACCAAAGCAAAGCTTTCATCAATAAGCTTCGAGAACTTTAAAGGAGGAAAATGGCTTCACAAAATGGTAGTCCAGGTTCCCACAGTGCGGACACTGCTGGACGTTGCTGTACTCGGAGAAGTACTGCATCCCGACGCGCACGTCGATCACGGGCTTCCCGCAGTGCTTACAGTTCAGCCGGGCCTGCGGAAACACAGCACCGTGAGCGCGCACCACTGCCCGTCCTCCGAACACAATGCAAGACGGTTACAGCCGGAACCTAATCCCGTCTAGTAAAGGATATATGTACTTCCATTACCAAAAACAGGGTAGGAAAAGCAGATGATATGCATTCAAGTAACTGGTTAGTCTGAAAGATTAAGTCCTAATTTCTCTCCTAATATGTAGCACCACTACTAGTTTCTACTCCTCGTGATAAAATGTAAACCTGTCCTGCCTCTATTTCTCCACCGAGTCCCCCTCACAGCACGTGCCTTCCCCTTTTCAACGAGGGACTAACGCTGACTTCCCCCACCCAAACCTGTACGAACTTCTTTGAAGATTCTAAGTTTATTTTAAACATTCATATACATTTTCCACTCTCTTCCTCAGTCTTTTGTTTCCTTTGTGTAAGAATAGTTTCCCTACGATGCTCCAGGAAGAGCAGCACCCCGGGAAGCAGTGCTGAGGATCCCGCGGCTTCTGGGACCCAGCAGCGGGCATCTTCACCCCTGCCCGGACCCCCTACCGGCGCAGTACCGCTACTTTCCACAGGCCTTACTGAAAAGCCAGAAACGAGAAGCACAGCAGACTGTCAATTTAGATTCATTTAAAAAATGTAAACGGACAGTTTAATTCCATTTTTTCCACAAAACTCTCCTGGTGATGTGGGTACTATTATGTTACTTTTTAGATGCTGAAAGGGATGCAACAGGCATGAAGTAACATAGTTAGGAAGTAGAAAGGCTGATTTTTTTTTAAAAATCTTTTTTATTTATTGACTTCAGAGAGGAACACAGGTCTGTTTCTGTATGTGCTCAACCAGTGATGGAACTGGCAACCTTTACATTTAGGAACGATGGTCCAGCCAACAGAGCTACCCAACCCCGCAGGAAGGCTGAGCTCTGAACCAACTCCAGCGCCCACGCCCCTAGCCATTACCTACACCACCTTTCTGCAACCTGAGACACCTCCCTTTTAAAATGGATTAATCTCCTTAACAACATGGTGAGATTCTGGGCAACCATCCCTCTTTATCTTGTCTTCCTTTCTAATAACCAGTCATGCTTATTTTGGGCTCAAAGTCTTATTGGAAGACGGTCGGTCCTTGATTGCTTAGTCATGTCTGACACTTGTACACTCACAGTGAATATAGTTAACTGATTTTTTTTTTTAAAGGCCAAAAAGTAATCAAACATGTTTTCCATTTCAGTAGGGAAGGGGGCAGAAAGGAAGAGTCTGGGCCCTGCGTGTTTTAAGTAAGAAAGATAAAGATATAATAATAAGGACCGGCAGGTGGGCATGGCCGGAGGCTGTGCTGCTTTTCTTCCTAAGGTGAGAACCCCCCTGCCCCGTGGTGTACTAGAGAGAAAGAACACCAGCGTGCGAGTGACGGAGTTCAGTCATGGCTGTGACACACTGGTGTCAAACATTGTCATTTCCTAGGCCTCCACTGTACGTGGGAAACGAGGAGGCTGAACTAGATCTCCCAGCTCCTTCCAAATGCTAGCGTTCTGCGAGTTACAGGCCCACACTCTTTTCCTTCCCGTGTCTCTGAGAGATAACCCTCTCTGGTGTGAGTGTGAAGAGAGGACCCACCTCCTTTTGTTTCTCTCACCTCAGTGCTGGCGTTAGGGCAATGCATGACAGAACGCTACAGGGAGTAACTAAACAACTGTGATAGCTCATTTCCAAGGCCAAGTTTTAAAATGGAAATGTGGCCCATGTATTAGAATAGCGTGAAAGTAGTCAATCCTATCTGGAATCAAATGACAGGCTACGGATGGCCATTTAGGCCTCTCACGGCTATATTTCACTTTCAAGATCATTAGCATAGACAAAACACAGCTAAAATACCAACTCTGCCAACATTTTAATTCAACTGTTACACGGTATCTTCTGAATAAACCACAAATAGTAAAAATATTCTCTTTACAAAAATCAAACCATAATGCTAAAGATGCAAAACTGTGTAGTACACTAATAATGTGTTTGTTAATTTATTAAAAGCCAGGCTTGGGCACTGAAAAGCAAAGGAAAACCTCTCTCTTACCCATGAGAATCAAGGAATTATAGAACAAGGGCTTGCATTTTCCAAGCACTTAGAAATAAACCAAGATATTTCCAAGGATTTTGTCTTGTCTCCTGTGTTTTATGGACTTATTTAATGTTTTTGCATATTAATATTTCCCTCTTTTTCTGATGACAGCTAAATTTCAGATGCTCTCTTAGCAGAGATTTAAGGGTTACAAATCTTTCACGTCAACCTCAAACACCTCACAAGGCAGGCAGTCCTGGGTGATTGTACTGTCTCACAGAAAGGAAACCAAAAGGAAATCTCATCTATTACAGAAAATGAAGCTTTCTTCCTCCTTTTAAATAATAACTTTTGTTCATTGGAAACTTAGCATATGTTAACCATATAAAACATTATAAAAACGTGAGATGCAGAAAGAGAGAGAGAGAGAGAGAGAGAGAGACAAAGAAAGAAACTAAAGAATCACTCAGCATCCCACATCCAGAAACCATCTGATAGCTGGTAAGCAGATCCCTCTTCGACAAATGGAAGCCTTTATAATCCACTTATATGCCATTCATAATCATATTTTTTACTTAAAGTACTGAAAATATTCCCCACATAAGTGTACACAGTAGTCCAGTAACAGCTGCACCGCACCGTAGTGAGTCACCTGCTGGACTTCGGGGGACTTTCATGAACGCTCACTTCCCCAAGCCCTCTGCCTTCCCCACCATAACCGCAATGCTGACTCGAACTCCTCTATGTTCGCTTGGGGACAGAAGCCTGGTATCACCCACTGCTCCTTCTGTGGGGCCAATACCAACCTGACAGCACGGAGAGGCGGCCAGGATGTCGTAGGTGTACATGGTGCCCAGCTGGTGCCAGCTGCCGTCCCACCGCGACTTACACTTGATGCAGATGATCTTGTGAACCCCTTCCAGGCAGTCCACGCACACCGCGTACAGGTGCATGAGTCTCCCTGTGCACAGAAGACACGATGCTGAGAGCAGCCATCAAGGAAATCCCCTTTTGTCTCCAAAGGGGATAAAAATAAATGGCTCATTCATCAATTATAAGCAAACATTTTGTCATTTAGATCAGTGGTCCCAACCTTTTTTGGGCCATGGACCAGTTTAATGTCAGAAAATATTTTCATGGACAGGCCTTTAGGGTGGGACGGATAAATGTATCACGTGACCGAGACAAGCATCAAGAGTGAGTCTTAGATAAAAGTAACAGAAGGAATCTGGTCATTTTTTAAAAATAAAACATCATTCAGACTTAAATATAAATAAAACAGAAATAATGAAAGTTATTTATTCTTTCTCTGCGAACTGGTACCAAATGGCCCATGGACCGGTACCAGTCCGCAGCCCGGGGGTTGGGGACCACTGATTTAGATAAATAAAAAAAGCAAAATAGATTATATCACACATCCCTGAGTTATTCTTTTAGAACAATGATAAATTATAACCACTGTCAATGAAACATGTACTTTAAGTTCAATCTTATAAATATTGCTTGAATTCACTTTTCCAAAAAGTTCTGCCAGGTTTACAATACAGACAGCTAAACTCAAACGATCAAACCTCAGGTGCTCAAAACCAGCCTGTGACCACGCAGGACTTCCTGCTCGCAAGTCTACAGGTGACATACAGAGACTAAACCAGCAACACTGGTCTGTACTCATGGGCTCCCTCCTCCATTAACAAAATTCCATGATAAAGTCAAAAGCCCGTCCTGGCACTGGTAGCCCTAAATTACATCAGAGACAAAATTACTATGTTAACTGTTCTTGCCCCAAAATTGCTCAGCCATCACCACATCTAATTTAGGAACTAGAATTGTATCTTATTTGTAAGTGGTATTTTAAAAGGAGTTCAGCCTCTTGTTATTCACTGGGCTCTTACAAAATCACATCCCATTCCTCCATTATTTATTAACACTTAAGAAAAATGCCACCTAGTTTATACGGAAGCGTTAGGGTTCAGATTATTGGGAAAGAGAAAGTTCAGAATCTGCCTGGGCAATGTCCAACAGCAACAGTGCTGTTCTCTGTGTGGGAACCAGGAAGCTCCTCTGTGCTAAAAACGACTGTCAGGAGAATACACGCTCCTAAGTGGCTTCTTCTTCAAAATGTGCTGCTGCCCACTGCTGTCAGCCAGACAAGGGCCCTTCACTGTTTGGGACTAAGGATCCGTCTGACCCTTACATTGGAGAAGGGTACACAGTACTCAAGAGATACCTTTTACAGCATTTTCTGTCCCCCTTTCAGTACTAAGTCTTACTCATTCTTGTAGGCTCAGAGTCTATCAAAGTGTCTAAAATGTGGAAAGTGCTCCATAATTGTATTCTGGGTGAATGGAAGGGGCATGTTAATAGCCAGAGGCGTGATAACCTTGGGGCCTCTATGTCAAAATAAGAAGAGTAACAAGAGCTTGCAGTACGTCCATCTCTGCTCTAGGACACTAAAAACAAAACATCCTGCCTGCTATCCCCACTCAGAATGGCCCGGGGACATTTCAGGATGCCAATTCAAGTACCCAGAAGACACCAGAAAACAATTCCTTTCCGTTCTCCCTCCTGGACTGCCTCCCTGCAATTCTCACTATCCAGACACCCAGGCAGCTGCTAGGAGGGCGGCTGTCTACGGAGGTCAGGTGTTAGCAATGACCATAGTGAAGTTGAGAGAGAACTTTCCTGAGGGTTTACTAAGGGTCTGGCACTGTGCTATGAGGCTACGTGATTAACCCTCACAGCAACGCGTGTTGCTCCCACTTTAGATAGGAGACAGGGAAACTGAGAAAACTTGAGTAGCTTGCCCAAGTTCATAAAAGTAATGAATAGCAAAGTCCAGATTTCAATCATATCTGCCTCGATCTTAACCTCCAGACAAACTCATGGGAACTCCTGGTGGGATCGTAGTCTCTAGAGTTGTTTCAGTTACCGTGTCCAAAATACAGAGAAGTTTACATTTCTGAACACTAGTGGTGCGAGATCAAACAAGCAGCAGATTCCTGAGAGAACAGTCACCTGTGGTTCTAAGTAGGAAAGAAGTACAATAAAAACTTCCTAATTAGATCGATCTTAACACATTATTAAAATGAAATAAAAACATCCTATCAGAGAGTCAGACAGCAGAGGCTGGGGCTGGAGGCCGGGTAGGTAGTGACAATCCACACGGGCCAGCACTGGAAACAGTGAGTTATTTCAGCAGCATATAATCAACTGCCGTCTGGAATCCGTGGCCCGGGACATAGAGCTTCTACTAGAGTTGAAAATGCTTTAAGGAATACAGGGCGGGGGCTCTGTGAGGAAGAAATGATTTACACTAGCTTGCTATAAAAAAGACTGTGTGGACTGCAAGATGTGACAGTAGAAACACTGGCACTGGGAAGGGCCCACAAAAAGCAGGACAAGCCTCTTTACTACGGCCTGGAAGTGCACCTCCGCCTGCTCTCCATCTGCCCTGCTCATTCATCCTCCACTCCAGAACCTCTGCTCAGCCAACGGTTCTCCCCACTCTCCCTCGAGTGTGCTCTCCTAACTTGAACCGCTATTCCTCGGCACACTGCTCCTTCTTCTTGTCGACAAACTCCTGGTATGGCTAGAACCTCTACCTAAAACCAGCCTGCCTTTTGATTTACGCCTTCACATTGTCTGACTACCCAGGTCAAAGTGGCCCCTTTTTCCTTGGAAATTCTAGGACGCATAATGTACATAATATGCAGCTGTCACTAGGTCCCATGGACGTGCTAGGGCCATAGGCCTGATAGTTATTTATATTTTTGTAAAAGCAACACACATCCTAAGATTATAAGCAGATGAAAGGCAAGGACTGATAGTACCCCACACATGAAACTTCGTAAGTTTGATTGGTTGATGAATGGATTAAATGAAAAGAATTTGTCCATCATGAATAGAAAGAGAATACCGTCACTCTCTATACCCTCTATTCTTATACCTCATTCATCTTCAATAAGAGTAGTTCCAGTCTAAAAATGGTGAACTAAAGGTATTTCAACTTACTACCCTCTAAAATTATCCCCAAACAGTATAAAGAACAAAAACACAAACTCCATCTTCCACGAAATTATGAGGCACCTCAAATCTGAACAAGAATATGAAGTCAGCCTGACCAGGCGGTGGCGCAGTGGACACAGCATCGGACTGGGATGTGGAGGACCCAGGTTCGAGACCCCAAGGTCACCAGTTCAAGCAAGGCTCACCAGCTTGAACCCAAGGTTGCTGACTCGAGCAAGGGGTCTCTCAGTCTGCTGTAGCCCCCCGGTCAAGGCTCATATGAGAAGTCAATCAATGAACAACTAAGAAGTCGCAACAAAGAATTGATGTTTCTCATCTCTCTCCATTCCTGTCTGTCTGTCCCTATCTGTCCCTCTCTCTGACTCTCTGTCTCTGCCACAAAAAAAAAAAAAGAACATGAGGTCCAAAATTTGGTGAAGAAATGATAAATTGTTTCCTCTCAAACTGGACAGCAAGCACAGGGGAGAGTAGGAGGAGGTGAGGAGGGGAAAACAGTAGAGTATACAAATAACCTCACAATCTATGCAACTCTTTCCATCCAGAGGGAGAGTCTACTTAATCATTGCCTGAATCGCGGCTAGTCTTCAAACTTATTTTGAGGAATAAAATGTGACATAAGTGATGTTACTCAAGTCCAAGCTTAAGTTCTAGAGGGAGAGACCTTTGGCTCCCACACTCACTCTTGAATGGCGTCCTCAGAACGCCATGGGAATGCCCAGGCTAGACTCGGGGAGATGGAAGGCTATGCAGAACAGGGATGAGCAATTCTAGTGGAGGCTCTGAGGCCACTAGCCTGCCAACTGCTAGATGTGAGAGGGGCACCCTAACCATACAATCCACAGAACTGTGAGAAATTTTAAATCATCACTGTTTCAAACCACTACGTTTTAGAGTGGTACGCCTTATAACAAAGGCTAAATGACACAGGGGATTAGGTGAAACTCTAAAAAATGAATGAGATCACTCCCTGCAACTTTAGCTCTCTTTCGCTGTTGAGAAAAAAGAAACTGCATCCATAAAACAAGAACATAACACTATTAAAAAGGAGCCTTTACAAATTATAAATATGATAACAAAACCATTAAACTCAGTAAAAATACTGGTACACAGAGTCAAGGAAATCTTCCAGAAAGAAGAGAGGAGCAACAGGGCCAAAATATATATAATCAAGGTAAACCAAAAGTAATTCCCCCAAACTTAAGACCATACGTTTGCAAAGTGAAGAAGCAAAGAAAGCACTCTGTACAATAAATAATGGGAAAACCTAAACTAATAACATTTCATGGTGAAATTTCAGAATACTATGGAGAAAATCTTAAAAACCCTTGGGGATAGGGGAAATAAAGGGACAGGAATAATAATAGACTTCTCAATAGCAATACTGGAAGATAGAAGACAGTGAAGAAATGCTTTCACAATTCTAAGGGGAAAATAATTGTAACTTGGAAGACTATACCCAAACAGCAATCAAGTGTGAACACAAACTAAAAATACTGTAAGACTTTCTAAGTCTTAAAATATCTATTTTCAAGTCCCCTTTCTCAGAAAGCTCCTAGGGTATGTTTAACAAATTGAGGGAATAAACCAAGGAAAAAGAGAATGTGGGATCTAGGAAACAGAAGATAAAAAAAAGGAAAGAACTAAAGAAACTCCTAGAAGGGCAACTATGCAGTAGAGCAGTATTGATTGCACCAGGAGCAGGAAGACGAAAGCTTCCATGATGGTAATTTCTAGGGAAAATTTCATAAAATGTCATAGGTACATGGACATGGTTTTGAAAGGTGGTTTGTATTCTGCTGGAGAGGGAGAACGATCAGCTGAAGACTCAAAAAGCTAAGAAAACGAAACGTGAAGCAATTACTAACCTCAGTAAAAACAGAAGGTGTCCTAGAATAAACACACTCTACTCTGTACAGGAACTGGATGTACCTATACTTCTTGGCTCAACACTAAATATTTCCATACTAATAGTTAAAAAAAAAGGAAATTTAATGTCATTCAAGAATCGTGATACATTATACTGAGAGGGGAATTTGCGTGAAAGCATAGTCATTCACCTTAAAAGTAAATCGATAGGTACTATCTAAAATTAGAGAATGAAAATAACATTTTTTAAAATTATGATGGTGAAAACCTGAAGAATCTCATAAGACGTAAAGGTGTTTGTCTCTGGGAACTGAAAATGCAGGGGTTGGTGGGACAAGGATTGGCGGGGATGTACTGTTTTCACACCAGGCTTTTCTTAGCACACTTTTACAGTTAGAGATACATGACCCGCATCCCATCTTTACTTAAGTTCAAGAGTTATAGGCACCCTCTGTCATTCAAAGTATGGGTGAAAAGTCACTACATCCTTGTATGTCATCCATACCATTAATAAGTTCCCACCCTCATCACCAAGGTAATATCTGAGTTTTTAATAATCCTCCATTTTCCTCTTGTTGCTATCAAGTGAATCTCATCTTTCATAAATATAAGATTAATTCAAATAATCTAAAAACAACCTGACCCTCTCAAACCCCTACTTTTGTATTCTTATAAGGATCGAAGAGAATACATAGCTTGCTGGGCTCATTAACACCGGTTTCAAAGGCAAATATTTTACAGTGAGAGACATTTTTATGCGAGTCCTTGTCTAAATTTCCTCCCAGTTATGAAAAACTATACATAAGTATAACAAATTACAGTAGAACAAAAACATAAAATTACCCAACAGGACAACTGTACTATCAGTACAGTGCCATCAGAGAAAAACAGACCACCACCTCCACCACCTCCCCCTCACCGGGCACCGGTGTATTCGAATGCTGCCTGGCACCTGACTAGAACAAAAAAGCAGCACCAGTTTAAACAGAGCCAGAACAGAGGAGTCCTATCTTGTTTGCTCCAGCTCTTAATACACAGAAAGCAGGCAAGGTGAATTAACACCTGTACCTTGAAGGTGACAAGGAACATCGTACTCGATCTCATCATGTCTCGATGGGCTTAAGAACAGAGTTCCGTCCACCAGTGGGAACTGTTCGAACACCGGGAGCGCCCGATGGCACAGGGCACAGTTTACAACATTTCTGTGGCTGGCACTGAGGGCCGCAAGAATGAACTTGCGCAGATCCTCGCCCTGGCCCATTTGGGCATCGTCTTCCATCCGCACGTGGAAAGTGTTCAACTTATGCCTGGGGATGTGAGTGAGGAGCTCAGAGAGGTCCAGCCGCCGCAGGAACTGGACGGGCGTGTCAAAGTGGCCGCCCCTGTGAATTGATAACCCAGCCGGACTGTAATCAAAGTGGGTGTTACGGAACACATGGCCCCCCGCCATGGCCTTTTTGTGAGGCTCAAGATGGATGGCATTCTTTAAGAATTCCCCAAGGTATCTGGAGGAGCGGGGGCCACTGAAGTGGGCAGGGGAGAGGATGGAGTAGCCGGTGGGCGGGGACTGGCCAGGGGAGCCACAGGGGGAGCGGCCCCCGTAGGCCCCGGCACTGACGGCCTTCTCCTGGGAGTTCTGCCGGTCCATGGAATGCCGGCGGGGCAGGTCATGGTTCAGGCCTTTCTGGGGCTTGATCGGGGGCCTGCACTTTTTTGTCTCCTCCGCTGCCTCGCCGGGAGGCCTCCCTGTGTTCTTCTCCGACCCTGACTTCTTCTTCTTCTCATCCTGCATCCGCTTCACCTGGTACCAGTCCGTGTCCTTCTTTAAGTGGCCCTGTCCGCAACGGCAGGAGCAGAAGCGGAAGGCCAGGTCATAGCCTTTCTTGGTCCACATGTTCTGGCGGCACTGCTTCTCGTTCCAGCTGCGGGCCCGGCCGATGCAGTTGAACTGGACCAGGATGCTGCTCTCCCAGGCGTAGAAGCACTGCAGGTGCATCCAGGTGCTGTAGGGGCAGTGCTCGTTGTTGCACACCACCTTCTGGTAGTCGTCCTTCTCCAGGTCAACCGGCCGCCCGAAGCTGCAGATCAGGGGCGTGGCACAAGGGGCTTCTGGGGAGACACACAGAAGGGAGAAATTCAGCACGCAGGATGTGGGATTCCAGCTGACACCACGTCCGAGATCAAAGCTACCATCCCACATCAGCCCATTCACGCCAAATGTACAATTTTTCCAGTGTCACGATTCCCACCACTGGAGTAACACCCGGGAAAATTAGAAAACATTTACTATTTTCTCCCAGTATGACGTTATGCCAAGGGAATTTATTTTCTGATATTTGTTATCTACTGAAAAACACCAATAAGCTTCAGAAAGTCCAAATCTTTCACAATGCAGTTAGCTATATCATACCAGCAACAGTGTAGTATAAGGTTTCCTAAGATGTGGGTGTAATGACAGGCAGATCCAGGGTTCTTTTAAAGATGAATCACTCCAGTGAACTAGGAAATACTATGATGAAGCCACTTAACCAACCAGTTCACATGGTAGCTCCGAAAGAGCCCTAAGCCCTAATCACGGGGTGTAGGTTATCCTGAATACCACGAAGGAGCTAGAAAACAGACTGGCCTCACCCTCCACCCCCCACCCCTGTCTCTAGAATGGCCTGACACCTAATGGCAGGAATGTTTGGTCAAACTAATTACTTCTCTAATCAAATTACGCTGCTAGGTCAAGAAGGAAAAACAGAATTCTCCAAAGCTATCAAGACAGAAAGCGGGAACACCACCATTTTTCTATCCCGTTTAACCACGTGCCATACAGGGTGTCCAAAAGGTCAAGCAGCCTCCCAGAAAGGAGGGGAAACTTGGTGACACAAAGGAGAGCTCACTGCCTAAGAAGTTAATAGTATTTATGGAGACTGGAATTTCCCTAGGTTTCTGATACTTCAACATCCATCACGTTTTCCAAGGGCCCCTTTGGAGGCTATACTCCTCCCACCTGGGAACCACTGGGCTGGATCACAAGAAGTCCACATGCCGTGCTCCATGTAGACTTTATATGCTGCAGCTAAGAAGCTCAATGAGGACTAAGCCACTGAGCCCCTCAGAAAGAGTTGTTTTAGAAATCTCACCCTGGTGGCCGTGTGTGGGACATGAGGCTGAAGCAGGGAGGCCAGAGGAAGGAACCACAGTGATCCAGGTGAGAAGTGAGAAGTGTCTAGGCTACCGGAGCAGCAGAAGATGACGCTCCGCACTGCAGAGGCCAGACGCTGAAGAACTGTGAGGGACAGGTTAGGAAGAGGACTCTGGGCTGGCCCTCGTTCGGACCTGCTGAATTGGAAGTGCCTGTGTACCACTGAGGTGGAGAAAGACATCACTAGAGCTCAAGAGAGCTGGTGCTGTGAACACAGGTGTGGAGCCATGTACCCACATGTGAAGGTTAAATCCCTGGACTGATGAGCCAGCCCAAGAGGAATGTGAAGAGTGGAAAAGAATCCTGGGAGTGACATTAAAAACCTGGAGAAGAGTCCCCCACAGAGTTTGGTAAGAAATGAACAGAGAATTTGCTGCAAGATGAGTCAGGAGAGAATTCTATTAAGGCAGTCAGAAAAGTTATAAAAACAGAGGACCTGAAATGCACCAGAATGCCAGGTAAGATTAGTGCTCTCAACCTCGGACTTTTGGGCCGGGTAATTCCTTGTTGAGGGAGTGTTCTATACACTGCTAATATTTAGCAGCACTCCTGCTAGAGGCCGCTAACACCACCCCCTCAACTGTGATACCCTAAAAGGTCTCCAGTCATTGACAGATATCCCCTGGAGGCAGAATCACCCCTGCCTGGAAACTGCTGGATAAGATAAAGACTGAGAAGTCCTTACCAGAATGGGCAGTGAGACAGACATCTTAGGAAGGACGGGTCCAGTGGGGTGGGGAGGCAGGGTGCAAAGTGAACAGTGAGGTAAAAAAGTAGAAGCAGTAGAGATGACCCTCCAGAAACCCTTGACCAAAAGTATAACTGTAGAAGGAAGAAAAGGCCCTGGCCAGTTGAGTCAGTGGACAGAGTGTTGGCCTGGTGTACGAACATTCTGGGCTCAATTCCCAGTCAGGGCACATAAGAGAAGTAACCATCTGCTTCTCTTCCCCTTTCTCTCTCTCTTTTCTCCCTCTTCCTCTCCCACAGCCAGTGGCTAAACTGGTTAGAGCAATGGCCCCTGGTGCTGAGGCTAATAGGTTGGTCTGAGTGCATCCACTTCAGGCATTAAAAATAGCTTGGTTGATTCAAGCATCAGCCCCAGATGGAGGTTGCGGGTGGATCCCAGTTGGGGCAAGGGGAGGAATCTGTCACACTATCTCCCCTCCTCTCATTTGAAAAAAAGAAGAAGAAGGAGGAGGAGGAGGAGGAGAAGGAGGAGGAGGTAGGGAGGAGAGACGGAGGGAGGGAGGGAGGGAGGGAGGGGAATGGACAGAGGACCCAAAGGCTAAGACTAACCATGTTCAGCAACTGGGGGAATGGATGCCAAAAACTCAGGACAGCTTGAAGATGCTGGAAAGGGAAAAAGCTACTCAAAAACCTTCACTACCTCACCACTGCCCACTGAATTATAAATACTATTCCATCAATCATCCCCTTTGGTGTGGGATTCCAGGACCTCAGCAAAATGGTCCTAACCAACTTGTCCCCCTCCATGCCTTTGATCACTATGGCCCCCACATCTACCTCCAGGGAATCCACAACCCTCAATTTTCATTTGTCCAAACCCTACCCCCCTCGTGTAACAAGTCACAGCATGGACTCTGCAACCAGAATGCCTGAGTGGGATCCCAGCAGCACCACTGACGGGCTGTGTGCCTTAGACAAGTTACGTAAGCTCTCCATGTCAGTGTTCTGTGTAAAAATGCTGATAACTTAATGTACCTAACACGGCTGTCGCATAGTAAGCCTCCTGCCCCGCCCTCCGTCTTTTAAGGCCCGCCTCTAGACACCGGCCTCACCAGACTCCCCTCCACCCTGCACGGGGACCTGCTCCAGAACAGCCCGCCTGAGCCTCACTTGAGCTCCCATTCTGGTCCCCACCAGGTGATGGCTCAGAAGAGGACGCCTCCTGGTTACCTCTGTGTTCCTGGCACCACTGCGCGCAGGCCTTGCACACAACCAGTGCTAAACACAGGTGCAATAAAATGACGTGGGCACATGAAGGCCACACGTGACTAGCAACGCATAAGGGAGAGAGATCTGTACTCCCAAAGAGAAGAGATCTGAACGTACTGAAAAGAGGTAGAAGAGAGTGGTTTCTAAACTGAGCAAATTAACTGCAGTCACCTGGTCTGTGACCTTTAGTGTCATTTACAATGTTAATTAATCAATTAACAAAGTTCAGTTGCTTTTATCTTCAGTCTTTCAGAGAAAGAGCTTGAAGGGATGTCTCTGAAATAATGGCAGAGTAACCAAAGTGATATTAATCCAGGACTAATAAAATCAAATTAAAGAATGTCCTAACTATACTTTGCATTTACAATTTCCAAAACTTCAAAATTTAAAAGCGATATTAACTTGATATTTCTTTGAAAAGTATTTTCACATTAAAAAAAGGTTGAGTAATATGGAAAGAATCCTATTTCAATCTTTCCCAAAACACTGCAAATGTATCACTAAACCAATCCCGAGCCCTCCCTGCATAGCAGAGCTGGAAGGACGCCAATCCTGCTCAGAGCTCTGACACAGGTGCTTGCCTGGGTCAGAGGAGGTGCAGCACCAAGTCCCCGTCCCTGAGTCTATGATCACCACAGCCATTCTCTCCTGCTTCCACCCTCCAGCCTGCCAGGCCTGCTTGTTTACATCTCAGCCACTTTGATGTGGCTTTGTGGCTAGGCCTCAAAAACAAATACAAGTCAAGGGCTTGTTTAATACCAAATACTATGTGCAACAGACACCTCCTTCTATGACACAGCCTGAGGGCACGGCACCCAGGAACAGGTGCTAGCAGGGTGCCACCTGGGAACAGTGGAGGACTTCAGACGAGGCTTCCAGTCCAGGCTGGCCTCTACACTCAGACACGACTTCCCTCAAGGCCTGGTTCAAACTTATCTCCCTGCCCGGTTCCGCTCGCCCCCACCTGTCCCCCACCATCCACACAGGAAAGGCATCTAGAAGGGGACAGTTCTGCGGCCTAGCTGTTTGACACGGGGCAGTTTCCTCACCTGTGAGGTGACCATGAAAAGGCTTGCCCGCACACACCTCAAATACAAGGGTGGGCAAAAGTAGGCTTACAGTTGTGATATATACAATACAGTAATAATAACAATACAAGAAACAACTGTTCACGTACTCGCAACTGTAAACCTACTTTTGCCTACCCTTGCATGTGTGGAAGCACATTGTAAACTGTCAGGTTGCACAGAAACATTTCTGTGCTATCTTACCATAACTTTATACCTTACCTGGCTTCACAACTAAATGCCAACTGCTCTAATAGATTTCTTACTTTTTCCATCTATTGTTTTAGACACACAATAGGTGTTCAGAAAGTGAGTAAATTAATACCATCATGCCTGTTTTTAAATTTCTTAAGTCTTACAATTAAGCAAAATATACAAGGAAAAGATTTTGTAACTCTAAGAAACAGCACTGGTGGCATTCTTGTAAGAAAGTAGAAACATTTGATTGCTTCCAGAAAGGTGTCTTGAAATTCATAAAACCCCTGGCTCTTAATAGCTGTCCTACAATGGTATAAACAAAATAATACAGGTTGATATGATACAACTAACCCTCTGCAGGGGGAGGGGCAGAAGGGAGAACGGAATACCACATTCACCAAGGGCTGTGTCACACATGTCCCTTGGGACATTAGTCTAAGCCGTGACGGCCTAACAAGCAATATGGAAAAATGTTCCTTCATGCACAGTCAGCACTGTTTTAAAAAATGTATCTAAGCCCCCCAGTGCCTGTTTTCACAGCTTCATGATCAAATATGCACGACTCAGCTTCTATTTCTTTTGCCCAAGGGGACAAGTCAGGGTTCCCCTCATTCTGGGCAACGATGTCAAATAGTTTACATCTGGACAACAGGATAACTAGGCTGAGGCCACTTGGGCAAAGTCGGTCACTATCCCAACTTTCACAGCCTGTATCTCTCCCCCAACTCGGTCTCCACGCTCCACCTTTTAAAAGGGAGCATCTGACAATGATTTACACTGGCTGCCCAACAAACCCAAGCCCCTAACAGACCCACCCACACTAACAGGTGCCCCATCAACCCGGCACTGCCATCTTCAGCTTTTCACCTGTGAAATGAAATGTTTTCACCCCTCTTCAAATAGCCGTAAGCCTCACAAGCAGGTGGGGTTTGACAGGGAGGAGGGCTGAGGCAGGGACTTGGACCTATTCATCCTTGTAAACCCACTACTGTGAAAATCGTATTAGTGTTTAATAAACGTCCTGCTGAAGGAAAGAATGGCCCATTCGGATTCAGTGCTCCAGGTGACCAAATGCCGGAGGATGGGGAGGAACGAAGGCGAGCCCCTGCAGAGCACAGCCCACGGCTCCATTCCAGAGGAGCCCTCCACGATATTCGGGACTCAGCCTGGACTTCTCTTCGGGGCAGAGCCTGGCCCTCACCCTCACCTCCTCAAGCCTTCCATGATCTATTCCATCCTCCTTTGGAATCCAGTTACCAAATGCAAATACTAGGGGTTCTGAACAACTATTTCATTACACAGATCTTTTCCATACCATAATTCTTCTCCCATGGGAAGACATCCCCTTGTTTGCTGGGCCGGTTCCCCTTGCGACAAGAGGACCTTCCCCTCCAGCTTCCTGAGAGCCCACCGAGCATGCTGACTGGGGATACAGACTCTGGGGCCAGCCAGCCTGAATCTGAGTCTCAGCACCGCAACTTACTAGTTTTCAGACTTTGGCAAGTCACTTAACATTCCTGTGCTTCTGTTGTCTTACCTGCAAAATGGCAGAAAGAAAAGTACCTACCTCAAAGGGTTGTCATAAGGATTAAAGAAGTTAGGGTCATTCAAATGGTGCCTTGTATATAATGAGCACCAGTTAAATATAAGCAATTATTAAAAGCCCTATCACTTGATGCAAAACCAAAGGACTTTGAATGCGTTTAGAGCAAAGCTGCAACCAGGAAGTGATCGTCCTTTACCATACATAAATAGGTGCAAGAAATAGATTTCTGACAACACCATGCACAAAATAATTCACTTGTTTTAGAGAAAAAGAAGCAAAATTCTCTTCTTCTAACCCCTTAGAGAGATTCTACTCAGTGTCAAACAAACAAGTGTGTTGTTATATGTATGTTTCAACTTTTTCCAAGCCTAGAGAGCAGAAATTCATAAAGTATGGTTTCATTTGATCCATGTAACATGTTTTCAAAGAACTTACATAATTCAAGACTGACTATCCCACAGTCTGGGGGTAGCGTGTGGGGAAGGCATCATCAGAACACATAAACTGCAGTCCTTGTTTTATATTGTTCTTTACTGATGCTGCTATTATAAGCATTATCTCTAATATTTTTCAGTTGCATCTCACAAATTGATAGCATGGTATATCATACTGTGTTTGATCACATTTGTGTTCCAAAGTAACTGATTTTCAGAATGTTTTTCAGCACCAGTATTACCATAATTTGGATATTTTGAAAGCTATAATAATGAAAGCTATTAAATAATAAGTTAATTTAAAATTGATAATATAAATTCTACCAAAATCCTTGAAGTTCTAAAAAAAAAAAGTTCACATAATATTGCTAAAGGTTAGTAGGTTTTTCTCTTTATAAGAAAAGGTGATGGCCCTGGCCGGTTGGCTCAGTGGTAAAGCATTAACCCAGCTTGTGGAAGTCCCAGGTTCCACTCCCAGTCAAGGCACACAGGAGAAGTGACCGTCTGCTTCTCCTCCGCTCCCCCTCCTCTTCTCTCTCTCACTTTCTCTTCCCCTCCTGGAGCCATAGCTCCATTGATTCAAGTGTATTGGCCCTGGGCACTGAGGATGGCTGCATGGAGCCTCTGCCTTAGGTGCTAAAAATGGCTCAGTTGCAAACATGGGCCCCAGATGGGAAGAGCATCAGCCCCAGATGGGGGTCACACTGTGTGGATTCTGGTCGGCGCCCATGCAGGAGTCTATCTCCCCTCCTCTCACTTAAATTTTTTAAAAAAGAAAAGATGATGGCATTCAGATAACAAAGCATTTTTATAATTCACTTGACCAGGCAGGTTTAAAAATATGAGATGTCTTAACACACATAATTTTAGAAAATATGTCAACTAAAATTTTGCACATAATACGAGGTTTCTATAAATATTTATTAGTTGAAATCTGCATAATTTAACTTGCATATAATGGGCTCACACTGTAAGAGAAAATAACTTAGCAGGCTGCATTTTCTCTTGCCCACGTCTGATCTTGAGGATCTGGATGATGAAGAACTCAACTACACTGCCCCCAGCATTACATGTACTACATGCACGCACCCTGAAGGAAAGGTTGTTCAAGGAGCTTTCAGAACCAAATCACAATCTCTTAGCTGGAAAAAGAAATCCAGATACACCCAAACTTTAAAGACTCCAGGAAAGACTCTTGCCATCCCTCAGTACTATATTCCAACTGTAAAGCATTGTCCTTGTTTCTCCTGAGTCGCTACAGAACTTGATTCACTACCCTTGTCAACGTCCTCCCCTTTGCCAGCACAAATATTCAAAATGTGGCCATCATCAAAACTCCTATTTTTTTCTACATGACCCCCACGTACCACCTAAGTCACAGCACGGCACCCCCAAAGTACTGGCCTGCTTTCTTCTCTCTTGGTGGGACCAAAACCGGTACCTGGGGCCCAAAGCCACAGTGGAGCTGGCCCTCCACTCACCTCTGACTCCCAATGGCCTCGGCTGAAGAGACGAGTGGTTTTACTCCCTACCTAGTCTGTCCAACAGATAAAACATATGGCTGCGTGGCTAACTGGCAGAATGGGTCACCTGCAGACCAGCTACCTGTCAGAGAACACAACCCATTACTCACTGATGTTCAGTACCTTCCCAAAGCTCCACTGAGAGAAGCTATTTTTAGGAAAGATTTCCTAGATGATGTCCACACATTCCTCCAAGTCCGAATCCCAGCGGGGTGTCTGCAGTGTCTTATTAAGTCAGTGCGAGGTTTTCTCTTAAGAAATGTAAATCCAATGCCTTTTAGGTACATCACGTACTCTCTGGACATCAGGACTCTACCCCAGTCCCATCTATGTTTATGTTCCAGGATCCTAGAGGTGTTTCGGTACGTGACTCCTGTGCTAGATTAAAATCTATCCCTCAGCTAAGCCAGGTGTCACAGAGCTTGTTACCAGGACCACACTGTTTCATTCCCTGGACAGACTGATTTTAATGATGGGAGCAGAGCTAATAAATCTGTTTTATTTATGAGAGGGTATTGTCATGGATATTGTTCAGTATTTTACAGTGTCTTATAAACGGCTAAGTGGCTAGTTTTTTGATCTAATGGACACTGTAAAGCATACCACTGCTTCTGTTTGGCTCTTTCCTCTGTGTGCTAGAAATCTGAAAGCCTCTTGTAACGACTCAAGACATCAATTATTTTTCCTAATAGTATTGCTCTATTACTAATATTCTCGTATTTATGACTTATCTTACTGTATTACATGTATTTTTGAATGCCACTTTATTTTTGGAAGAAGGAGGGAACAAATGAGCAAAACAAAAACCCATTCGCCACTTCTCATAATTTTCAAATCAGTTTTTCCTACTATGTATTAACATCTGTACATGACAGGTGCCAAGGTTCTCCCTCCCTCTTCACCTTCCAAAGTCTGCCAGAAAAGGGTGAGAAGTGAGAGGGCGGGCCAGTGCTGCCCCATGGGTCCCAAAGCCCACAACACAGCCCCTTTCCTGAAGGCTACCCTCTCTGCCATGCCCTGTGCTGGCTCCTCAGAGAAGCGCCCCGTGGCCCCAGCACACGTGCTCTCGGCCCTAGAGGCGGTCACTCATCCATCCCACGCCTCCTCCATTTCCCTCGGCTCCGCTGCCTCAGCGCCAGACTCTGCTGTTCACTCCTGGGCCTGGACCTGTTCCCGTCTCTCCCTCTGCTCTCAGACACCGCTGAGGGTGCCTCCTGTCTCTCAGTGCTCTGCCAGCCAACTGAGCCCCCTCACTCCTTCTTGCCACCCAGGTCCATGCAGGTTCCCCTGAACCCCCTACCCTGTTTCTGGCCTCATTGGTGAAACTAAGAGGAGTGAAATGGGCTTGGATTCCTGCCAAATCTACCCCACTGGTCTTTTTCCAAGGGGTCCCCTCTCCTTGGCTCGAACTCACAAAGCCTAGACTCCTCAGGGCACCGTCATCCTTGGTGGGCCCACCCTTGTCACCACTTAGGTCTCAACAGCATCCTCTACTTCCTTTTCTGCCCTCCTCTTCCCTCACCTATCAAACCTGGAAATCCATTTTGCCAAATATGAAAAGAGTCCCATATTTACCTGAAAAATTATATCTACGGGGAGAAGCAGAGGAAAAAGCAACGAACCAAGCAATGATAAGTGATAAAGATGTGACCACATAATCTGAACCTGCAGCTGGATACATCACTACTGATGAGAGAGTCCAACAGATTCCCTCTTCTGAGGATGGCTACTTAAAAAACGTCAACATAACAACTTAGAAATGAGGTATCACCTCATACCTGTCAGAATGGCTATCATCAATAAATCAACAAACAACAAATGTCAGTGAGGATGTGGAGACAAAGGAACCCTCATGCTCTGTTGGTGGGAATGAAGACTGGTGCAGCCACTGTGGAAAATAGAAAAGTAAAAAATGGAACTGCCTTAAGACCCAGCAATTCTACTTCTGAGAATATATCCAAAGAAATCCAAAACACTAATTCAAAAGAATATATACACCCCCTATGTTCACTGCAGCATTGTTTACAATAGCCAAGATATGAAAGCAGCCCAGCTACCAATCAAAAGACAAGTAGCTTAAAAAGCTGTGGTACATACAGGCAATGGAATATTACTCAGCCATAAAAAATGAAATCTTACCATTTGCTACAGCATGGATGGACCTACAGAGTATTATGCTAAGTGAAATAAATAAGACAGAGAAAGACAAATACCATATGATTTCACTCATACGTGGAATCTAGTGAACAAATGAACTAACAAAATAGAGACAGACTCACGATAGAAAAAACAGACTAACAGCTATCAGAGGAGGGGAACAGAGGACTGGGGTGAAAAAGGTTAAGGTATTAAGAAGTATAAATTGGTTGTTATAAATCAGTCACGGGAATGTAAAGTACAGCATAGGAATATAGTCAATAATATTGTAATAATTATGTATAGTGCCAGGCGGGTACCAGAAATCCTATAATGTAGTCATATATAAGAATTACAAGAAAACAATATAATCCTTAAATATAAGAACTATAAAAAAATTACATATACATATAAGAATTATAAGAAAAAATAAGTTTATAACAGATGCCAATTGAAAGAAGACACACCCATTCACATAGGTATACAAGATTACCTATGAACAACTAGCTATAACCCTATCCATGCAATTTTATACACATGTACATGCATACATGTTAAGATGCACACATCTACTCTAGATGCAATACAATTTCTACAGTGAACAACAAAGAAATCTTTGCATTTTACTTTCATTTGCTCTAATACAGGGGCCCCCAAACTACGGCCCGTGGGCCACATGCGGCCCCCTGAGGCCATTTATCCGACCCCCCGCTGCACTTCCGGAAGGGGCACCTCTTTCATTGGTGGTCAGTGAGAGGAGCATAGTTCTCATTGAAATACTGGTCAGTTTGTTGATTTAAATTTACTTGTTCTTTATTTTAAATATTGTATTTGTTCTCTTTTGTTTTTTTACTTTAAAATAAGATATGTGCAGTGTGCATAGGGATTTGTTCATAGTTTTTTTTATAGTCTGGCCCTCCAATGGTCTGAGGGACAGTGAACTGGCCCCCTGTCTAAAAAGTTTGGGGACCCCTGCTCTAATACAAGAAATCCAATATGCTCCTTCATAGGAAAATTGATTATTTTCTTACACTTTTTGCAAACAGAAAACTATGAAACATAAAATAGAAAAGACAAGGGCCTTCAATTTATTATAAACACATACTAGTCCTCAAAAGTGAGTTATGGTTTCGCTAACCAGATTCTTTAACAAATTCTAACTTTGTGACCCATTGTGAACCCCAGTTGTTTTTGGCCTTGTTACAATTGCCAGTAAACAACTGTTTATTTTATGGGCTGACCCTTCTCCTACCACTCCTTGAACACTGGCCAGTTCAGTGTCACGCCCTGCACCGCCACCTGGAATTCTGACCGCATTCTCGAGGACACTCATCAGCCCTGCCTCGCTGCTCGGCATCCGCGCAAACTCGGTGCATCCTCCCCTGGCCGTGACACAGGATTCTGAAGCTTGCCTGTCAAGCAGGTTTATTTCATCTTTTTTCAGACATGGGAGAATAAACAGAATGATAAAAAATATATATAGAAAATAACACACAAATGAGTATTTGGAAACAGAAAATACTGATAACACTCTGTGCACAGATGTGATCACATCAGGATCCCCCGTTTCCTCTTCTCTGCTCCTGGACTGAATCAGGAGACATCAATACAGTACACTACAACCCTGAATTTCTTCCATCATCACAACTGATCATAAAAATGGCAAGAGTCTGTTTGTAAATATTATAGATTTGAGCCAGACTGTTTCAGTCAGAATGTGCTGATAAACAGAATTAACACCAATTAACTAGATATAAGACAACAAGATCATTACAATAAAAAAGTCATATACAGGATAATGTGAGGTCTTGACTGTAGGTCACTAGAGATCTGGACAGCTACAAAAAAAGTATACTAGTTATAGTCTCAAAATACTTTAAAAACTTAAAACTATAAAGATAAATTTCACTCAGAAAACATTCAAAGTGACCTGGGCTATGAATAAGTCAGTTTTCTTAGCAGGAATCATTGTATCTTATTGCCTAAAATAAAAGCCTTCGAATTTTCTAAGATATTAATAAACATTTATTTGGGCAAATGTATGGCTGTCATTTTATAGCTACCATTTAATAAGAACCCTGCTCTAGGAGACAAAATAAAAACACCAGGGTTTGTCTTAAGGTTAAACATTTACTACAGAAGAAATTATGTGGAGTTTGAAAATCAGCTAATTACAACCAGTTACTAATCAATGTAAGTCAATTGAAACAGTGTTTTTGGACACTCATTTGTGCCCAGTGCAGAGTTTATAGCACAGGGGGTACAAATGGTGAATAAGACCATAAGCCATATGTTCCCATTTCTCTGAGTATCCTATACTTTTTGTTGAAAACTGGACACTTTAAATACATAAGGTGGCAACTTGGAAAATCAGTTCCTTCTACTGATGCACCTGGTGCTGCTGTTATAGTAACTTTACTGGACTAATCCCGTAAAATGTGTATTACTTAGGCAACCACTAAAGTGGTTTTTAAATAAATTTTCTCAAATATTTTGAGACCTTTTTTCCTACAAAAATAAAATTTTAAACAATTTAAAGACACTAAGTCTGACATACAAAGGAGAGTTAAAACAAAAATATTTTGTTAGCTTGTTTCCATGAGCATAGGAGCCACAGTAAGCTCACTTAAGCAGACCCATCTTAACCTCTGATTTAGGGTAGCCTCCTTTCTGTTGTTTTAGTGGGTGAGACTGCTCCAAAATGGTGCAAGTTGAGTACATGGCGATTACATTTGGTTAAACATGTTTTTATGCTTAGAGTAGGGTTTAGACACAAGGCTTTCGCTCAAACCACTCTATCCAAATAAACATGGGAGCTTCCCATTCAAAAGAAAAAAAAGTGAGCCTTTCAACTATACTTAAGTTGAATTTTTAACATTCTCTCAATATATTTAGTTTATTCTCCTCAGCCTCAAATTCAAACTAAACAGAAGTCAATAAGTTTCTAGTCTATCTATTTTTTATTCCCATTCTGGCCTCAACACTCTGATAACAATGTATCAATACTGATTGATATATTAATATTGACTACAAAGTAGAAATTCATATTTTCCTTGTCTAACAGAGGTTGTGTCAGGACCCAAAAGAATACGGACCCAAAATAAGCCTGGTTTAAGCTATTAGGATGAAGATAATGGTTTCAGATTTTCCTGATGGTTTTTTAAAAATACCAAAGTTCCACAAACAGAAATAAGGCAATCCCATGGTTCAGATTCTACAAATACCTGCTGAGCCCACATCCAGGTGATCCTTTAGTGAGCTGCCCACGGTCACTTGGCTAGTAAGTGGCTTCCTCCTTTCCATGCTCACCCTTACTACACACAGATCAATGAAGAGCACAGAGCGAGAGGCAGTGACCAACAGCTTTGTATAACCAGATCATAAGTAGTTCTATAATTTGGAATAGTTTTATACAAGTACTATTATTTGGTTATACAAGTGTTTATTCAAAATGTTAAATACCCATATGAATTCTCAGAATTACTTAAAAACTAGGTATAAGGAAAACCAAAATAAAGAAGCAAGTTCTTAAAACCAACTACAATATAAAGGTTTCTGGGCCCCAATCTTTGCACACCTTAATAACAAACAAAGACAGACAATGAGGTCAATCTACTCTAGTGAACCTAAAAAAAAAACGTCATGAGCAAAGGTCTACTTGTTAACCAATGAGAATAAAGCAATTTTTCTTGGAAAGAATGTAGAGAGAAAACATTCTATCAGTACAGAGACTATCAAGCTGGGCAGCAGAAAAAGCACTGGCATGGAAAAAGAGAAGCTGAGCCTGCATTTCTTGGACCCTGTTTGGGTCAACGGACTGGGTCAGCATACCAACTAACTCCCAGGATGATTTTAAGACTACTCTACCTAAATCAGTAAAACCCCAGTACAAAGTGGCTAAATTCATTTCCCTATCTTGTTTTCCATGTACCTTTTCTGCCCTGCTGAACTCCCTGAAAAATACACTTTCTGGTCCCCTGCCTACCTTTCAAAATAAATCTGGGAAAATGCTTTATAGGAATTCTGATGCGATCTAAGTGGAAAAACAAAGCTTTTGCCGGAGGGCCACACTGCTGGCCTGTGCATCAGTAACCAACAAGCAAGTTAGAGAATCTGTTGCAACAAGGAAAGACTTGTCCGAGGAGAAGGTGTGTCGAAGTCTTATACATACCTCAGTAAAAGTGAAAATGAGACTCAAGAGCCAGTCACATCCATGTCCTCGCCCCGCAGTGCCCCACCTAAGTACATCAACACAGCTTTATACTGTGACTTGTTTTCAGGAGAGTATCTCCTAATATTCCTATTGCAAAATCAACTCAAAATTTAGACCCCACTGATCTATTATTACGTCAGTGATGTCATTTTAATTTGACATTCATTCCTTTGCCAATTACTAACTCTTGTGGAACACAGATACAATTTTACTGTATGACCATTCTCAAAGACTTAAAATTCTTCATATGTAAATTAAAGAAAAAATAATATTTCATTTATAAAAGTTACCAAAAAATATTTAGAAATTTTTCCACAGAGAATTTGTCATATAAAATTCTATCAAAACATGTAAATATATACAAATGTATATGATTATATTAAGTGAATTATAAATAGTGTTTCCAAATCTGTCAAGAAAAAATTTCAAATTAATTCTTTAAAAATTCTTCCAAGTAATCTTTAGATTACGTATCTCATAGAATGTTAAAAATTAAGTTATAAGAAAAACTGATTTATTCCAAAGTCAAAATTTTCAAATTTGAATATTTCAAAGATGAAGCTTACAAATTTTTTTTAATCAACCAAATGGCAAGAAAAACAACAATTCAATATAAATATTGATACATTTACATATATACACTAATACACATGCATACCAAGTACCATATGCCTACAGAAATTACTTTGTAAAACTCAACAAGACAGTTTGGTATATTCACAATTCTTTTCATTTCTTTAAGGTAAGCATTGGTTTACAACATTTCACACGTTTCTGGCGTGTAGCATTATAATCACACCCACATGTACTGCACCATGCTCACCACCAAGTCCAGTGTCCATCCGTCACCGTACAACTGACCCTGTTACTCATGTTGTTCTCCCTCCCCCCTTCTTCTCTGGTAACCACCAATCTGTTGTGGGCCTCTATCAGTTTTTTGTTTTGTTTTATTTCTTCTTTATTTGGTTTTTTGTTTTTCTTTAACCTAATTTAAAATGCAAAATCTGAAAGGGAGGTAAGGAAATAAAAGTCATATGTAAGCATTTCAATGCTTTTTCAACACTTACATTCTCACTCCATAGGACCCTAGAGGCAGGTAAAGGGCGGAGAGCAGAAAGGTCTGAAGTGGATCAAGATACAAACTATGTGAGAGGCATAATTACAAATACAGGCACCTAGTCATAAATTCCACTGTACAATAGTCTAAAAACAAGGCTCTGTTGATCAAATGGTTAAAATCGCAGAGAAATCTGCTGTTACAACGAAACCTGGGGACAGGATGATTCAGATCAAAACAAAACAATCCCCAAGTCAGCTAAACTTACCCTGGTAAAAGAACCCTCCCCAAAGCTTCAGCTGCCACCGTCCCTCCCTACTCTAGGAGCAGAGAGGTCTTCTGCAGAAGCTCCGAATCCAACCCACTCAAGGAACTGAGCTTGCCCTGAGATCAGCAGGCAAGCGCCGCAGAGACTCTGGGAAAGCCTACACAGCAAGAGCTCCTAGATCTGAACTTAAAGAGATACTCAAGGCTCCCCAAGGAGGCAGAAGAAGGATCTTAGGAAAGCATTCCTGCGAGCTCCACTGGGAAAACAACGGTCTGCTTGGGTTCTTCCCAACTAACGGGAGGAGTGTGCATGCCACCCCTAGCTGGGAAGCGCCACACTACCACAGGACAAACCACAACCCAAACACCCAACGGGAAAACACTAAGACCCCAAATCTTGACACAACTATTTGCTTTTCAAACAGCTCTACAGTTTCCAAAGATTTAGTCACTAACACAATCAAGCTATCCTCACTTTCTAAAGATAAGATACTTACGACACACAGACACAGACACAGGGAAAGGGGGCAGGGACTGGTGGGGGTAGGCAAAGGGGACAAATGGGGGCAGAAAGAGACTTTGCTTTGGGCGATGGATGCACAATGCAGTGTGCAGATGATGCTTTGTTGAGATGTATTCTTGAAATCCGAATGGTTTTATGAACCAATGTCACCCCAATAAATTCAACTTTAAAAACTTTAAAATTGAGGGTGCTGCTATTCCCAATGCATTTACTCACAATTGTTAACATTTTTATTCTCTGCCAACTAAGGGGAAAAAATGTCAGCTCCTTGCTCGTTCTTATAAATAAATAAATAAATAAGAAAAGGGGAAAAAAGAACATTTATGCGCAAAAAGGTTCGTTGACCTTGCAAAATGGCAGAACTCAAGCTATAACCAAATCTCAAATTTCACAGGCCTCAGAACAAGCAATCAGTTGGGCACCTTTTCCAAATCACAGACATTTGAGAAGGCACCAGGGCTGACTGAATCAGCATGATATATGGGGTGCAAATAAACTCTGTTTCAATTGAGTGCTATGTTCTCATTTTATTAACATACAAATGTAATTTCAACCCAAGTGCCAAAATGTGAAAAATGAGAACTTTCTTATGACTCAGCATTTAAGTTTGCTATCACAAGGAGGTTGTGGACAATTTAGCCTACAAGAGGCCTCCTTCTGCAGCTAGGTTCTTGAGAAGAGGCGATAAGAAAATAATGGGCCTTTATCTACAAGTTTCAAGTCCTTGGAAGTGACTGGGATAAAAACTGCAAGGGATTTTAGAAATGTACAAAACGTGACAGGGGCTGAGCACTGCAGCTCGCCTCTCCACGGAGGACAGTGCTCGGGGAGGCTGAGGGTCTGGGAGGGCAGGCAGGGTGGCAAGAGCTGGAACCCACTTCGTGCAAAAGCACCTAAAATTAAATAGGAAAAAGAAACAGAACCTCACAAGTGTAGCAGCACTCCTGTGCACTGATAGCCAAATGGAGCCAGTCACTGACATGCTCACCCACTTCTCCTACAGCCAATTCCACAAGCAGCTGCCTCCCTCTTCCCTAACTGCCTCCTGAGGGTCACCTCTGTATGAATGTTCTGTGATCACACAGAACTGGAATATTTCTAACTAACGAGGACATCCTAACCAACAAGAAGACAAAGCATAAACCAGGGGGAAATATACATCAAAAAGTATCCTGAATATATAGCCTTTGTACAAATCAATAAAAACCCAAATACCCTATTAGTAAAATGGACAAAAAGCTCAATAGGAAAAATGCAAATGAGCAGTATACATATAATCCAACAAATGCAAATAAAAATAACAATGGGATGTGGATTTCTTTCGCCTATCTGAAAATGGTTATCAAAATCCACATTGAGAGGCCCTGGCCGGTTGGCTCAGTGGCAGAGCGTCAGCCTGGTGTGCAGGAGTCCCGGGTTCGATTCCCGGCCAGGGCACACAGGAGAAGCACCCATCTGCTTCTCCACCCCTCCCCCTCTCCTTCCTCTCTGTCTCTCTCCTCCCCTCCCGCAGCCGAGGCTCCATTGGAGCAAAGTTGGCCCGGGTGCTGAGGATGGCTCTGTGGCCTCTGCCTCAGGCCCTAGAGTGGCTCTGGTCGCAACAGAGCAATGCCCCGGATGGGCAGAGCATCACCCCCTGGTGGGCGTGCCGGGTGGATCCCAGTCGGGCACATGCGGGAGTCTGTCTGACTGCCTCCCTGTTTCTGGCTTCGGAAAAATACAAAAAAAAAAAATCTCCATTGAGGAGTGTAATGAAAGGAGCACTCTGTGCAGGGCCAGTGTGGGCACACAGGGTCAGGTAGGCCCTTCTGGAGAATGGTTTGGCAACATGCGTGTAAACCTGAACAATTGCCTGACCAGGCAGTGGTGAAGTGCAGAGAGCATCGGCCTGGGATGCTGAGGACCCAGGTTCAAAACTCCAAGGTCAATGTCCTGAGTACGGGCTCACCAGCTTGTGCGTGGGGTTCCCAGCTTGAGCATGGGATCATAGACATGACCCCATGGTCGCTGGCCTGAAGCCCAAGGTTGCTGGCTTGAGCAAGGGGTCACTCGCTCTGCTGGGGTCCCCTGGTCAAGGCACATATGAGAAAGCAATCAATGAACAACTAAGATGCCACAACGAAGAAATGATGCTTCTCATCTCTCTCCCTCCCTGTCTGTCCCTGTCTGTCTGTTTCTCTGTCTCCCACTAAAACAAAACAAGCCGTCCTCAGCACAGCAGGCAGTCCGCCAGTCTCATAAAAACAAACAAAAAACAAAAAAACAACCTGAACAACCACAAGCTTTGTGACTGACGATTTTACCAAAATAATTAGGTCTTAGTTATGAACTGTGACCCATTCAGAACAGAAAGTGTTAGTTCAAATGTTCACTATCTCCACAATTACAAGAGCAGGAAGTCCTATCATGAGAAGGAATCAGATCAACATGAGTGTACAAGGTGTAGGCAAAGTACTTCCTTGCTCAAGTGTTTTCTTGTTTTACTAATTTAATTTCAGTTCAAGTGCCAGAATGACAAGCAGAAGGCCTCTTAAAAGTAATTTAAATGGCTCTATTGTTTCTTTGATGTTCACACTTTATGCACATATGTGTGTCAGCCCAGATGAATCCAACACCAAATAGGATCCACCTGTGGCATCGGGTTGGGCCCCCTCCCTGATCCATGCATGCCTTTCCTGCAAAAGAAGAGTCCCTCTCTTGAGCTTAGCGTTCTTGTCCTCAAAAGTAAGACTGTGGATTGCTGGGTGTCGCACCTGGGCTTAGTAAATTATCAATCAAGGGCAGTGGCAGTCATTGCTATCGCTGGGAACAGGCACTTCTCCTTTCTTTTGATTCTATGGGTTTTGCAGCACAAACACATACCACTCAGGGAGCTAACCTTTTGCTTTCGTACTGCAAAACATCATCTGAGCCTCTAAATGAAGACCTAATAGAGTCCGACCACATCACTACAGGGCTAATGTTACTGCAGAAAAGTACTGCCCAGTAAAGAAGAGATCTGAGGAGCTGGAAACCATTTGCAAGAATTCTGAGTTGCCTCTTGTTACATGAGCATGGTTCTGCCTCTACCACTGGAGGACACTTCCCATTCTCAACATCAGGCCGTTTTCCCGGTTTCTGGCAGTTCTGTGTCTGCTCCCTGACAGCCCTCACCAACCACCCCAGACTCAGTCTCTCAGATTACAGACTGCACCTGCTGCCAATCAAAAATAGCCAGAATTTGCTTCTGCACATTCCCCAGTTTCCATTTCTGCCCAGACACTGAGTTTTGTCAGGCATAACAAGGAGGGTGTCACTTTAACTTAAAGAAATTGTATTATAACAGAGTTCTACTAAATATTATACCGAAATAATCATCACATTCAGGAGTGCTGACTTAGAAACCTAAAGTAGTTTGTGATTCAGTTTCAACATTAATGTCGAAAGATTATCCTGAGTGTTTTAACTTGAAGAGACATGATCTAAAGCATCAACAAATTTAGGCTTACCCTTAGGGGTAAATATACATTTTAAATTCAGCCAATATCTCCCTTACTTATCTGAGCACTCTGATATCCTGCAACTTTTGCCTAAATTCATCCTCTTTATCAGCTTTATAAAGTCAATTGCCTTAAGGCTGTCTATTTCTAATAAATCTCCAATAAAAGGAAAAATAAAAATTCTGAACTATGATACTGTTTTTGCTCTCTCTCTCTCTGATTGCTATTAAGGGGTCCTGTGATTTGAGCAGCAATCTATTTTGAAGGGGTCCAGAATATGCCACTACAGCCTAAAAGTGATTTTGAGGGAAGGCATCTGAGTTCCTCAAATCTCCTATCAGCCTAAAAAGCAGAGCCTCTCAAAAGAATTCAATTGTCCTAAGTCCCCTCCCTAGAAGCAGCCAGGGAAGACTGACTCTTATCACCAGAGATACCACCCTGAAACAGACACTGTCACAAAACTACCCATCTATTCTCTAAGAACCCGTTTATCTTTCCAAAAAGTTATTTGTTTTCCTATAGGTGTCCTTTCTTTCCCTCCCCTTCAATTACGAAGCCATTTGTTTTCCTGCAAGTGCCGTTCTCCCCTCCCCTTCCATTAAGATGGTATATAAGCCACAGATTCTAACCCCTACTTCCTCTGACTCACATTGTTTCTGCCACTAAATCTGAGTTTTCTGTCTCTATTCTATCTTTTGTCAGTTTAATTTGCAGGCCCCCAAATACTAAACCTAAGAGGAAAAGTTTTTCTGCTAACAATTTAAATCTATGAAATACAAAGTATATTGTATTATGAATATATAAAGAACCAAACTAAATTCATTATTAATTAGTCTAAATTATATAATTAACCTTTAACACTTCCTCTTTTATAGTCTTCCTCTTTCCTCACTTTTCTTTAAACTTCCTCTTAATATTTCTTGTTCCTAACTTTAATTTCTGTAACTGTTTTTAAGTATCACACTTAAAGTATAACTTAGCACAAATCATTCGTTTTCCCTTTCTACCACTGATAAACCAGAACACATAATTGCTGAGTATTAGAAATACTTCTCGCTTTTTGCCAGTTTATAAAAACCTCTCAGTACAAGCAATCAAAACGCCGTGTTGATTAAATAAAGCAAGGTACTATTTCACCAACCATTGCGAACTGGGAGCTCTCTCAAACACACAGAATTAAACCACACATGCAGTCACTCTGCACAAAACAATGATATCCCCCTCACCAAATTATTGTTTTAAAACTGATTTGATGATGATAAAAATAAAATGGCAAACCAAGATAATTAGTCCAACCTGGCACAGAGATATACACTTTGTGCCAAAGTATGAAAAACAAACCACAGGGACATACCTCCCCACCCCATTCCCCCAGAGAAAAGCCTGGCCTTTCTGCTCAGACGGCCCCAACCCCTCCCTTGGCATGTGGTTCTGAAGTTAACCTCAATTAGCTAACCTCCCATGGCTAAGAAGCACAGGGATGCTGGTGCCCACAATTAAGACACAGCAGCGTTGGGAGCTGCGACACCACCATCTCGCTGTGCAGAGACAGCAGGGTGTGCAGTCTGCTTACTGGTTTACTGAAAAATCACAGTCAAGGGTCCCTGGCAGGCTGAACTGCCAATCCTTGGCTGGCTGTATCAAAAGAAAAACTGCCAAGATAGGGAGTCTGTTAAAATGCACAGTAACTTCACAAGATTGTCAACAACCTGTGTTTATTCCCTTCTGCAGGTTCAGCTGACCTTGTCCCTGCTGACAAACCTCAGGGATAGCTCTGCACTGGCTACAGAGCATCTAGATTTGACTGCCTGCCCCCACCCTTTCCAGCCTCCCATCCTACTGCTGCACCTCAAGCCAGCCGCAAACTCTTGGCAGCAACCAGAACTCAAGGCTCTTTCCCACCTCTCTATGTTTGAAACATCCTTCCTCTGTTTTCAGAGCTAACTGCTTGTCTTCCTGCAAGACTTGGCTCAACTGTCCCTCCTCCAGGAGACGAGTTGTTTTTTCCACTGAGCACCCACAGCACATTATCATAGCTCCTGGTGTTTACATCGGCGCCTCTACCCCAGCTTCACCATGTGCCCACAGGGGTGTGGATTCTTATACCTACAACAGGGGTCGGGAACCTTTTTGGCTGAGAGAGCCCTGAATGCCACATATTTTAAAATGTAATTCCGTAAGAGCCATACAGTAACCCGTGAATGCTATGCATTATCCAATAAAAATTTGGTGTTGTCCCAGAGGACAGCTATGATTGGCTCCAGCCACCCACAACCATGAACATGAGCAGTAGGAAATGAATGGATTGTAATACATGAGGATGTTTTATATTTTTGTTATTATTTTTTTTATTAAAGATTTGTCTGCGAGCCAGATGCAGCCATCAAAAGAGCCACATCTGGCTCACGAGCCATAGGTTCCCGACCCCTGACCTACAAGTTCAATTCAACATTATACTTCCAGTCACTGATGATAGCAAGCACACAATAAATGTTTAGTAAATGGATGGGTACACAGATGAAAAAAAAACAATGGATTAGTAAACAAATGAACAAGTGAACTAATGAACGAGTTTTCTAATTGTTGCCTGGAGAGGAGGGTATTTGTTTAATTCTCAGCCATATTAAGTCCTGGCTGATCCCTAAAGGACACACTGGGCTCAACTCCTTTCAGCTCCTTTTCAACTCCACAATCTCATTTCACTTCTCTGCATCTTCAAATTCAATCCCCATACTTAATCCAGTATTTTACCACCTCAGGAGAGCCTGCGCTTTATTAAGTAGCTGCCGTTCCATAGTACATATAATTACCTACTTGCACTTGTTTCTATAAAGGCTCCCACCTAGACCAAAAACCTCTGAACACAATTCTTTTGCCCTTGTGACCCCAGAGCCTAACATAGTACCTGACAAACAGCAGACACAATATACACGAGATAGGTATGAATGAATGAAGAAATGAAAATATAACCATTTTCACACTTTGCTTTTTACTTTTTTTTTTTTAACTAATCAACTGATTTTTCCAGGGTAACTATGATCAGAGAGAGATAATAAGGAAAGAATAAAGATCATTATAGTTAAATCAGTGCTTGAATCAAAACTTGTATATACCAGTCATTTTCTATAATAATTTTCACAGACCCTTCACGACCACCTTATTATCTCTCAGTGCCTCATTCTCAACAGCATAACAGTATTAACAAATAGGTTAAATAACTTGCCCCAAGGTCACTTTGCTAGGAAGTTGTGGCACCTAGGTTTATACCAGGTCAGCTCAAGCCGCATGCTCTTTGACTACAACTTGAAAAATATTAGGTCTTACTTCTGAAGATTAGAATAATGATACAAACAATTTCAAAAGCCTATGCTTTTATCTTCACTATTAGTAACTGATAAAATATCATTCACATTAGATATTTTGTTGAATCTATTAGCCACCAAACCACTAAAGAGCACAGAAGTCCCAAGCAGAAATAAATGCAGCCCTGGAAAGTCCCCTTAAGTGTAGCAACATCTGCTCCAAGCTATTGATCCAAATAAGGCCCTCCTATTTCTGACACATTTTGGGGTGTAAGCAATTCTCCTGCTGCCTTTAAAACCATAAGAACCAAGGTTTACTGGGGTCACAAAGAATGAACAGTTTGACCACAGCAGGGTCAAACTGGTACAACCTTTCTATAGGGCAATGTATCAGCACGTATTAAAAGTCATAATAATGTGTATATCCTTTGACATAACAAGTCTACAGGTAAGAATTTATCCTAAGGATGTAATTAGATAATGCCCAGAGATGTAAGAATAAGAACCTAATGATCAAACAATAGCAGAGTGATCAAATTATCCATGATGCAGACATATCATGGCATATTATACACTCATTAAAAGTGGTGATGCATGTGTAAATTTACTGCTCTGCTAAAATGCCCACAAACTATTGTACATGTAGAAAGTAGATTGTAAAATATATGATCCTTTTCTTTCAAAAACTGTAAGAAAAAAAATTTAAAGTCTACAAAAATATACATCAAAATGTTAACAACGCTGGGATTATGTGTTTGACTAGAAAGTCAAAAAGAATTTTGCCTATCTTCTTTGTTTTCTTTATTTTATTCCATAATACCCATTTTATGACTGGTAAAATAATGAAATGACAAAATAGTTTTAATTAAATCAATCTCTTAAAAATACCAAACAAAAAGCTGATGATCAAAATGAATCAGGACTTTTTTTTCCCCTAAAGTATTCCTTTTGATACCTTCAAGTTCTTTAAATTGTTCACAGGAGGATTAAGGCACAGAGAGTTCCCAGTTTTATCTCGTTTTTAATTTTTACAGAATGCTATATTCTCGGACCTGAAGGAAGCAAACATCGAAGGTTTAGTTTCAGAATTTAAGCTCAGGTCCCACAACAAGTAAAGAGAGAAAGAGTTAAGGGCTGTGCCTAAACCACCATTAGCAGAGCACAGAATAAGTCTTAAACGAAGTACACAAGATGAATCTTTGAAGGATGAGGTAACATTTTCTATCAATGCCCATCTCAAAAGACAAGATCCAAAAGTAGCAAATATTTTTAAAGACCTGGCAAAAGTAATCTCTAGATAAAGGCAAAAAAATGTCTACCTTAGACCCTCAAATATTCCTTGATTAGAAAATAAACAGGCCTTGGCCGGTTAGTTCAGTGGTAGAACATCTGCCAGTGAGTGGATGTCCTGGGTTTGATTCCCAGTCAGGGCACACAGGGGAAATGACCATCTGCTTCTCCATCCCACCTCCTGAGCCATTTCTCTCTCTCCCTCTCTCGCTCTCTCTGTCTCCTCTCTCTGTCCTATCCTCCCCTCCCACAGCCATGGCTCCATTAGTACCAGCGAGTTGGCCCAGGTGCTGAGGATGGCTGGGTGATGCCTCCCTTCAGGAGCTTAAAATAGCTTGGTTGCCAAGCAACAGCCTTAGATGGGCAAAGCATCTCCTGTAGGGGGCTTGCTGGGTGGATTCATGAGGTGCATGCAGAAGTCTGTCTCTGTTTCCCCAACTCTCACTTAAAAAAATAATAATAATAATAATAAATAAATAAATAAATAAATAAAATAAACAGCAGGCAAACACTCTTCATTTTCCTTTCAATCAATATAGGTAATTTAAATGTAGTAAGAATTCAAATAAACACCTAAAATGAGAAAACTTAAAATATACTATAAACCTAGGGTTATGAAAGGTATATTTGGTGTCCTAAGTATGCCAAAAATATAGATCTTGTTTGTACGGAACAGGGGGTGGCTCCAAATATCTATTTGTAACAGATGTATGGAACTCAGAATATAAATTTTCATCAAAACTATGTTATGGTAGTGATTAACTCCCAGCCTGGTCCGTTAAGCCTATTTAGTGAGAACTGTCCGACCCCTGTATTTCAGGTGAACGGCACAAGTGGTCTGAAGAAACCCATAAAAAATCTAGGAGAGTAAGAGAAGCTCTCCTTCACTAGGAACCAAAGGCTCTCCACTCAGTCCTTTTCCACAGAGGCTCCCCAGCTAAGAGACCTCTCCAGCTCATACCCTCTCTCCAGGGGCAGCCCAGGTACAAATAACCAGGCAGTAGGGGAGGGAAGGTTTAAAGGCCCTGCCCCATGTCTCCAGGTTAGAGAACTTTGCAGGGCCATACCATCTCCAGAGCTCCATTATAAATGCATCAAGTTCAACTCCTCCCCCTGCCCAAGCCTGCTTCCCTCACTCCACCACCAGTAATGATGCTAAAAGCAGCCCCAGTAAACCTCCTGCACATAAATCGCCATCTCAGAGACTATTTCCAGAATCTAAGACAAACGCTAACACTGAGTAAGCTCATTTTCTAACTCCGGAACTGTTTATATGTGTGTGTAAGTCCTACACACACACACAAACATACACAAATACATACTTAGCTAGATATACACAGTGTGTCCGTAAAGTCATGGTGCACTTTTGACCGGTCACAGGAAAGCAACAAAAGACGAAAGAAATGTGAAATCTGCACCAAATAAAAGGAAAACTCTCCCAGTTTCATACCTATTCAGTGCAGTTTGATGTGGGCTCACGCACAGATTTTTTAGGGCTCCTTAGGTAGCTATCCCATATAGCCTCTACAGACTCATCACTGACTGATGGCCTACCAGAACGGGGTTTCTCCACCAAACTGCTAGTTTCCTTCAACTGCTTATCCCACCAAGTAATGTTATTCCTATGTGGTGGCGCTTCGTTATAAACGCACCAATATTCATGTTGCACTTTAGTCACGGATTCAAATTTAGCGAGCCACAGAACACACTGAACTTTCCTCTGTACCGTCCACATCTCGAATGGCATGGCTGTGGGCTGCTCCACTGTATACACGGTGTTACGTCATCATCTGCGCATGCGCACATGCTGCCACATCATCCTACAGAAACTGGGAGGGTTTTCCTTTTATTTGGTGCAGATTTCACATTTCTATAGTCTTTTGTTGCTTTCCTGTGACCGATCAAAAGTGCACCATGACTTTATGGACACACTATATATATACACATATGTAATATGTATGTTATATATGCTACTACATAATAGGTAAGTAGAGATAGATATCTTACTATATATGTATGGTAGGTACTATAATCCCAGTTTAAATGGCAGAAATTGAGGGTCAGAGAAATCAAGTGACTTGTATTAGATCATATGATAAGTAATTTGAGGAGCCAGGGTGTGAATCTAGGTCTACCCAATGCAAAGCCAATCACTGTGTAAACTAGCTCCATCTCCTAGGTCCTAGGAGGAGTTGTTGAATGAGTTAAGGCAGACTCAGCAGCCCAGGGGTTCCGGTGGCAGTCAGGAATGGAGTGATAAACCATGGTCATCCAGAAAATGGGAATTTATAAAAGGATTTGGGATCTAGGCTCATTGAAAACCAGATACTAAAATCAAGGGTTCATATATTTTAAAGCCTGAAGCAAAAAAGGAAAAAAAAATTGGAGATCTAATGGAACTAGAATTCCAGAATGAAACAACACAGTTATAATCAACTGCATGATTACTACATCCTAAAAGTAATGATTGGCAAATTTGTCCACCTATAATCAAAATGCTACAATATGTGCAGACAGATGTTTACCATGTAGAAGGATAATGCTTTCAAATCTTTTCCTTCAATCACTGCTAAAAACTTCAGAAACATACATAAATGTTATCTAAAAATGTACTAATAAATTTCTTATTAGGGTACAAAGTCCTTACCGTTAATATTCAACTTACCCAAGATGCACAACTGCAAATGGTTCAACTTCTTCAACTATACCAGACCAACCTTCCCCAATCTTTCCCTAGCTAGTAATCTGCTTTTATAGAATAAGTAGTTATTTATACCTACTGACAAAAAGTGAACTAAGTACTAATATTACCTTGGCCACACTGCCCAAGACCTTACAAGACATAAAATCATTCTGTAACCATCAAACTACAAATACACACTATTAACTTTAAGTGAAGGCATTAAGCGAGTATGCTTGCAATATAGATCACAACTGACTCAAACAGTGAGAATGAACCTTCTGAAGTTTAAGAGCATGTAGTGCTACTACATCCTTGGAAGAATTATTTTACTTGTAATATTCATAATCACAAAATCTAGTATCACAGTTAAATTGAAATATACTTAGAAATCCCATTACTGTCATTTTAAAATACTAAATATTTGGGCCTTATCATTTGATTCTGAGAGATAGCACATATCTGTTGCCCCTTCCTTAAAAAATTCACGTCTGCCCCTTCTCCCACCTCTACACTGTAACTCGCAGCTTTAAACGGTAAAACAAAAAGCATTTACAATTTCCTTATTTATCCATTTGACACACCAGAGGCTTCAGCATCCAAGTTATCAACTGCAGTAAGAGTTCTTCGAATTAATTAAGGTGGTTCACTCACTGCGACTTCACACCACATCAGCATCAAGAATTTGTAAACTTCAGCTCACTGCTCTAAGATTTGTAACTTCTCTAATCCTGATTATGGCAATCTTTGGCCCATTTCTTCCCTTTTCCCCCTACTCAGTTAATAAAACAAGCTCCAAATCAAAAATACACAACTTCACATAGACACAGACAGAACTGCTAACTATACCTGAGTCCATCACTTCAGAGGCGAGTTCGACTAGGGACACCACAACCAGATCAATGTTTACAAACGAGGAGATGCCATCAGCCTAAGAAAAAAATTTCCTCACACTACACTAAAGTGTTCTAATCTTCTGGACAAAGAAGAAAAGGAAACAGCCAATTTGAAGCTTCCAGACAGGCCAAAATAGCAGGGTAGGCCTCTATCGCCCCAGACAGGAATGTAAAAACGCTCCATGAGGACCAAGACACGTGCACTCTCAACCATCACTGTATTCTTGATACTTACCATGGTACTTGTTACACTGCAAGTGCTTAATATTTTTTGAATGAATGCTTGATTGTTATCATTGTTCATCACTTATGACAAAATTCTAAATGGCTGAGCCAAAGTCTGTCTTCCTTCCCCTCTGTCACATCAAAACCAAAATGAAATTTAAGGTTAGGAAAACAAAAGAACATGAAGAAGGTAGTCTGGCTAAATGTTGTAGTGTCAAATGTTCACATATGTGATAAATCTGGGAAACTTCCCATTTCCATATTGCAGAGACACAACCAATGGGGCCTCCTGTTCTGTTTCTAACAGGCAACACTTCACCATGGGGTTCCTCTAAGTGCAGGTGCCCTGTTTTTAAAAAGTGACTGATCTCCATAAAGAATGGATTCAAAAGCTGAAAGCTACAAGTTAAAAGCCAGAAATAAAGATCTTAATCTCCTTCCATTATAAACTATCTATATTCCCTTTCCTGAAAAACTGGCTGACCAGAGGAATTCAAAGGAACTGTCCAAGTAAGTAAAGTGCTTGCACCTTCCAAGAAAAATCTTGTCTCTCTAGTGACATCAGCAATCCTACCACATCTTCACTATTTGGTTAAGTGCTCCTCAAAAGGTGCATTCAGGCACTACCTAAGATTATTAGGCTTCAACTCTAAAAAAATGTGAAGCAGAATTAAACAGAAGATTTTTTTTAAAAACCAGGCTGAGAACGGAAGTCAAGTTCAGATTCTCTTCCTTCCTCAAGCGAGCAACAGAATTAAAGAGCACCCCCACCACACCCACACATATTCATACACGCCCTACAGTAAAACATAAAATAAAGAAGAAAGAAAGAAAGAAAGAAAGAAAGAAAGAAAGAAAGAGAAAGAAAAAATGTCTCTGAGGCTCTTCACCTGTGGCAATCGACACAGCCAGCCCGGATTTGCTGGGATTTAAGGCTCTTCACTCGAGGGGGGCTGGGGGGAGGGAGGCTGGTGGGTGAGGGGTGCACAGGGAAGAATGAACTGGTGCCTAAGTTTTCAATCGAATCATTCTTCTCAACTTGGGCAGCTCTTTCCTTCCTCCTTCCCTCCCTCCGGGCCCTGCGCACACACTCGGCTTTGCCAGCCCGGGCACCACGGGCAGGGCCCCAGGGTAGCGCGGCCGCAAACGGGCACCCGGGCGCCCCTCGCAGTGCGGGGCGCAGGCGGCCCAGGGCGCGCGGCCAGTGGCGGCGCGGACCCAGGGCAGGGGCCGCAGATCAACTGTCGCCGTCAGGCGTGGGGACCAGGAAAGGGCAGCCGCGGCGGGGCGGAGGGGCGGGGTGAGCACTTCCTGACTCTCGCATTGTCCACGCATCGCCCGCGCCACCCCGGGCCCTGCCACCGCGTCGTCCCCGTCGGGGAGGAAGTCGGCGCTCGCCCCGTCAGCCCCGTCTTACCGTTCTTGGCGTCGCCCGCGGCGGCAGCCCCCGCGGCAGCCGCGGTGTTGGCGGCGCCCGTCCCCGCGCCTCCGGTGCCCGCCGCTCCCCCGGTGCCCGGCGCGCCCGCCGCCGCCGCTCCGCAGCCCGCTGCCGCCGCCAGGGCCCCCCCGGCCGCCGCGCCCGCCGCGCCCGCCGCTGCCAGGGCCCCGGCTCCATTTTCCTGCTCGTCCCCGCTGCTGTTGGCGCGCTTGTTTTTGCGGCCGCCTTTACTATTTTTGGGGTTGGGCATCTCGGGAGCGTCCAGGTGCCCGGCGTCAGCGAAGGCGGCTCCCGCGGCGCGGCGCGGCACGGCCGTTCGGGACCCCGCGCGCTGCCGGCTCCGGGACGCAGAGAATGGAGGGCGCGGGCCGGCGGCTGCTCCGGCGCCCGTCTAGCCGCGCGGCCCGCGCCGCGCCATCCCCGCCGCCGCGCCCTGCCCGGCTTCTTGGAGCCGGCGCGCGGCCACCGAGGCTCGCAGCCGCGCGGGCGCCGCGGGCTCGGAGCGCGAGCAAGACGCTCTCGGGCAGGAGGGAAAAGGCGGGTCCCGGGCTTGTTTTGATTCGGCTTCGCTGACACGCTCTGGCCCCGCCCTCGCCGTGACGACACTGGGGATTCGGCCTGGCCGCGCCCACCAGGTGACCTCACGGCAGACTGGCCCGCCACGTGACGTCACGCCCCGCGCTGGGTCGGCCACCTTAGAATGACGTCATCCTGGCGCCCTAACGTGGGCCTCCTAGCTCGGGGGCATCTGGGAACCGCCCTTCCTGAAATGGCCCAGAACTCCAGCCCAGCGGATGGCATCTGAAGTTGTTTGGTGGCCTCCTGATCTTCATGTAATTGAGGTTTAGCACACTATGGTCCAGAAAAATAGGCAGGTCAATAGAACAGGAATGGAAAACAAAGCATTTCGGATTTCGAATTTATAATCCACTGAAGAGAATTGCCGTTCAGGAACACTCAATAATTGCACAAATGGGGTTGCGTTCTAGACAATGAGAGTGAACTGCAATCTAGTGGTTGAAAGGGTTCACTCAAACAGAACTCACTATCCAGGGATGTAACTAAGTGTTGCTGGTGACCTAGAAGAAGGCCTCAACCTGGGGGGAAATCCAGCCATCCTTGTGGATAGAACTGAGTTGTCCTGAAAGATAGGTGGCCATGTAGTTAGTAAGCAGGAGGAGATTTGAAGATGACACCTGTTATAAGAGGCAGTAACCTGAGGGCAGGGAACTCCTGGGAAGAGTTACACATGAGCTTTTTCTACAACTTTCTTCTGCCTTTTGGCATGTCAACTCCTTGACATCCCCAGGTCCCAGCTCAGCACCTCACTTCCTTCAGAATGACTGAGTCACCTTCTGGGAAGAGCTATCAAAAGTGTCACCTTGTTTATTTCCCTCATCTATCGCTAATTATTTTGTCAATATATATCTTATTTTATATCTCCTTCTCACTCAAATGAAAGCTCCATAGGGTAGATTTTTTTCTGTCTTGGGCACATCAAGGAACAGCTAGCATGTATTTGTTGAATGTATAAGTTAACTTCTTTTCCCATGAACCATGGAGGAAAACCTATGTTTGCTGACAGTTTACATTTTTCTCCTCTTATAGCAGGGGTCGGGAACCTATGGCTCGCAAGCCAGATGTGTCTCTTTTGACGGCTGCATCTGGCTCTCAGACAAATCTTTGATAAAAAAAAATAACATTAAAAATATAAAACATTCTCATGTATTACAATCCATTCATTTCCTACCGCTCATGTTCATGGTTGTAGGTGGCTAGAGCCACAGCTGTCCTCCGGGACAACACCAAATTTTTATTGGATAATGTGTAACGTACATGGGTCATTGTGAGGGCAGGAATTAAACTTCCCTCCTTTTAATCAAGTAGTCAGCTAGCTAATTGCAGAAACCTTTTTGACGAAGATGACTAAAAGAAAAAAAAGTTGAGAAGTATCGTACTTTTCAGCAGGAATGGACAGAGGAATTTGCCTTTGTGGAGAGAACAGGTTCTGCAGTGTGTCTAATATGCAATGATAAAATTGCATCGATGAAACGGTCAAATATAAAGCAGCATTTCGACACATGCCATACTACATTTGCATCGAAATATCCAGCGGGAGACAGCAGGAAGAAATATGTCAAGAGCTACTGTGCAGAGTGCAAGCTAGTCAGCAGCAACTTTGTGTTTGGACCCAACAAGTTGACTGGAAGTCGGCTAGCTTTGCTGGTGCTTCAGCAATTGTGAGAAATAGAAAGCCATTCACAGATAGGGAGTATGCCAAAACATTCATGCTTAATGTTGCTAATGAACTTTTTGACAACTTTTTGGATAAAGACAAGATAATCAAACGAATAAAAGACATGCCTCTGTCAGCAAGAACTGTTCACGATCGTACCATCATGATAGCAAATCAAATTGAGGCAACACAAGTGAAGGACATAAATGCAGCACCATTCTTTTCTCTCGCTTTGGATGAGTCAACAGACGTAAGCCATTTATCCCAGTTCAGCGTGATTGCAAGGTTTGCTGTTGATGACACACTATGTGAGGAAAGTCTTGTTGTTTTGCTTATGAAAGAGACAACACGAGGGGAGGATTTATTCAAGTCTTTCACTGAGTTCGCTAAAGAAAAAAATCTACCAATGAATAAACTTATTTCGGTGTGTACTGATGGTGCCCCATGCATGGTAGGGAAAAACAGAGGATTCATAGTGCTTCTTCGTGAACATGAAAAGAGACCCATCCTAAGTTTTCACTGCATCCCACCTCAGGAGGCGTTTAATGCTCAGATGTGTGGCGAGCAGCTTGATGAGGTGATGTCGCTGGTCATTTGAGTGGTGAACTTTATTGTTGCCCGAGCTTTAAATGATCACCAGTTTAAAACACTACTGAATGAAGTTGGGAATAATTATCCTGGTCTGCTTCTGCACAACAATGTGCGTTGGTTGTGAAGAGGGAAGGTGTTCAGCCATTTCACAGCTTGTCTGAGTGAAATCTGGACTTTTCTTTCTTTATTTATTTTTATTTTTATTTATTTATTTATTTTTCTGAAGCTGGAAACAGGGAGAGACAGACAGACTCCCGCATGCGCCCGACCAGGATCCTCCCGGCACGCCCACCAGGGGCGAAGCTCTGCCCACCAGGGGGCGATGCTCTGCCCATCCTGGGCATCGCCATGTTGCGACCTGAGCCACTCTAGCGCCTGGGGCAGAGGCCAAGGAGCCATCCCCAGCGCCCGGGCCATCTTTGCTCCAATGGAGCCTTGGCTGCGGGAGGGGAAGAGAGAGACAGAGAGGAAGGCGCGGCGGAGGGGTGGAGAAGCAAATAGGCACTTCTCCTGTGTGCCCTGGCCGGGAATCGAACCTGGGTCCTCCGCACGCTAGGCCGACGCTCTACCGCTGAGCCAACCGGCCAGGGCCTCTTTAAATGAAAAATGTCGAGCATCCTGAGTTAGCTAACACTGAGTGGCTCCTGAAGTTCTACTATCTCGTGGACATGACTAAACATCTGAACCAGCTCAATGTGAAAATGCAAGGCTTTGGAAATACAGTCTTATCCCTTCAACAAGCAGTGTTTGCATTTGAAAACAAGCTGGAACTCTTTATCTCGGACATTGAAACAGGTCATTTACTACACTTTGAAAAACTGGGAGAGTTTAAAGATGCATGCACAGCAAGTGACCCTGCTCAACATCTTGACCTCCATCAGCTAGCAGTCATTCAAAGCGTGCTTTGGAGAATTTCGTGAGCACACTCGTCATTTTAAGTTCATCACCTATCCACACAAGTGTGAAGTGGACAGCGCCGACCTGAGTTACATCCCGGTGTCTCCATCAGAGATTTTGAGCTACAAGCTGCTGACCTGAAGGCCTCAGACATGTGGGTGAATAAGTTCAAGTCACTGAATGAAGATTTGGAAAGACTTGCACGACAGCAAGCAGAGTTGGCGAGCAAACACAAGTGGGGAGAAATGAAAAAACTTCAACCCGCGGACCAACTGATTGCGTGTGAGTATTGCTGTACTGACAATGTTTGACTCTACGTATGCATCTGAGCAGTCTTTCTCATATCTAAAGAATATTAAGACCAACCTACAATCACATTTAACAGATGGAAGTCTCAATGCCTGCATGAAGCTTAACCTCACCACGTATCAACCAGACTCCAAAGCCATCAGCAAAACCATGCAGCACCAGAAGTCGCATTAATGATAAGAAGCACTTTATTCATCATTGGTTAGCAACAGCATAACAACGTTATTAAAAAGAATTTAGAGACTATTGTACTTTAAAAGTGTTGGTCTTACATAAAATGCACACATTTACTTGTATTTAGTGTAAAACATATTGTTTGGCTGTCACAGAATTACATTTTAAAATATGTGGTGTTCATGGCTCTCTCAGCCCAAAAGGTTCCCGACCCCTGCCTTATAGTATGATCTTTTTTTTTGTTAGACTTTTTTTTTTTTTGTATTTTTCCAAAGCTGGAAACGGGGAGGCAGTCAGACAGACTCCCGCATGCACCCAACTGGGATCCACCCAGCATGCCCACCAGGGGACGATGCTCTGCCCATATGGGCATAGCTCTGCCGCAATCAGAGCCATTCTAGCACCTGAGGCAGAGGCAACAGAGCCATCCTCAGCGCCCGGGCAAACTTTGCTCCAATGGAGCATTGGCTGTGGGAGGGGAAGAGAGAGACAGAGAGGAAGGAGAGGGAGAGGAGTGGAGAAGCAGATGGGCGCTTCTCCTGTGTGCCCTGGTTGGGAATCGAACCCGGGACTCCTACACGCCAGGCCGACGCTCTACCACTGAGCCAACTGGCCAGGGCCTGATCTTTTTTTTTTTTTAATTCATTTTTAAGGGGCAGAGGCAGAGAGAAAAGAGAGGCAGAGCATGAAGCATCAACTCCCATATGTGCCTTGACCAGGCAAGACCAGGGTTTGGAACTGGAGACCTCAGCATTCCAGGTCAACACTTGATCCACTGCACCACCACAGGTCAGGCCAGCATGATCTTCAATTAACCCAGCTCTTCAGTAAAGGCTCTGTGTCTGTGTTGCATGGCGTATAGAGACAGGCAGGGAAGTACTGGAAAGAGTACCCATGCTCACAGAAGAAGGGGATTCTAATAGAGAACTCGACGTATTCATTGCAGAGTCTGTAACAGAGCCTGGAGCTGCAGGGAGGAGCGCTGAATACATGGGAGCAATTGCTGGTTATATGCGTTGTGCCTATATTTCCGTGTCTATTTTCCCCCTACCTGATATCCTCTAAGCACTAGGAAGACCACGATTGTGTCTATCTTTCTAACTAACTGAGGAGTCTAGAGTAAAGCCTGACCCACAGTATGTGCTCAATAAAATTTTGTTTAATGGAGGATGCCTGAAGCATTTTTCTTCTGGCTACATTTTTCTGAACCTTAAATTCTCAGCTAACTCATCAATTCTCTAGGAAGTCTTCTCTGACAGCCCAATGCCACCTGGGTGCCCCTGTACTCCCTGAACCTTCCCCACCAGTTTGTACACATAGGATTGAAATTGCCTATTTACTTGTCTCTTGTCTGGGCTCCCACTAGACTGTAAGCTCTGTGACAGCAGAAACTGTCTGTATCCTTAGTACCTAGCACAGTGCATGGTACACAGTAGGTATTTAATAAATTCATGACAAATACATGAATAAATGAATGACCAATGCTTTGGTGGTAATTGCAGCTGGATTTTGTGGTCACTCAAATATTATAAATGAAGGAGAGAGTGAAGTCAAGAAATTCTGAAAACTGGAGGAATTGATGATGGTTGTTAATGAAGTGGAGACTTTGGGGGGAAGACAGTAGGAGCTGGGGACAAAGATGATGTGTTGAAGTGGCCCATTCAGACAGAGCTTAACTTCATTACTGGTGTCGCTCACTAGAGGTAGCTGAGAGATCTCAAAATCCTTTGGTGACTTTGGCTTTGGCCTTCTTCTTTGGTTTTATTTGTGTCTTTTTTTTAAGTGGTGAGGATAAAGAAGCTTAGGTTAAGAAAATTGAGATAATTATTTTCTTGACTAAGTGCATTGCTGTCATACCATATTGGATCAGAGTAATTGTGCATGTACCCTGCAGAAATTCACACCAGCTGCCTCCCACCTCTACATAAGGAGACTTAAAGAGTTGGAAACTTTCCCACAAAAACATCATAATTGGCTCAAAGCTCCCAGCCAGCCAGCCAGTTGCTGTTCTTGTTCATTGTGTAAGCCACCCCCTTCTCATTCAAACAGAAACAAAATGAAGAGGAGAAGCTGGGACACTTCTTCCGTGCTGAACCTTGCTAATCTGTTTTTAGCCTTAGTCAAAAGTTCTAATTTATTGTCACAAAAATAGTGTATTAAAATCAAGATATTAAAAACCAAATTTAGGTGGGGTTAAAGGATTCTACTTCCTACTTCCATACATGTGGAATTTCATAGTAATACTGCTGCTTTAACCCTTTTATACTTCCCTTGTCCCCACAATCTCTAAAGAGGAAAAAATAGGAAAGAGAGAGAGAGAGATAACCTATCTAAAGAGAAAAGATGGCAAGTGGTGATAGAAAGCCCTCTCCCCAGATGCTTCCAGAAGAAAAATATGATGAGCTGTAGGAACCCAAGGAAGCCAGTATGCTCTGCATGGCCTCACTCGGTTTGCCTTTCTATACTTGCCCTGATCAACTCATGTGCTCTGAAATGTGTTTCTAAGAAATTGTCCCTCTATCCAAGGTTTTCTTCCCCCAAACTTTATCTCCTACTCCATCACCCAGATCTTTGCAAAATTAAATAAAACACAGCAACAAATAAAGGTCATCAAAGGTAAATCATTTATATCATTGAGTAAAAGGACAAGCTAATCTCCAGGTATGGATCAGAATAAGTGGTCATTGTTTCAGTATTCTTGTTCTGTTTGGTTTTTTGCTTCATATTTGTGCCTAATTTTTGAACTCTTGGGGGTCAACTAAGTCATTTGGACTAGAGTTAGCCTGATCTGCTTAAGTCACTTCAAGTAAATATACATCGAACAGTGTATGTTATCTCTATGCTGCGGTTTTTTCCTCTGGAAATAGCCTCTCCTATGCCCATGGGTTACTTTGAAAAATAGTAATAGTTGTCATTATAAATAACTTTGACAAAAAATGGAATACTAATGCAAATAATAATAATGTGGGTTATTAAATGCCACAGATCTGCTCTGCCATTCAACTATTCCCAATTAGCAGTATTAATATACTGCTTGCAAAAATTCAGGAATATTTCAAAATGAATATAAAGTGATAAAGAGAAGAAGCATTTGCTTTTTTTTTATTAAACAAGAACATCAGAAAAGCAAACGACAAGTCAAAGAAAGTTGTTCAATTATGCAAATAAGATGCAAAACCAACTTTTATTTTATTGGTGAAAATGCACTACACCAGTGGTCCCCAACCCCCAGGCCGCGGACCAGTACTGGTCCGTGGGCCATTTGGTACCAGTCCACAGAGAAAGAATAAATAACTTACATTATTTCTGTTTTATGTATATTTAAGTCTGAACAATGTTTTATTTTTTTAAAATGACCAGATTCCCTCTGTTACATCTGTCTAAGACTCACTCTTGACACTTCTTTCGTAAGTTCAACAATTATATTTAAAAATACCACAGTTTTTATGCCAGTCGCATAATTATATTTTGTGCATTTATCCGTCTCACCCTAAAGGCCGGTCCGTGAAAATATTTTCTGACATTAAACCGGTCCGTGGCCCAAAAAAGGTTGGGGACCACTGCACTACACAAAAGGCTGAAAGGACTGGAGTCTCTGCACGTTCCCTGATTCCCTAATTTTTGTGAGCAGTGTATTTTTCTCAAATATGTACCCTCAGAATCTTTATTTCAGGCCTTTAGTTTGACTTTTGCATTATTTTTATAATCTACAAAAAGTAATCATGTAAAAAATATCAGAATTCTGTTCTCAGTGACCCCTGAACTTGTTGCTTACTCTGACCTCAATGCCTTCTTTGCTAATACTGTCATCCCACTCAGCATCAACACAGTCATGGACATCAATAATCTAAACCAGACATTCCTTTCAAGAGATGGATCAAGTATAATCTTGCCAAGGACAGATTTCCCGCATTCATTCCACTCCATACTCTCTCTTCTACTTCACACCTTCATGTGCTCACCACCTGGCTACACCAATGTTTTCCAAACTCTGGGTCATATTCTCTTGGCAGGTTGTAAAATCAATTCAGAGGATTTCTCTTAACATTTTTTATAAACTAGAACAGAATAGAAAATATCAGAATGCATTGCATATAAAAATTAAATATTGTTTTGTGAAATGTTATTTTATAAAATTTGGCTCACACATAAATGTATATACATCTATACACATAAGATGTGTATCTGTACATGTGTAATGTATATATATATATATACTGTATTATACACACACACACATACACAAACATTGATTGATGATGTGAAGTCCGTTTCTGTTTTTCTCTTTTTTTTTTTTTCTTTTCTTTTTTTTCTTTTTTTTTTTTTTTTCTGAAGCTGGAAACAGGGAGAGACAGTCAGACAGACTCCCGCATGCGCCCGACTGGGATCCACCCGGCACGCCCACCAGGGGCGACGCTCTGCCCACCAGGGGGCGATGCTCTGCCCATCCTGGGCGACGCCATGTTGCGACCAGAGCCACTCTAGCGCCTGGGGCAGAGGCCACAGAGCCATCCCCAGCGCCCGGGCCATCTTTGCTCCAATGGAGCCTTGGCTGCGGGAGGGGAAGAGAGAGACAGGGAGGAAAGCGCGGCGGAGGGGTGGAGAAGCAAATGGGCGCTTCTCCTGTGTGCCCTGGCCGGGAATCGAACCTGGGTCCTCCGCACGCTAGGCCGATGCTCTACCGCTGAGCCAACCGGCCAGGCCTGTTTTTCTCTTTTTTTTTTTCTTTTTCTTTTTTAACTGAGAGGAGAGGAGATAGTGAGACAGACTCCTGTATATGCCCTGGATCTAACCAGCAACCCTGTCTGGGGCCGATGCTCAAATCAACCAAGTTATTTTTGACGCCCGTGGCTGACACTCAAACCATTGGAGCCATTGGCTGCAAGAGAGGAAGAGAGCAAGAGGGGGAGAGGAAGGGAGAGAGAAGCTGATGGTTGATTCTCTTGTGTGCCCTGACTGGGAATCAAACCCAGGATGTCCATACACCAGGCCGATACTCTATCCACTGAGCTAACAGGCCAAGACCATGAGGTCTATTACTTACTGTGGTGCAAATTTTTAAAAAATCAAAAAGTCACACTATACCATACCATGCAGTATTCAATTTATTTCTGTGGTCTGTTCACCTTGGGGAGAGTAGTTTATCTCTTCAAGTATATTTTAAATTCTCCAAAGCCAAGCATCTTTCATCTTTTATATTTCTTCCAATGAACCTACCATCAAGAGTACTTTGCTTGCAAGTTCCACATATATGCAAAAACAAACCAAACTCAAAGACCTGAAATTCTAATGGCAGCGGGAGGGGCAACAAAATAACAAATAAATATGAAACAAATTAAAATCAGTCAACTGTTAACCTGAAATTTTCAAGAAAACAACAACAAAAAGATGCATAGGTTGCATTTTGTTTTATTTCATTACCTGTTGTTTTGTAGGTAGAGTGGTCCACTCAGATCTCCGGAAAATAGAGGAGTTAGTGGAGGCTTGAACTGTCAAAGAAGGCTTGATGAGACAGCCTTGAAGACAAGTCTTTTAAAAAGGCATAAAAGCCAGAATAAGTATGGAACATGCAGAGGGGAGAGAGGAAGCCGTAAGAACTCTGGTGTTTGTTGGGTAGAGTTCAGTCAAATTGATGATACCAAAGCATTAGTGGACACACAGTCCAGACCTTGATAACTGGTAAGGAAGCTAGGACTCACCCTCCCTCTCTCCCTTCCTTGCTTTCTTTTCTCCAATAGTACAGAATTACTATACTATGTACTTTTTATTTTTTATTATTATATGATTTTTTTTGTTTATTCACTTTGTTTAGTGTTTGTCTTTCCTTATGAGGATGTAAGTTTCAAAAGGATGAAGATTTCTCTGTTGAATCATCAGTGCTTTGAAACAGCTCCTAATATATAGTACATGTTCAATACATATTTCTGGAATAAAAAAAGGTATAGAAAAACATCTAAAAGAACTAATCCAAACAGGACCAGAAGGAAAAGAAGCCTTCTGAAACCACATTACTATGTTCTTGGTAGACATAACATTCTTCCCCAGTAGCTAACATAGTATTTAAACCAAAAGGGGTAGCTGTGTTAGAGGCTAGGCTAGTTCTTTATAACAAGGAGACATGTGACAGCAATATCTTCTTCAGCAATTGCAGTAGCCATGCAATTATCAATTTTCTACCTTATATTTCTGATAACTCCTCTTGGAGTGACACTGTAAATTAAAAGATTATTATCACCTCGACTTCATCCTTACAATTTTCTGTGTTTCTTCTCAATTAAATCAGTGTTTTTCTATGCTGCCATTCGAAAGTACGATTTAACCACTATGCTTTAGTCTTTCCCTTGGCTCTCTGCAAGGTGTGATTTAGATAATAGAGCATTAGCCTTCTCTAAATACCTCTTTTAATACTGTACTACTTATCTATTGCTGCCTAACAAATTACTCCACAATTTAGTGGCTCAGAACCACAAACATATTATCTCACAGTTTCTGTGTCAGGAATCCGGGCAGGACTTAACTGGGTCCTCAGGCCCCAGATCTCTCACAGGCTGGAGTCATATGTCAAAGCCCAACTGAGGGAGGATCCATTTCTAAACTCACTCTTATTGGCAGGATTCAAATCCTTAGGGCTGCTGGCCTGAGTCCTCTTCATGTAAGCCTCTGCATGAGGCAGCTGGCTTCATCCAAGTGAGCACCTGAGAGAGGAGAGGGTGGGAGTAAGCAAGGCAGAAACCAGCCTTTTTTGTAACAGTCTCAGAAGTAACATCCACCACTTTTGCTGCGCTTTATTCCTTAGAAGCAAGTCACTAGGGTCAGCCCATCCTCAAGGGGAGAGGTTTATGCAAGGGCATGAATAATAGGGGATAGGAATTATTGAAACCATCTTAGGAGCTGCCTACCACAAGTATGTTATAATGTATTGCTTGCAATCCAAATTCTAATTCGTAAAGGCTTCAAGTTTAGTTTATATGACAAGAAGGGTGGATTGTGGTAATCATTTCACCATGTATACATATATCAAAACATTCACCTTTATACACTATAAATATATACAATTTTTATTTAGCAATAAGACAAGAAGAGTGAGAAAAGGTATGAACCAATTCTGGTTCTTCCTTCCTAAGTTACTGTTTTAACTGACCAATTTTTGGTGATGTTGGCTAATTACATTTTATGAGCTTAATGTAATTTTTACAAAATTATTTTTATTTAAATTGTTTCAGTCCTCTCTAGTCAAAACACTATTGATATTTATAAGAAACACAACAGTATAGAACACTATCAGATCTAAAGACCTGGTTCAAGCTAAAGGGTTTTTTTAGTGCTGAAGGTACTGCTCTGTGCGTTTCTGGAGTTAATTTTGATTGATCTTGAATAGAATTCTCTCTCAAGATTCCTCCTTCTCCTTTATTTCCACTTAGAACAATTTCTACCAAGAGTATCCTGAGGAGCACTTGTTATATAAGACATGCCTCTATTTTTGTGGTTAAAGAAGTCTAGAAGACACTGTATTTGTTATGAGTCATAATGTACATTAGTATAGTAAAGACACCAAGAAGTCCAGCAGTCAAGAAACCTGCTTACTCTCAATTTAGAATTTTCCAACTTTATACAATTCCTTCACATGTAAATCAATTAACTTCTATGAGCCCTGGCCAGTTGGCTCAGTGGTAGAGCGTAGGCCTGGCATGCAGGAGTCCCGGGTTTGATTCCCAGCCAGGTCACACAGGAGAAGCGCCCATCTGCTTCTCTACCCCTCCCCCTCTCCTTCCTCTCTTTCTCTCTCTTCCCCTCCTGCAGCCAAGGCTCCATTGGAGCAAAGTTGACCCGGGCGCTAAGGATGGCTCTGTGGCCTCTGCCTCAGGCTCTAGAATGGCTCTGGTTGCAACAGAGCGATGCCCCAGATGGGCAGAGCATCGCCCCCTGGTGGGCATGCCAGGTGGATCCCGGTCGGGTGCATGCGGGAGTCTGTCTGACTGCCTCCCCGTTTCCAACTTCAGAAAAAAAAAAAAAAATTAACTTCCATGAAACTAGATTTCTGCTAAATACTTTTTTGGGGGGAAACAGTGCCTTCATGCAAAAAAAAAATACCTACTTCTAGCATTAACATTCAAGTGAGTTCATGCAATGGTGAATATTCAAGTGAAAAGGCAGACACTGGATCCCTCTGGTAAACAACCCGTTACCAGTTCTTTCAAAAATGCCTTAGGAAAAATCTTTAAAACTCTATAAGCTACAGCTGTTATAATGATATAAATGCATTAAATATTCATTCTAAATAATGTAAAACAGTTGAACATTCACAACACTGCTTCCAGTTTCAGAAACATCAATTATGCTATCATTGTTCCATTAAAGAACAAAAATTAGTATCAGCAACCTAGTGAGAAAAACTTCTTTTAAAATGCGAAGACATCTTTACCAATATTATAACTAGAAGCAACTTCCAACTCTTGTTAAGACCCTTTGAAATAATAAATACTATGGAATTGAGAAATATATTGCATTGTACCATCTTAATACGACCTTTAGGAAGGACAGACCTTATGTCTTTCTGGAGTTGATTTTGGTTAACTTCTGGAGTTAATCTGGAATAGAATTGTCTCTCAAGGTTTTCTTTCCTTCCGCAAAATATTAATCCTGAGTCCTTGCATACATAAACGGTACAGTATGGATTAGAGATGGCCACAAACTTGTTATGCCTCACTTCAAGAGGTGGAGTTTTCCCCCTCCCTTGAATCCGACCTGGCTTTGTAATTTGCTTTAACCAATTAGAAATGCAGCAAAAGTGATGTTGCTCCTGTTCCCATCCTTGCTTTTGCTCTTAGTTCCATAAAGCCAGCTGCCATGCTGTGAAGGAACTTGAACTAGACTAAGGAAGGATGAGAGACCATAGGTGACAAAGTTTCTCTCTCTGATCAAACTTGAGTGAGGCTCCTCTCAGTTCTCTTTCTGATGAGGCGCTCACTTTGGGCTCTGTCCTTGGCCTGCTTAATCCCATTTTAGTGAGAATTCTAAGTCAGTTTATCAGAAATACCCACTTTTGGTATCAGATTACCCTTGATGTCTTAACCACCCTTGTCTGCCTTTAGCAAGAAATCCTGTCAAGTCAGTTTAATCAAAATCTTTCAAACCCTGATGTTTTCTCTTGGTAATTATTCATCCACTGACCCCCACCCTGCTCCCTGACTACAAAATTCCCACTTTTCCTTGTTGATTTAGAGTTGAACCCGATCTCTCTCCCCTATTACAAACCCCATTATAATCGTTTCCTAAATAAAATCTACCTTGGTATCTTTAACAAGTGTCATGAATAAAATTGTTTTGACAAAGGATTCTAAACATCTGGAAGATGAGAAGCCATCTTTGATGTTCTGGTCTCAGCCAGGCTCCTAGCTCAGTGATTTTCAGCTTGGGCAGTTTTGCCCCCGGGGTCATTTTTGGTTGCCACTACTAGCGTCTAATAAATTAAGGCAAGAGCTGTTGCTAAAATCATAAAATGTACAGGACAGCCTCCACAACAATGTATTATCCAACACCAAATGCAGTGCCAAGGTTGAGAAATCCTTTTCTAGCTGATTGCAGCCATATGAGTCACCATAGCTTCACCAGATGGAGCAGATTGCCCAGATGAGCCCAACCAAGCCATAGAATTCTGAGAAATAATACATAGCTGCTATTTTAAGCATCTTTTGGAGTAGATTCAATGGTCTGCTATTGTTAAACCCCCGAGGAGAGGCAAGGGAGGGAACTCTGATTTGTAGTGTTTGCATTTGCCCATTGTATAAATACTCCTAACACAGTCAGTTTTAGGCTACCAGCATAAGACCTGAACTCAAGACTGGAAAGAAGCATGCACAATTGGCTCTGTGAGCCAGTAGAGGTTACACTGCAGTAGGCAACTGAGGCAATATCCTGTGTTCAGCACCTTTTTAAGTCTGAATTCTAGGCATGGGCCTTCCCTGTGTTCAGTTGACTGCCTAGTCAGGGTACTCTACTTTGTGTATATATGGTCACATTGCTGTTGGAAGGTTCTCTTTAAATGAGACATTGAGGCTACTGTCTTTCTGCATTGTGCTATTTTTGAAACATTAAAATTGTCAAATTGGGTTTAGTTAAGAGGCTCCCACAGAGGATCACAGCATGGACTCCCCTTGGACTAATCCCACAACACTCACAACCCTCTCAAATTTTAGTACTGAGACAAATGGTCTGACTGGGGATAAAACATTGCCTTCAGGCCCTGGCCGGCCGGTTGGCTCAGCGGTAGAGTGTCGGCCTGGCGTGCAGAAGTCCCGGGTTCGATTCCCGGCCAGGGCACATAGGAGAGGCGCCCATTTGCTTCTCCACCCCCGCCCCCTTCCTCTCTGTCTCTCTCTTCCCCTCCCACAGCCAAGGCTCCATTGGAGCAAAGATGGCCCGGGCGCTGGGGATGGCTCCTTGGCCTCTGCCCCAGGCGCTAGAGTGGCTCTGGTCGCAGCAGAGCGATGCCCCGGAGGGGCAGAGCATCGCCCCCTGGTGGGCAGAGCATGGCCCCTGGTGGGCATGCCGAGTGGATCCCGGTCGGGCGCATGCAGGAGTCTGTCTGACTGTCTCTCCCCGTTTCCAGCTTCAGAAAAATACAAAAAAAGAAAAAGAAAAAGAAAAAGCATTGCCTTCACTGAACTGTTGGTTTTCTTTGTGAAACAAAACAACCGAACAATAACTGGAGGAGCTAGGCAAAAGTGAAAGCAGGGGTGGTGAGGGGAGTCCATCTATGCCAGGTTTCGGTTCATGCTAGAGCATGCTTTGGTTCAGAAAACATGTTTTTTCCTTCTAGATTGAGGGAATGTCTTCAAGCACCTAAGTCCAAAACATTCTTTGTTATTTCCTAGAGCAGCCATTTGTCAGGTTTCCAAGGGGACACTAGATTTAGGTTTTATTAAGACTTATTATAGTTTTGTGGTTAGGAGTCTGCATGAAGCCAGCTTCCTCGGTTTCAGTCTTGGCTTACTAGCTATGTGACCTTGGGCAACATATTTGTGAAATAAGTATAGTAGTAATATTTATTTCATAGTTAAGGTAGGTAATATTTTCATAGTGCTTAACACATAGTAAGCTCTCAATAAATAGCACCTATTATCACTACTGGAGACATATAAAGTTTATCACTCTTGCTATTTAACTTTCCTCCTTTTAACTGTAAACAAGATTTTTTTTTCTAAAAGTAACGCTAGTTCTAGGTCAAGGATAAACTGTTTTCAGGACACAACTTTCATCTCCTCCATGAACAAACCACACCCTACTTCCTGTTGCATGCAAATACGGGTACCTTAAAGGGACAGTCAAAACCAGGAGCCCACACAGGATGCTAAGATTGCAACAGAGCGCACTCTGGTGTACACAGCGGGAAGCCAGGATGGGAGAAGATGATGAGAAGCAATGCTTTGCCCAAGAGTTGAGTTGAGTTGTGTGGATATAAGAAGTTATTGTGCATTACTAATTTTTTAAATGATGTAATAAAAATAGTATTTTTGGAAGAATAGTCCGACAGTTAAATTCAGAACTGATTTGCTAGAAAAATCGGTGACAGGGAAGCCAGCTGAAATTCGATTTTATCATTGGTAGGGTAAGATCAGGAGAGTTTGGGACTAAGTGGTTAACAGGAGAACCAAAAGGAAAGGATGTGTGTATATGGTAGCTGTTATGAAAGAAGAAATCATCGGACCAAAAGACAAAAACCTTTGATTTTAAAGGTTTTTGAGGCAAAGAAATCATAAAACCCACAGACAAGTATGATTTTAAAGAAAGGCACACCAACATCTTATTCCATTTAGATGACTACCATGAATTTCAATAGCCACAACTAAGCTATCTCATCTATTCTAGAAAAGTCCTTAAGAGTAAAAAGAATGCACTATTTCCTATGTTGATTTGCTTACTTTTAAAGAACAAAATTAATTTGCTATTAGTCAAGACATGAAAGTTCTAGGTGAAATGGGGCACTTTGTCATTGAAAGACATTGCCCAGTGAGCCAGATGTCTTTTGTACCAACTCTGGATTAAGTTAACAATCCTAAATTCAAAGATTTCCCCAGATACTTTTAGGATCAAGTCTGAGATATAAGATGTGCTAGACATTTCTTGGTTTATAAGCCACAAATGTCATGGCCATGGCATCAACAGGTAGAAAAGAAGGACTTTTTATTTAGTCCATCTATTCATCCTTGACTCTCATAAGAATATATTCTGCCTTCTTGTCCGTAGGTGATGATTTGATTCACAGTCTTACTACAGAAATGAAAACAAGCATTGCTCAAAATGCCAGATATCTCTTATATTTTACAATAGAAATTTCATTTGGTTCATTTTCAAATATATTTACTGAGCATATAATGAAGGTCCATGTCAGATCTAAATGCAAAGTGACGAAATAAAGAACCCAGTCCACTCTCTAAGACAGGGGTTCCCAAACTACAGCCCACGGGCCACATGCGGCCCCCTGAGGTCATTTATCCGGCCCCTGCCACACTTCTGGAAGGGGCACCTCTTTCATTGGTGGTCAGCATCCATATCCTGTGCTCCTGGAGTACTGTATGTAGCAGCGTTGCTCACGTACAGTACTACTTCCGGTGACGCGGGATGCGCGCTTCACGGCTCCAGATGCGCGTCATATCACTTGTTATGGCTAGCAGTGACAAATATGGAACCGGACATTGACCATCTCATTAGCCAAAAGCAGGCCCATAGTTTCCATTGAAATACTGGTCAGTTTGTTGATTTAAATTTACTTGTTCTTTATTTTAAATATTGTATTTGTCCCCGTTTTGTTTTTTTACTTTAAAATAAGATATATGCAGTGTGCATAGGGATTTGTTCATAGTTTGTTTGTTTTTTATAGTCTGGCCCTCCAACAGTCTTGAGGGACAGTGAACTGGCCCCCTATGTAAAAAGTTTGGGGGCCCCTGCTCTAGGAATTCATAGCATGGTGAGAGAAAGATGCAGATATGTTTGTAGTCCCATGCCTTTCTTTGAAAGGACTCACAATAAGAACAATGAGATCTGCAACACAAGAAAAGAAAGTATATTAGAAGCAAGTGAGAAAGAGAAGGCAAAGTGAAAGCAATGATGGGATCAAACAATAGAGGTAGGCTAATACACAAAATAAATACAATGGAGGCCTATATGTATTTACTAAGGATTCTCCAGGAATTTGTCTCTAAGCCTTTTAGCGATCTCAGTACAAGGAAAATCATGATCAGTTACACAGTCCACAGGTTCCACCAGATAAAAGCAGACCAGTTGCTTAGTATATAACTAGCCCAGATATAAGGCCAAACAAACAAACAAACCCACAAGGATCCTGGAAATGTAATATTATGAGATATAATGAAGACCATGCTCAATAATATCCTTATAGCAAATAGAGTGGAGCTATTTCTTACAGCACTTCTTAGTATGGGCTGATGGCTTATCATCAAAGTTGAGTTCAGTGAAAGCTATTTTACAAGGGTTCACTTAAGCAGAAAACTTCATTACAGTGTGGATGTACAGTGATGGAAATATACATCAAGTGCTATAGGAGAACAAGGGGACACAATAACAATTTCATTATTCAAAGTTGGAGTAGACAGATATCATCATCGAGGAGAAGCCCTGGTAAGCTCTATTCAATTTCTAAAGGAAATAGGTAGGATTTGCTACAAGCACCTAACTCTCTTAGAACTCAGATTTTTATTATGGGTGGGATAATGTTTTAAGAGGGATTTCTCATCACAGCAAAATTCACATTAAAAAAACGAAAACACTTTTAATAGGAAGATTCTCATTTTCTTTGTAGTTTACATATCTCAGTTCACTCTTAAAATTACAAATAAATTAAGAATATAAAGTCTTTCTACCTGAGAAGTAGTTGCCCGAAGAATCAATGAAGTTTAGAGTTATATTAAGTTTAAAGTAGGCTCCGCTAGAAATCAAGAGCACAGAACACAGGGAGTTTTTTTGGGAGTTAGTTCTGGTTCCATGTTAAACTACATTTTTAAAAAATGATACAGTGAATTTATAGTTCTGCTTAATAATAGAGAAATAGAAAAAAGAAAAAGAAGTTCTCAGCCTAAAAGAACGCACACATCTGGTGTCAAAGAAAAAGTCTTAGATTTCTAATCCACTCAATAAAAAGGTGTGACAAAATTTGTCTTGAAGGAAAAGCACAGAGAATGTGAATGTGGTTGGTTTTATGGAAGTAGTATTGTTCTGCCATATTCACCAGGTGTGAAAGGAAAATCGTATTTCCCAGCTTCTTATATCATGACTAGCTTCTTCAATAACAGGTTCAGAGCAGTGTCCATCAACCATGCAGGTGAGTGGAAGAGGGGCCTCCCTAGCAGCGTCATTGAGGCTAACACCTGTTAACGAAGGACAGGGTTAAATCTCCACAGGTAAAAACGCATGAAATGAGAATGATTTGGCAGAGAAATCAGAGATGATCCTAATTGCCAGCCATATCAGAGAACATTCAGAAACATTTGCATTGACTTCTCTGAACACATGTGATGAGTTGCCAAGATTATAAAAGATTATTTAAAATTTTTACCCAGCAGGGATTTATATATTAAGGTTGACAACATTTTGTTTGACAGAAATAAAAACTGAGTATTTGAAGGACTTCTGTCACGCTGTAAAGAGGGTAGATCTTTCAGACTAAAGACCTTCTGTTTGCTGAGCACAAAGGAAGTCTGCAGAACAACCGCTACCTGAAGATAGTTTTAAGTGATGGGTAAGAAGGAGTTGGGGTGAGTTACATTTTTATGTACAAAAGAGTGGAAAGGTAGGTGTGTAAACAACAAAGGGGAGGACGCTGGGGGTTTTATGAAAAGGAAGGAAGAGGAAAGACAGGGAGTGAGAGACTCATGAACTGGAGTGAAGGGGAAAAGGATTTGGGGGAGGGGTATGATACATACTTTTATATTCAACAATGCTTTATAGATAAACATAAATAATATAATCATTATTCTAACTTATATTCAAAGTATAATTAAAGAGTTAGTATATACAGTTAAGATTTAAATAAAGATTTGTCACCATTCAGTTTTTCATGTTATACTTTCTGTATTCTCCCTAGCCTAAAATAGAACAGGTTTAAGGTTTTGGTAGTAGGAAACACAGGGAAACAATATTTCCAATAATTTTTCCCCTGAAAACATTAAAAGATGGCATTTTTTTTCTGTTTTATTTTTAACCCAATAAACTTTATGTGGAAATTGTCATTTACAATCAGATGCCTTGGGAGACATCTGCATTGCTCCAGCCTCTCACAGAACTTGAGGATTTGCAAACAACATTCTGAAACTCTACCACTTCCCCTGATTCTGAGGTTAAAAGCAAGTGCTTGCCCTCCTTACTCTAGTTAAGATCTTATCTTCTCTTGTTTTTCTTCCTGTGGTAGGCAGCCCTGGTAATTCTCCTCCTGGGCTGAATAAAAAAAGTGCTTTGTTATTTACTTTCCTGCGGTCTCAAACTGACGAGGAACATGCAGTCACACACAGATACACAGTCCCTGCTTAGTCCATTAGTCTTCCCAGGGCCTGGAGGCTCACATCGCTACTGTATTTCTAACTCTCCTTCATCTGTACAGGAGAAGGACATCACCATGCCCTCTGTCTGCTTTGGGCTTCCGTAATCATCAGTTCATAAAAGAGATTTGTTCACTTCAAGTCTTTTTTTCTTCCCTTAAACACGTACAAGTAACTACTATGAGTTGATGCTTCCCACTCCTCCTCCTTTTTCTCTTTCTCTCTCTCCTTTCCCTATTATCAATAAATAAAATCTTACAAAGAGAAAAATATATTTGAAAGCAAAGAATCGAGGAGCCAAGATTAGATCAGGGATTTAGAAAAGTAAAAAGTAGATTATGTTCAGAGCTGGAACAGAGCTTTTAACTGAGAACAATTCAAGAAGACCAAAACCCATGATCAAAAACTTGTTTCCTCCAGGTACTCAATAAATAGTAATTAAATTTCCTTATAATTGAATTAAAATAATCTTAGTGAAAATCCCTTAAATAGCTCATAATAAATTCTATATTTATCATTGTATCCATTTAATCCTGGCTCTGCTCTCAAAGATTTAGAAATATTACACCCCAAGGATCATTCTCTCATTCTCCCTTCCCACCACATATTATCTTCTCAGTAGCACAATGAATGGAAGTTATTCAAATACTTTTATTAGCAACTTCTACTCCTAATTTTCAGAGATCAAATGTTACTCTGACCCCATTCAGTGAGATAACTTTGAGATCTCATAAAATTTCCCAATATGCCTGACCTGTGGTGGCGCAGTGGATAAAGTGTCGACCTGGAAATGCTGAGGTCGCCGGTTCGAAACCCTGGGCTTGCCTGGTCAAGGCACATATGGGAGTTGATGCTTCTAGCTCCTCCCCCCTTCTCTCTCTCTGTCTCTCTCTCCTCTCTCTCTCCCTCTCTCTCTCCTCTCTAAAAATGAATAAATAAAAATTTTTTAAAAAAAGTAATCTTATTTAAAAAAAAAAAATTCCCAATAGCCACAAATATAGTGGATAGCTCTTAATCGTCCAATGATGCTGGTCCCATTACTGTAGTGGATAAAAAAGATTATATTTTAATGAAATATTTCCACTGAATTTTAGAATTTAATAGTACTTTAAGAGTTATACCCAGTTCTTTTTACAATTTGTAAAGTATTTCTCATCCTTTTTTAAATATCACTTTTGTTTTCTAGAGAGAATAGAGTCAAATATGCATAGTTCGTGAGCTGTATAAAGAAACTATTCACTGGCTAATTAATTGAGAGTGAAGTTGTAATGAGACTTGCTTGAAAATCAAACATGACCTTCCTGTAATATCTTTCCTTAGGAACGGTGTAATCATCACTTAAAGATTAGCAACTGCAGCCCCAGCATCAAAGAATCTTTTACCAGTAGCCATCATCCACAGGTAGCAAGACATGGCAGAATTAAACAAAGCATCCTTATCATCTCTAGGTGGAAACACAGCACAAGATATGTGGACTATTAATAGGAATCTGTTGGGATGAACAGTGTAATATCTGACCTTCAAACTATTGAAACAGTCAGTTTATCTTTGATGCCACTATACCTCAATCATAAATTTATTCATTCACCCATTCATTCATTCAGTGAACACTGAGGCTGCACTGAGTGCCAGATGCTGAACAGGACTCACTGTTCAGTTGAGGGAACTACCAATAAACAGGTAAAGAAATTAAAAATTGCCTGACCTGCGGTGGCACAGTGGATGGAGCCTCAGCCTGGAATACTGAGATCGCCTGATCAAAACCCCAGGCTTGCCCAGTCAAGTCTCATATGAGAAGCAACTGCGAAGAGTTGATGCTTCTCGCTCCTCCCCCCCTCCTTGCACGCTCTCTCTCAAATCAATAAATAAAATCTTTTTAAAATTATAATTAAAAATTGAAAAATAAACAATGAAGGTAATAAACAATGGGTTAGGTGAGGGACTAACAGGAGGGAGCCGGCCCTGCACACAATCAGGAGAAGGAATTCAAGGAAGAAGGCTCCAGATGAGGCTGGAGAGGAAGGAGGTCACAGTTAGGTTGTATGAGACTTCTTTTCTAGTCAGCCTGGACCCTTCTCTGCTGCCCAGTGCAGGGAGCTCCGGCTGGGCAAGAACACCTCTGCAGGACCAACCCCACCCGTGCCTTACTGTCTCCTTTGGGGAAAGTCTTCCTGCACCGTGTACACGCGCACACGCTCCTGTGTGTGTCCACGTTGTGAGTTGGGGAAGGGGGAGGCTAGCATAATTCAGATTTTTTAATAAAGTTAATTATTATTTTTATTCTGTAGCTAGAAACTTAGTTTTTCAAAAAAACTCTGTGGGTGATTACTCTTGAGTATTGTTTGTGAGGGGAACCCAAACGCACTTGATAGCGTGGAAGCTTCCCCAGTAAGACGCACAAATCCCCTGATTAGCTGACTTTTGGGGGTGAGTGGAGAATAAAAATTTCATAGCAAGAGCTGAAAAGGCTGTGATGCATGTCAGCAAGTTAAATCTATTTTAGAAAGTCAGCTGTGATGGCTACACCATTTAGCTTTGAAATTTTCACCTATTAAACCCCCTATCTACTTTTGATAAACATAAAAAATTCATATACTCTGTTATGGGTTGAATTGTGCCCCCCTCCAAATAAAATATGTCAAAATCCTAATCACCAGCGTCTGTGAATGTGACTTTATTTGGAAATGGTCAAGTTAAGATGAGGTCATTAGGATGGGCCCTAATCCAATATGTCCTTATAAAAAGATGCATCTGCAAGGCCAGAAATGCCAAAGATTGCCAGCAAGCCACTGAAGGAGCTGGGTGAGAGGTATGGAGTGGTTTCTCCCTCCAAAGGGACCAAACTTTCTGATACCTTGATCTTGGACTTCTAGTCTCTAGAACTGCAAGATAATGAATTTCTATTGTTTTAAACCAGTTTGTCATGCTTTGTATTGGCAGCCTTAGCAAATTAATGCACACCCCTCTGAGTCTATATGGAATTTCAAAATATAGTAAATGAAAAAGCAACTTCCTTTGGATTTCTAAATATTTAAAAATAAAAAAGCTGCCTGACCGACAGTGGCACAGTGGGTAAAGCGTTGACCTGGAATGCTGAGGTCGCCAGTTTGAAACCCCGGGCTTGCCTGGTCTAGGCACATATGGGAGTTGATGCTTCCTGCTCTCCCCCCTTAACTCTCTTTCCCTCTCTCTCTCTCTCTCTTTCTCTCTTCCCTCCCTCTAAAATAAATAAATAATCTAAAATAAATAAATAAAAATAAAATAGCTAAAAATTGGAAATTATGACTAAAAGCAAGAGGTAAGAGGGTAAGAGAGTAAGTATCTCATCTTCACACTGCACAGTTGGGATTCACTGCTCTAGCTTCTCTGAGTTACATAGGAGTCAGGAGGGAAGGCTTGGTGCCAGCCAGACCTCCTCCCTGCCTCAGAGCAGTGCTCTGACAAGATGTAGTATTGGGGAGAGGTAGTGGAATCCCACAATGCTCTTCCTGTAACCTCTACCTGATGATATCCATAGAATATTCTAATAGCAGGCTGGACAATTATGTCCACCCTTAAGCATGGTTCCCTCGAAAACCAGCAATTCAGCAGTGGAAGACCAAGTAGGGGAACCAGAAAGATTTTTATATTATCTTGGCCCAATTCTAGCATGTCATATAAGCCTTATGACATAAGGTGTGTGTGTGTGTGGGGGGGAGAGTATCTTGCCTTGGAACTAAAGTTATTAGTTACTAAAATTATTAGTTATATAGTAGTCTATTCATTTTCTAGGATGGCTGTAACAAAGTACACAAACTTGGTGGCTTAAAACAAAAGAAATGTATTGTCTCGCAGTTTTGGAGGCTAGAAGTCCAAAATCAAGGTCTTGGCAGAGTTGCTTCTTTCTGAGGGCTCTGAGGATGAATCTGTTTTATGCCCTCCTACCTCCTGGTGGTCTGAACCTTGTAGAAGCATCACTCCACAGGGTGTTCTCCCTGTGTGACCGTAGCTGCGTCCAAATTTCACCCATGTAATAAGAATAGCAATCCAAAACCAAAAAACAACCAGTGATATTGGGTTAGGGCCCTCACTACACCCTCATCTTAACTTGATCATCTACAAAGACTGCATTTCCAAATTAACGTCATGTTCACAAATACTGGGGTTTAGGATTTCACATATTTGTTGAGGGAGGGGAACACAATTCAACCAACAACAGATACCAGCATGACTTTCCATACTATGAGAGACTAAAGAGCATCAGGAAGGTTCTAAGTTAAGGACCAGATCCATCACTGTACATTGTAAAGAAGCAGCCCTAAGGATGGATACTGTCAGTGGGCTCCCCCTGCTGGAAGAGGCAATGATGTATTTAAACCACTGTCAGCTGCATTTATACCTGTGTCTCCAGGTAAAACTAGCCAATACTTTCCCTTTCTTGTTCAGTCTTTAGAATCAAGGTTACATTATTCTCATAATATGAGTAGGGAGAGGAGCAAGGAATTAGCTCAAAAGGTAGAGCGCTCACCTAGCATGGGAGAAGTAGCAGGGTCAATGAATTGGGGGCTGTCCCTACTTACTCGATTATTATGTATAAGATGAAAATTACCTATTCTGTTGCTTTAAGATTCAGAACTTGCTTATAAAACTATTTTGGCTTTAATGACATTTAGTTTTGTTTATAGGCAGCTTTTTTTTCCCCTGAAACTACTTATTATCTCTCTCTCAGTTGCTCTGTGTGTGTGTGTGTATGCATGTCCGTCTGTCTCTCTCATTCCCTGCCTTCTTTGAATGAATTTAGTTTTTTACATTTTCTTTTATTCTTCAACTAGCTTGGAAGCCTTCCTTTATATTACTATTTACTTTTACTTTTTCTTAAATTTTAACATGCTATGATAGGTTCTGGTTTAGCTTGTGTATCTAAAATGCTCTTCAACCTTGAAACTCAAGAGACAAGTGATTACATATTACCACAGCCTAGGTATTATTACACAACTTCTGTACCCAGAGGCATATATATGCAGCTTTTGAAATCATAAAAGCTAATTGTGTCGAAATTTTGGTACACATTATAAGAAGTTCGGTAAACATTACTTTACCTTAAATAGGCAGAACGCCATTGCCCAATTCAAGCATATCCATGAAGCCTTTGGGGTTTCAAGAAGCCACATTCATTGACTATCTGCCTGTCTGATGTTCTACTAGGCTTAGAGCTTCTCACAGTATAACATAACCAGTATATAATTTACTTGTCAAAGTGCTCCTTTCCATCAAGATTTAGAATCAGTCTTCTATAGAAAAAGTGTGCCTGGATAATTAACAAAATTTTAATTAATATTTGAATCTCATACTTGATACTTGACAGGACACAGATTTGGAATACCCTAAAAAAAGTCCTCCCATCTCACACATAACTATATTCTAATATTTAGTTTAACCTTGTTTTTTTTTTAAATTAATAATGTTTACATAGATTCTAGGGTTGCCCTGAATGCATCCCCCCTCCCCCTTATTCCCCTCAACATTTCCCTTGCCCCCCTTCCTACAGTGCCCTCCCCCTTCCCTTCAGGTTTATCCCATCCTATCATCCCCTTTCCCTCTGTCCTCTTTTCTTCTGGTCTCTTTGATCCCTCCTCTGTCTCAATTCCGTTCCTCAGTTCTCATTATTCCTTGGATTCCTCAAATGAGTGAGGTCATATGATATTTTCCTTTCTCTGCCTGGCTTATTTCACTTAACATAATAGTTTCCAGGTCCATCCATGTTGTTGCAAAAGGTAATATTTCCTTCTTTTTCATGGCCCCATAGTATTCCATTGTATATATGTACCACTGCTTTTTAATCCACTCATCCACTGATGGACACTAGGGCTGTTTCCAGATCTTCGCTACTGAGAACAATGCTGCCATAAACATGGGGTGCATTTCTTTTTTTCAGTCAGTGATATGGTGTTCTTGGGATATATTCCTAAAACTGGGATGGCTGGGTGAAAAGGAAGATCCATTTTTAATTTTTTGAGGAATCTCCATACTGTTTTCCACAGTGGCTGCACCAGTCTGCATTCCCACCAGCAGTGCAGGAGGGTTCCCTTTTCTCCACATCCTCGCCAGCACTTATTGTGTGTTTTGTTAATTATCACCATTCTGACTGGTGTGAGGTGGTATCTCATTGTGGTTTTAATTTGCATTTCTCTAATGATTAGTGATGTTGAACATTTTTTCATCTCTCTATTGGTCATCTGTATGTCCTCTTTGGAGGAGTGTCTATTCATTTCTTTTGCCCATTTTTTAATTGGATTTTTTGTCTTCCTGGTATTGACTTTTACAAGTTCTTTATAAATTTTGGTTATTAACCCCTAATCAGACGTATTGTCGAATATGTTCTCCCATTGTGTGGTTTGTCTTTTTATTCTTTTCATATTGTTGTTAGCTGTTCAAAACTTTTTAGTTTGATATAGTCCCATTTTTTTATCCTGTCTTTTATTTCACTTGCGCATGGAGATAAGACGAGATCGGGCGCGTTCAGGGTGGTATGGCCGTAGACAACCCATGGAGATAAATCAGCAAATATATTGCTGCAAGAGATGTCGGTGAGCTTACTGCCTATGTTTTTTTTCTAAGATACCTATTGGTTTCATGACTTACATTTAAGTCTTTTATCCATTTTGAGTTTATTTTTGTGAATGGTGTAAGTTGGTGGTCTAATTTCATTTTTTAGCAGGTAGCTGTCCAATTTTCCCAACACCATTTGTTAAAGAGATTGTCTTTACTCCATTGTGTGCTCTTACCTCCTTTGTCAAATATCAGTTGTCCATAGAGCTGTGGGTTTATTTCTGGGTTCTCCGTTCTGTTCCATTGATCTATGTGCCTGCTCTTATGCCAGTACCAAGCTGTTTTGAGTACAATGGCCTTATAGTATAACTTGATATCAGGAAGTGTAATACCTCCCATTTAATTCTTCTTTTTCAAGATTGCTGAAGCTATTCGTGTTCTTTTTTGGTTCCATATAAATTTTAGGAATATGTATTCTATATCTTTGAAATATGTCATTGGTATTTTAATTGGTATTGCATTGAATTTATAGATTGCTTTGGATAATATAGATATTTTAATGATGTTTATTCTTCCTAACTATGAACATGGTATATGCTTCCACTTGTTTTTATCTTCCTTGATTTCTTTTATTAATGTTTTATAATTTTCCGAGTATAAGTCTTTAACCTCCTTGGTTAAGTTTACTCCTAGGTACTTTATTTTTTTGTTGTTGCAGTAGTGAAGAGGATTGTTTCCTTAATTTCTCTTTCTGACAGTTCATTGTTAGTGTATAAAAATGCCTCTGAAAAAAAAATGCCTCTGATTTCTATGTATTAATTTTATACCCTGCCACTTTGCTGAATTCATTTATCAGGTCCAGTAGTTTTTTGACTGAGACCTTAGGGTTTTCTATATACAGTCTCATATCATCTGCAAAAAATAATAGTTTTACTTCTTCTTTTCCAATTTGGATGCCTTTTATTTCTTCTTCTTGTCTGATTGCTGTAGCTAGGACTTCCAGGACTATGTTGAATAAGAGTGGTGAAAGGGGGCATCCCTGCCTTGTTCCTGATCTTAAGGGGATTGCTTATAATTTTTGCCATTTGACTATGATGTTGGCAGTGGGTTTGTCATAGATGGCCTTTATCATATTGAGGTATGTTTCCTGTATTCCCACTTTGTTGAGAGTTTTGATCATAAATGGGTGCTGGATTTTATCAAATGCTTTTTCTGTATCTATTGAAATTATCATGTTGTTTTTCTCCTTCCTTTTCTTTATGTGATGCATCATATAGATTGATTTGCAAATATTGTACCATCCTTGCCTCCCCAGAATGAATCCCACTTGATCATGATGTATGATTTTTTCACATATTGCTGGATCCGGTTTGCTACCCCAGCTTTTTTTTTTTTTTCATTTCCATTTGCATGAAATATTTTTTTTCCATCCTTTTATCTTCAGTCTGTGTGCATCTTTTAAGGTGTGTCTCTTGTAGACAGCATATTTATGGGTCCTGTTTTCTTTTTTTTTTTTTTTTTTTTTTTTTTTTTTTTTTCTGAAGCTGGAAATGGGGAGAGACAGTCAGACAGACTCCCGCATGCACCCGACCGGGATCCACCCGGCACGCCCACCAGGGGCGACACTCTGCCCACCAGGGGGTGATGCTCTGCCCATCCGGGGCACCGCTATGTTGCGACCAGAGCCACTCTAGCGCCTGAGGCAGAGGCCACAGGACCATCCCCAGCGCCCAGGCCATCTTTGCTCCAATGGAGTCTCGGCTGCGGGAGGGGAAGAGAGAGACAGAGAGGAAGGAGAGGGGGAGAGGTGGAGAAGCAGATGGGCGCTTCTTCTGTGTGCCCTGGCCGGGAATCGAACCTGGGACTTCTGCACACCAGGCCGACGCTCTACCACTGAGCCAACCAGCCAGGGCCGGGTCCTGTTTTCTTATCCATGCAACTACCCTATGTCTTTTGATTGGATCATTTAATCCATTAAGGTTATTATTGATATGTAGTTGTTTATTGCCATTTATTCTTTAAAGCTTTATTTCTCTTTTACTATATTCTTTTCCCTTTTTGTTCTGTTTACAATAGGCCCCTTAACATTTCTTGCAGCATTGGTTTGGTTGTAATAAATTCCTTGAGGTTTTGTTTGTTTGTTTGTTTGTTTTTGTCTGGGAAGCTTTTTATTTCTCCTTCAATTTTAAATGATAGCCTTGCTAGATAAAGAAGTCTTGGTTGTAGGCTCTTGTTCTAAATTACTTTGAATATTTCTTGCCATTCCCTTCTGGCCTCAAGTGTTTCTGTTGAGAAGTTGGATGTCATCCTTATGGGGGCTCCTTTGTAGATGATAACCTTTATTTCTCTAGCAGCTTTTAATATTTTCTCTTTATCACTTAGCTTTAGTATTTTTATTATGATGTGTCTAGGTGCAGATTTTTTTTGGTTTCTCTTTAATGAAGTTCTCTGTGCTTCTTGAACTTGTGTAACTTTTTCCTGCATCAATTTAGGGAAGTTTTCAGCTATGATTTCATTGAACAAGGTCTCTATCCCTTGTTTTTTCTCTTCTTCCTCAGGAACCCCTATGATGCCAATGTTGTTTCTCTTTAAGTTGTCACAGAGCTCTCTTAGAGTTTCCTCAGGCTTTTTCAGCCTCTTTTCTTTTTGCTGGTCCACTTCTGTGTTTTCGTTTATCTTGTCTTCTAAATTACTGATTCGATCCTCTACTTCTTCCAGCCTGCTATTAACTGCTTCTAGTGTAGTCTTCATTTCTGATATATTTGTCATTTCCAGCTGGTTCTTCTTTATTATTTCAATGTCCTATTTGATGCTTGTAATCTCTTTATTTATGTGCTCATTGTGTCCATCCATTGTTGTTCTAAGATCTTTCAGCATTCTAATAATCCTTATTTTAAACTCTGCATCCAGTAGTTTGGTTATTTCCATATCACTCAGTTCATTTTGTGGAGGTTTCTCTTGTTGATTCATTTAGATTGCACTTCTCTGTGTTCCCATTATGTCTGTGTGTTTGGGTGTGTTGTTTATAGAGCTGGTTGAGTCTAGGGTTGGTGTTGCCTGCCTTCAATTTTCAGTTGTGTTATTTCTAGGTCTTCTTGGGTTGGCATCAGCTGTTGTTTGTAATCCACTGTTGGATTTGGCTTTTCTAGTAGAGTGCTTTGAAGTCTTGATTTGTTTGTTTTCTTCTCAGTTTTCTTAACTTGGTGGTAGTCTTGTTTACTGATCTCAGCAGGGGGCTTATTTGAAACTATCCAGGAATGTGGTGGGTGTAACCTGAGACTCTGAAGGCCTGATCTGCCAGCTACTCTCTGGGAGCAGGGTGCTTTCTCTGCTTCAGTAGTGGGAGATGTATCTCATCTCCATGGAGACTTGAGATACTGCCCCTCCTCCACACTTCCTGTTTTCAGCTGTGTCTTGTTGTGGTGATTGGAGCTGGAGAGATTTTTGTAGATGGGTCACCCGGTACCACTTTAGGCTTGTGCTGTGTGGGAGGATTAACCCCTCCCCCAGCTATGGCCAGCTCCTGGACGAGTCAGCTTCTCAGGTCATCCTATGTATTCCTCTGCCCATCACCATCTGTCTCTCTCTCCCCACTTTCCTTTTGGAAGACAAGCCAGCCCTCTCAGCACACCTCATTCCCACATCCCCAGGCAAGTGTCTGTGAGTGATAATTTCTGCTCTTCTCCTTGGAATGAGAGCCCTTCTGGGCTCTCAGCCTCCCCCTCCCCTTTGTTCCTGGAAGACCCACTGTGCCTCAGCACTCCCTACCAGTTTCGATGTGTCCTCTTCTTTGTTCCTTGGTTTTTGAGAGCTGTTCTTGTAGTCCAGAGTTGGTTTTTCACACTGATTGTTCCTAAATTAATTTGTAACCCAATTTGGTAGTGTGAGCTGGGAGTCCATGTGTCTGCCTACTCTGCTGCTGTCTTGGTATCTCAGTTTACCTTGTTTTTAACTCCACAAATACACATTACTTTTTGTTTCTCAGACTTATTTTATCATCTTTTCCATTTTTCATTGTGCATTTCAAATTCCTGGGGGGTGTGAATCTTCTTGTTTGTTGGAGCTCTGACTCTCACTCATGGTAAATTGTTTTCCTGTTCATTTTATAACTTTCTGCATATGTGGAACTTGTTTTAACAGGTTTTATCCTGTGGAAATCTCATTCAGCCTGGATGGTAAGACAGTGCCTCCAAGAAAGTTTTGTGTTTTCCTCTGCTCTGACTTAAAAACACTACCTCAGCCAGGTGATCAAGGTCAGTATTAGCTGTGGTAAGTCTTATGATGAAAATGGCACTTTGCCTCTGTGGCCTTCCTCCCTAAAACCCATAACCTCAGTCTAATCAGGAGAAAAATCTCCACACAAATTCCAATGGAGAAACATCTACAAAACACCTGACAAGTTCTAAAATATTTTAAGATCATCAAAACAATGAAATCCTAAGAAACTATTACAGACAAATGGAACATAGTATAACTCTGGAACAGAAAAAAATATTAAGTAAAAACTAAAGACATCAGAATAATATATGGAATTTTGCTAAAAATAATGTATCAGAATTGGTTCATTAGTTTTTTTTTAATATTAATATTTTTTTTATTAAATTTAATGCAGTGACATTGATAAATCAGGGTACATATGTTGAGAGAAAATATCTCTAGATTATTTTGACATTTGATTGTGCTGTATACCCCTCCCGCAAAGTTAAATTGTCTTCTGTCACCTTCTATCTGGTTTTCTTTATGCCCCTCCCCTCCCCTAACCCCTCTCTCCTTCTTCACCCCCTCCCCCCTCCCCCAACCCCCCCGCCCCTGTTGCCATCACATTCTTGTTCATGTCTCTGAGTCTCATTTTTATGTCCCTTCTATGTATGGATTCATCTCAGTTTTTTTTCTGATTTACTTATTTCACTCCGTATAATGTTATCAAGGTCCATCCATGTTATTGTAAATGATCCGATGTCATCATTTCTTATGGCTGAGTAGTATTCCATAGTATATATGTACCAAAGTTTTTTAATCCACTCGTCCTCTGATGGACACTTGGGCTGTTTCCAGATCTTCGCTATTGTGAACAATGCTGCCACAAACATGCGGGTGCATTTCTCCTTTTCGAGCCGTTCTATGGTGTCCTTGGGGTATATTCCTAAAAGTGGGATAGCTGGGTCAAAAGGCGGTTCGATTTTCAGTTTTTTGAGGAATCTCCATACTGTTTTCCACAGTGGCTGCACCAGTCTGCATTCCCACCAGCAGTGCAGGAGGGTCCCCTTTTCTCCACATCCTCGCCAGCACTTATTCTGTGTTGTTTTGTTGATAAGCGCCATTCTGACTGGTGTAAGGTGATATCTCATTGTGGTTTTAATTTGCATTTCTCTAATGATTAGTGATGTTGAGCATTTTTTCATATGCCTATTGGCCATCTGTATGTCCTCTTTGGAAAAGTGTCTATTCATCTCTTTTGCCCATTTTTGGATTGGGTTGTTTGTCTTCCTGGTGTTGAGTTTTACAAGTTCTTTATAAATTTTGGTTATTAACCCCTTATCAGACGTATTGTCAAATATGTTCTCCCATTGTGTAGTTTGTCTTTTTATTCTGTTCTTGTTGTCTTTAGCTGTGCAAAAGCTTTTTAGTTTGATATAGTCCCATTTGTTTATCCTGTCTTTTATTTCACTTCCCCGTGGAGATAAATCAGCAAATATATTGCTCCGAGAGATGTCGGAGAGCTTACTGCCTATGTTTTCTTCTAAGATGCTTATGGTTTCACGGCCTACATTCAAGTCTTTTATCCATTTTGAGTTTATTTTTGTGAGTGGTGTAAACTGGTGATCTAGTTTCATTTTTTTGCAGGTAGCTGTCCAATTTTCCCAACACCATTTGTTAAAGAGGCTGTCTTTACTCCATTGTATTTCCTTACCTCCTTTGTCAAATATCAGTTGTCCATAGAACTGTGGGTTTGTTTCTGGGTTCTCTGTTCTATTCCATTGATCTATATGGCTGTTCTTATGCCAGTACCAGGCTGTTTTGAGTACAATGGCCTTGTAGTATAACTTGATATCAGGAAGTGTGATACCTCCCACTTTATTCTTCTTTTTTAAGATTGCTGAGGCTATTCGTGTCCTTTTTTGGTTCCATATAAATTTTTGGAATATGTGTTCTATATCTTTGAAGTATGTCATTGGTATTTTAATTGGTATTGCATTGAATTTATAAATTGCTTTGGGTAATATAGACATTTTAATGATGTTTATTCTTCCTAACCATGAGCACGGTATATGCTTCCACTTGTTAGTATCTTCCTTGATTTCTTTTATCAATGTTTTGTAATTTTCCGAGTACAAGTCTTTAGTCTCCTTGGTTAAGTTTACTCCTAGGTACTTTATTTTTTTGGTTGTAATTGTGAAGGGGATTGTTTCCTTAATTTCTCTTTCTGACTGTTCATTGTTGGTGTATAAAAATGCTTCTGATTTCTGAGTATTGATTTTATATCCTGCCACTTTGCTGAATTTATTTATCAGGTCCAGTAGTTTTTTGACTGAGACTTTAGGGTTTTCTATATACAATATCATATCATCTGCAAATAATGATAGTTTTACTTCTTCTTTTCCAACTTGAATGCCTTTTATTTCTTCTTCTTGTCTGATTGCTGTGGCTAGGACTTCCAGGACTATGTTAAATAAGAGTGGTGAAAGGGGGCACCCCTGCCTTGTTCCTGATCTTAAGGGGATTGCTTTTAATTTTTGCCCATTGAGTATGATGTTGGCTGTGGGTTTCTCATAGATGGCTTTTATCATGTTGAGGTATGTTCCCTGTATTCCCACTTTGCTGAGAGTTTTGATCATGAATGGGTGCTGGATTTTATCAAATGCTTTTTCTGCATCTATTGAAATTATCATATGGTTTTTCTCCTTCTTTTGTTTATGTGATGAATCACATTGATTGATTTACGAATATTGTACCAGCTTTGCCTCCCCAGAATAAATCCCACTTGATCATGGTGTATGATTTTTTCCATATATTGTTGGATCCGGTTTGCTAATATTTTGTTGAGGATTTTAGCATCTATATTCATCAGAGATATTGGCCTATAATTTTCTTTCTTTGTGTGGTCTTTGCCTGGTTTTGGAATCAGAATTATGCTCGCCTCATAAAAGGAGTTTGGAAGTCTTCCTTCCTCTTGAATTTTTTGAAATAGTTTGAGAAGGATAGGAGTTAGTTCTTCTTTGAATATTTGGTAGAATTCCGTTGTGAAGCCATCGGGCCCCGGGCTTTTCTTTGTTGGGAGTTTTTTGATAACTGTTTCGATCTCCTTTGGTGTAATTGGTCTGTTTAAGTTTTCTGATTCTTCCAGATTGATTTTTGGAAGATTGTACATTTCAAGGAATTTGTCCATTTCATCTAGGTTGTCTAGTTTTTTGGCATACAGTTCTTCATAGTATTTTCTTACAATATTTTGTATTTCTGTTGTGTCAGTTGTTATTTCTCCTCTCTCATTTCTAATTTTATTTATTTGAGTCCTCTCTCTCTTTTTCTTGGTGAGTCTACTTAAAGGTTCATCAATCTTGTTTACCTTTTCAAAGAACCAGCTCCTAGTTTCATTGATCCTCTGTATTGTTTCTTTAGCCTCTATGTCATTTATTTCTGCTCTGATCTTTATTATTTCCTTCCTTCTACTACATTTGGGCTTTACTTGCTGTTCTTTTTCTAATTCTTTTAGATGCAGGGTTAAGTTGTTTATTTGAGCTTTTTCTAGCTTCTGAAAGTGTGCCTGTAGTGCTATGAACTTCCCTCTCAGCACTGCTTTCACTGTGTCCCATAAATTTTGAGTTGTTGTATGCTCATTGTCATTCGTTTCTAGGAATTTCTTTATTTCTTCTTTGATCTCATTCTTAATCCATTCATTATTTAACACCCTGCTATTTAGTTTCCATGTGTTTGAAGAATTTTTGAGCTTTTCTGCTGTGATTCATTTCTAGTTTCATGCCGTTGTGATCGGAGAAAGTGCTTGATATGATTTCAGTCTTCTTAAATTTGTTGAGAGCACTTTTGTGCCCTAACATGTGGTCTATCCTAGAGAATGTACCATGAGCACTTGAAAAGAATGTATATTCTGCTGCTTTAGGGTGAAAGGTTCTGAAGATATCTATTAAATCGAGTTGATCTAGTGTTTCCAATAAGTCTGCTGTTTCTTTGTTAATTTTCTTTCTTAAGGATCTATCTAGTGATGTTAGTGGGGTATTGAAATCCCCTACTATTATAGTATTGCTGTTGATCTCGCCCTTTAAATCCATCAAAATCTGTTTTATATATTTGGGTACTCCTATATTAGGTGCATAGATATTTATAATAGTTATATCTTCCTGTTGGATTACTCCCTTTATCATTATGTAGTGGCCTTCTTTATCTCTTACTATGTCCTTTGTTTTAAAGTCCAATTTGTCTGATATAAGTATTGCTACCCCAGCTTTTTTTTCATTTCCGTTTGCATGAAACATTTTTTTCCATCCTTTTACCTTCAATCTGTGTGTGTCTTTTGTTCTAAGGTGTGTCTCTTGTAGACAACATATGTATGGGTCCTGTTTTCTTATCCACGCAGCTACCCTATGTCTTTTGATTGGATCATTTAATCCATTTACATTTAAGGTTATTATTGATATGTAGTTGTTTATTGCCATTTTCTTCTTTAAAGGTGTATTCCTTTTTCTTTTTTTTTTTTCTGTATTCTTTTCCCACTTTATCTGTTTACACCAGGCCCCTTAATATTTCCTGCAGCATTGGTTTGGTTGTAATGAATTCCTTGAGTTGTTTTTTGTCTGGGAAGCTTTTTATTTCTCCTTCAATTTTAAACGATAGCCTTGCTGGATAAAGTAGTCTTGGTTGTAGGTTCTTGTTCTGCATTACTTTGAATATTTCTTGCCATTCCCTTCTGGCCTCAATTGTTTCTGTTGAGAAGTCAGATGTCATCCTTATGGGGGCTCCTTTGTAGGTGATAACTTTTTTTTCTCTTGCAGCTTTTAATATTTTCTCTTTATCGCTTAGCTTTGGTATTTTAATTATGATGTGTCTTGGTGTAGGTTTCTTTGGGTTTCTCTTTAATGGAGTCCTCTGTGCTTCTTGGATTTGTGAGAGTTTCTCTTGCATTAATTTAGGGAAGTTTTCAGCTATGATATGATTGAACAAAGTCTCTATCCCTTGTTCTTTTTCTTCTTCTTCAGGAACCCCTATGATGCGGATGTTATTTCTCTTCATGTTGTCACAGAGCTTTCTAAGAGTTTCCTCTGACTTTTTGAGTCTTTTTTCTCTTTTCTTCTCTGCTTTCATGCCTTCATTCCAGTTGTCTTCTAACTCGCTGATTCGATCCTCTGCTCTATCTATCCTGTTTTTAATTCCTTCCATTGTGGTCTTTATTTCTGATATTGTATTTGTCGTCTCCAACTGATTCTTTTTTATACTTGCTATTTCTTTATTTAGGTTTTCAAACTCCCCCTCCATTGTTGTTCTAAGATCCCTAAGCATCCTTACAATCATTATTTTGAACTCCGCATCTGGAAGTTTGATTATTTCCATATCACTCAGTTCATCTCTCGAAAGTGTCTCTTGTGGTTTCATTTGGATTGCACTCCTTTGTTTTCTCATCTTCTTCTTCTTTTTTTTTTTTTTTGTAGAGTTGATTGAGTCTAGGCTTGGTGTTGTCTGCCTCCAGTTTTCAGTTGTGTTATTTTTAGGTCTTCGTGGGTTGGTATCAGCTATTATTTGTAATCCACTTTCGGATTTGAGCAGCTTTGATGTCTTGATTTGTTTGTTTTCTTAACAGGTGATAGTCTTGTTAACTGATCTCAGCAGGGGGCTTCCTTGAAACTGTATCCAGGAATGCTGTGGGTGTAACCTGAGACGCTGAAGGTCTCTTCCTCCAACTAATCTCACTGGGGGCAGGGTTTTTTCTCTCAGCTTCAGTAGGGGGAGGTGTATCTCAGATCTCCATGGAGACCTGAGTTACTGCCCCTCCTCCCCACTTCTTGTTTTCAGCTGTGTCTTGTTGTGCTGATTGGAGCTGGATAGATGTCCGGAGATCTCTGATCCGGAAGCACTTCAGCTCTGTTTTGTGAAAGGTTCAGTCCCTCCCCCAGCTATGGCCGCCTCCAGCACGAATGAGTCAGCTTTTTTATTTTGTTTCTTGCATACCTTAGCCCCTCACAGTCTGTCCCTCTCCTTGTCTTTTCCACTTGGGAGATAAGCTGGTCTTTTCAACCCACCTTGCTCCCTGGCCGCCAGGTAAGTGGCTGTGAGCAGTAGTTTCTGCTCTTTTTCCTCTGTGAAATCCTCTCTGGGCTCTCAGCCTCACCCCCCTCCTTCCCTTCCTGTAAGCAGAGGAGATTCAGGCACTCCTTACCAGGATTATTGTGGCTTCCTCTTTGCTCCTTGGTTTTTGAGAGCTGTTCTTGCAGTTCAGTGTTGGTTTTTCATGCTGATTTTTTCTAAATTGATTTGTATTCCAGTTTGGTGTTGAGAGCTGGGTGTCTGTGCATCCGCCTACTCCGCTGCCATCTTCCACGAATCGGTTCATTAGTTTTTATGAATGTACTATATTGATATAAGATGGTTATAATAGAAGCTATGAGGTTTATAGAAACTATACTATCTTTGCAACTTTTTTGTGAATCCAAATTTATTCTTTAAAATGTAGTCTATTTTTATAGAGATAATGCTGCAATAAACTTCTGTTACCAAAAAAATTCAAAAAAATTTGAGAAATCTTAAAATCTTGAAAAAAAACACATTTTTTCCTGCCTCAAATATTATTCCAAAATAAAGACTGTTAAAAAAAAATGTAGTGCTAGAAAATTGATTTAAAATGTTTTAAATCACAGCAAGTCCATAATCTCATTCCATTTAGAAAACAAACAGATATTTTAAATTCAGCATGACAGGCCCCAGATGGGCAGGGCATCAGGCCCAGACAGGTGTCATCAGGTGGGTCCCTGTCAGGGCACATATGGGAATCTGTCTCTCTATCTTCCCTCCTCACACTTAAATTTTGTTTTAATTTAAATTCAGTATGACAAAATAGAGATTCAAGGAAAATATGAGACAGAAATATTTTACAATATTTATGGCAAAAGGGAAATAACATTCATTTCTAATAAAGTCTAATTTTTCAGAACAAAAACACCAAAATCCCAAAAGACAAGTAGTTAGATGCATTAAACAGATAATTCATAAGAAAAGAAATATAATACCTACTATATATTTAACAAAATGTTTCACATCTGTCACTAAAATAAATTATAATTGTTGAAACCAGGTGATGAGCCAAGTGATTTTTATATAATTTTCTCTACTTTTGTATGTTTTACCAATGTTTCCATAGTAGAAAGTTAAAATAAAAGTTTTACATTACAAAGATGACTGTACATTATTTTTTTTTGGAAAGGGTTATTTGTTTTATTGTGGTAAATATACATAACATAAGGTTTATCATTTTAACCATTTTTAAGTGTAAAGTTCAGTGTGGCATTAAGTAAATTCACATTGTTGAGCAACCATCACTATTTTGCACTTTAAACATAGATGTCATATCTATATCAGATAAGTTTAATATTTCTTAATAAAACCCAATTATGAAGATGTTATAGTGAAATACTAAACTTATACTCAACTAATGGAAATTTAAGTTTTTAAAACCATTGTGGAAAGCAGTATTGTCATATGTATATGGAAAATATGTATATTTGTGTATGTATATTTTTTATAAACACATATATGTTTATGCACACACATAAACACTGTAAATATTCTTAAATACTTCTAGGTTGAAATAACAGACTAAATGCATGTTTATCACCATTTCATCCCATACCCCATTGAATTCTAGAATACATATAAATGGAAAAGAGTTCATGAAAGAGTACTATTAGCTGTCCAGATATTTTAAAGTGTTTCTGGAAGAGAGAGAGCAGGTTAGATCAAATTGAAAAAGAAACTAGAATAAAGACATGCAACACAAAATAGAAATTGGATTTGAAAAATCTGCTACTATCTAAGAATCTAATGGAAACAGACAGTGCTCCAACCCTGGAGCAAGAAAAAGTAGTGAGCCCAAATAAATTATTGGGCAACCATCATGGTAATTAATTAAAAACTGGGAACATCTAGGCCAGCCTCCTCTACACATACCTCTCTTCCTTTCTTAATCTTCTTCCCTGGGATATTTGCCCCTAGAATAACTCTCTAAGTTAAGTAGGATTTTGTCTCACTGACCAAAGAGAAACATGGAACAAACCTTCTTTGAACCCATACAATTCACATAGAAAACTGTGACACTCAGGAGAGAAACTCATTGAACACTTCTCATCCTATCTTGTTCCCTAAATTAAATCTGCTTCATTTGACAGTTGATGTTGCTCTAAGTCCAACTGCCTGCTCCCTCCCACCTCACCAGAGGCTCTCCATGACTTGTGAAGAGGAGATTAGTGCTGGTGTAACGTACAAAGAGCCCTACAATCAGCCCTTCTACTCAGGGGACAGTGTGTGATGGAAATGGGCATTCACAATTACTGGGCAAACTCAAGCAGGCACTCTGAGTGATCAACCATCTATAAATAGAATCTCCTATTTATAAACAAACATATTTTTAAAGATCACCAAACATTTGAGGCATGTAAAGGGTAGGTCAAAGTGAACAAACAGAAGAGCTTATCTCAGAATAACCAGAGGTAACATAGGAAAAAGAAGATAAGGTTGAGAACATCTTTTTTAAATATAGATTTAAAATATTGATGAAAACGATAAAAAAAAGTTAAGCAACATAGATAATGTCTAGTGGAGTAAGAGGTATTTCAGAAATAATAAACATCAAGAATAGGAAGACGTGTAATTAAATAAGTAATACAAAACTATTTCCATGAACTGAAATACTAAGTCATCATGTCAAAAAGGCAGGCTAAGTGTCCAGCAGCAGGATGAATGAAAAAAGACACAGGAGGTAGCCACCTGCTCCATTCTTGTTTCTAGAAGGAATTTATTATTCAGCTGTACAGAGTGCAGTTAGCTGATAGCCTCCAGCTAGTGGTGCCTTCAGGATGTACTTTTGTTTTCAGAGAGATTCCAGCCAAAGGCAGAGCCTGGCAGGGTACTAGTGCTGGCCATTTCTATCCAAGTCCTCTAATAGGCAACTTTATATCAGAGCCCTTTGTTGGGTCCCAAGATTTGGTTAGATCTATCAGATGACAACCTCACCCCTTCAGTTTCATAAGTATCAGATATGTCTCATGATCCAAATGTTCTCCATGACCTATCCTTCTTCCTTCTCATTGTACTTTCCACAAGCATTACTCCCTACTAAATCTCTTCTATTCAAAAAAAACAACAGTTTCTCAGTCTGCTTCTCTCAGAGGACACAACTGGTACAGCTGTACATATAATAGTGAAGTTTCTAATTTTTAATTACCTTTTAATTCTAAAAATATAACAAAGTAATGAGAACAATATTGGCATCAGACTCAGCTACTAAACAGGGTGTGGAAATCACAAACATAATTTCACAAACCTTTAAGAAGAGCAGATACCACAGTTCTATATTCATACTATACTGATGCAAAGAGAAAAGTGATACATATATAAGAGAAAAAGCTTGCCTGCCACATACACTTTTTGAAAAATAGTCTTAAAGTTTCTCCAGAGAAAATTTAAAATAAGTAACAGAAAGGTGTTATTACTTAAATCTATTTTATTTGCAAGTAACAAGAATGTATGTGGAGTAGCTTAGGTAAAAGGCAAGTTATTATAAGGCTGCAAAGCTCTTCTACAAAATCTATCTTAGATTGAGTCCCATAGAAAACAAAGCCTGAAGCAAAAGCTTATATGCTATTATTAGAGCATAAAAGCCCAAGGAGGAGTGAGAGGAAAAGAAAGCCAAAAATGGAAGGAAGGGGAACCAATACAAGAGCATGCTCCCAAGCTGTTTGTCACTTGGTATCCAAAGAGTGATCTGATAGGAGTATATCTTCCAGGAAGCTGTATGAATGATTGAAAGTCAGGACAATCTGTCCAACAGCTCCTGACTCCATTGGAGCACAATGATCTGACCCCACGGGGTACTTGCTCCTTTTGGGTTTGACCATCATAGATGAGCGCCACAGAGATTCTGAAACTTCTTATGCCTTAGGACCAAAAGGGAAGATTGAGGAAGTCATTGAGAAGACGGAGGTGGGAAGTAAGCACTTGAGGCTTACAGCAGGCCCCATCTGGTTGTACCTGTGTGGAATTAGAGCCCACCCAAAGCTACTCCTTTGCTGATCAGAACAATTGGCCAAAGACGCGAGATAACTGGGGCTGAAAGGATCTGAAATGCACTTTGAAAGGTTTCCTGATACAGAGTCAAGGAATAGAGATGTAGCTGAACCTGTGTAATAAAAGAAAAACAGTAACTGGAACCCAGGAAGAGCATAGCTTTTCCCCTGTAAGTCAGCTTTATTCTCTAAAGCTACAAATGGACTTTCTCAAAAATGAAGGCTAATTAAAAATACATACGGGAATAGCCTTGAACAAACCAACGATGAAGAGGAGGAGCATGTTTAACTCAACTCTCTAAATCAAAGTTTTAAAAAATGAAACAAATAACTAGAAGGAACACATCATATAAACAGGAAGACAGCTATTATAAAGATGTCAGTGATTTAAACTTAATTTATAATTTATTTTAATCCCAGTCGCCATTTTTATAGAATTTGGAGTAGGATCTTAAAATTGGCTGGAGAAAGGAATGAATGACATTAACTTTTAAAAATGAAAATCAGTGGTAATATGAAGAAACTAGAATTTCTAATTATTAAAAATATACATAATTATACTTGGAAAAGAGATTGGCAAGAATGTGTCTGGTCATTATGTGGACATTTAAAATTCAAGTTGCTAAACTGATAATGAATCTAATAATACCTCAATCTGCAACTGTCATAGTTTTAGCTTGTGCTTTTATTACTTTCAGTCTCTGAAATTCAGGAATTTCACTTTCTTCCTTATGAACACAAGAAAGCATTAAAATTGTTAGTTATCTGCATCTATTCTACATGGTGAAAAATAAATTTATAAGCCCTTCGCTCAAAAGAGAAGCCAAACTGAGGTTTGAATCTCCTAATTCAACTATAACTTTCTCAATGAATAGGGCTCATATCCTAATTTGGGTCAGAGGTTCACCCCTGATATAGTCAACTGTGACTTGAGTGACAAAGTCATGTCTAGAAACGGCTGCTCCCCCTGTAACTTTGTGGATTAGGCAAGTATAGAATAGGCATTCCCAGAAAAAAAAAATAAAAACAGAAGCAAAACAGTGGGTGCAAGAAAATTTGTAAAACATAGAGTTAAGTTGAAATGAGTGCTGATAATGTAATTACAAAGAAAGAGTTCCTAAGATAAAAAAGCAAAATGATGATCATTGAAAAATAAAAGTTCAGACAATTGCAGCAAGAGATGGTCTCATTGTTTGGGAGGGAGGTTTTGTATATTACTTAATTCTTTTTTTATATATATTTTTATTAATTTTACTAGGGTGACATAAATAAATCAGGGTACATATGTTCAAAGAAAACATGTCCAGGTTATCTTGTCATTCAATTATGTTGCATACCCATCACCCAAAGTCAAATTGTCCACCATCACCTTCCATCTAGTTTTCTTTGTGCCCCTCTCCCTCCTCCTTTTCCTCTCCCTCCCCGCCCCCCCCCCCCACGTAACCACCACACTCTTATCAATGTCTCTTAGTCTCGTTTTTATGTCCCACCTACATATGGAGTAATGCAGTTCCTGTTTTTTTCTGATTTACTTATTTCACTTTGTATAATGTTATCAAGATCCCACCATTTTGCTGTAAATGATCCAATGTCATCATTTCTTATGGCTGAGTAGTATTCCATAGTGTATATGTGCCACATCTTCTTTATCCAGTCTTCTATTGAAGGGCTTTTTGGTTGTTTCCATGTCTTGGCCACTGTGAACAATGCTGCAATGAACATGGAGCTGCATGTGTCTTTACGTATCAATGTTTCTGAGTTTTGGGGATATATACCCAGTAGAGGGATTGCTGGGTCATAAGGTGTTCTATTTTCAGTTTTTTGAGAAACCACCATACTTTCTTCCATAATGGTTGTACTACTTTACATTCCCACCAACAGTGAATGAGGGTTCCTTCCTTTTTTCTCCACAGCCTCTCCAACATTTGCAATTACCTGTCTTGTTAATAATAGCTAATCTAACAGTTGTGAAGTGGTATCTCATTGCAGTTTTGATTTGCATTTCTCTAATAACTAATGAAGATGAGCATCTTTTCATATATCTGTTGGCCATTTGTATTTCTTCCTGAGAGAAGTGTCTGTTCATGTCCTCTTCCCATTTTTTTATTGTATTGTTTGTTTGTTTGTTGTTGAGTTTTATGAGTTCTTTGTATATTTTGGATATTAGGCCCTTACCTGAAGCTTTTGTTTGAAAATATCATTTCCCATTTAGTTGGCTGTCTGTTTATTTTGTTGTCAGTTTCTCTTGCTGAGCAAAAACTTCTTAGTCTGATGTAGTCCCATTCATTTATTTTTGCCTTCACTTCCCTTGCCTTTGAAGTCCAATTTATAAAATGCTCTTTAAAACCAAGGTCTATGAGTTTAGAACCTATGTCTTCTTCTATGTACTTTATTGTTTCAGGTCTTATATTTAGGTCTTTGATTCATTTAGAATTAATTTTAGTACAAGGGGACAAGCTGTAGTCGAGTTTCATTCTTCTGCATGTGGCTTTCCAGTTTTCCCAGCACCATTTGTTGAAGAGGCTTTCTTTTCTCCATTGTGTGTTCTTGGCCCCTTTATCAAAAATTATTTGACTATATATATGTGGTTTTATTTCTGGACTTCCTATTCTGTTTCATTGGTCTGAATGTCTATTTTTCTGCCAATACCATGCTGTTTTGATTGTCGTGGCTCTATAATATAGTTTGAAGTCAGGTATTATAGTGCCCCCAGCTTCGTTCTTTTTCTTTAGAATTGCTTTGGCTATTTGGGGTTTTTTATAGTTCCATATAAATCTGATGATTTTTTGTTCCATTTCTTTTAAAAATGTCATTGGAATTTTGATGAGAATTGCATTAAATTTGTATATTGCTTTGGGTAATATGGCCATCTTGATTGTATTTATTCTTCCTATCCAAGAGCACGGAATATTCTTCCATCTTATTGTATCTTTTCGATTTCCCTTAACAATGGTTTATAGTTTTCATTATATAAGTCCTTTACATTCTTTGTTATGTTTATTCCTAGGTATTTTATTTTTTTTGTTGCAATCGTGAAGGGGATTATTTTTTTGAGTTCATTCTCAAATGTTTCATTGTTGGCATATAGAAAGGCTATGGACTTTTGTATGTTAATTTTGTATCCTGCAACCTTATTGTATTGGCTTATTGTTTCTAGTAGTCTTTTTGTAGATTCTTTGGCGTTTTTGATGTATAGGATCATATCATCTGCAAAAAGTGATACCTTTACTTCTTCTTTTCCGATATGGATGCCTTTTATTTCTTTGTCTTGTCTGATTGCTCTGGTTAGAACCTCTAGCACTACATTAAATAAGAGTGGAGAGAGTGGACAACCCTGTCTTTTTCCTGATTTAAGGGGGAAAGCCTGCAGTTTTGTGCCATTTAATATGATGTTAGCTGATGGTTTATCATATATGGCCTTTATTATGTTGAGATATTTTCCTTCTATACCCATTTTGTTGAGAGTCTTAAATATAAAATTATGTTATATTTTATCAAATGCCTTTTCTGCATCTATTGATAAGATCATGTGGTTTTTGTTCTTTGTTTTGTTGATATGGTGTATTACGTTAACCGTTTTACATATGTTGAACCATCCTTGAGATTCCGGGATGACTCTCACTTGATCATGATGTACTATTTTTTTAATATGTTGTTGTATTCAATTTGCTAGTATTTTGTTTAGTATTTTAGCATCTGTATTCATTAGAGATATTGGTCTGTAGTTTTCTTTTTTTTGTGCTGTCCTTGCCTGGTTTCAGTATGAAGGTTATGTTGGCCTCATAAAATGTGTTTGGAAGTATTGCTTCTTCTTCAATTTTTTGGAAGACTTTGAGTAGAATAGGAACCAAGTCTTCTTTAAATGTTTGATAGAATTCACTAGGATAACCATCTGGGCCTGGACTTTTATTTTTGGGGAGGTTTTTAATAGTTTTTTCTATTTCTTCCCTACTAATTGCTCTGTTTAGGCTTTCTGCTTCTTCTTGACTCAGTCTAGGAAGGATGTATTGCTCTAGGAATTTATCCATTTCTTCTAGATTGTGAATTTAGTGGCATAAAGTTTTTCATAGTATTCTACAATAATTCTTTGTATATCTATGATGTCCGTGGTGATTTCTCCTCTTTCATTTTAGATTTTGTTTATATGAGTTCTTTCCCTTTTTTCCTTGGTAAGTCTTGTCAAGGGTTTGTCAATTTTGTTGATCTTTTCAAAGAACCAGCTCCTTGTTCTATTAATTTTTTCTATAGTTTTTCTGTTCTCTATTTCATTTATTTCTGCTCTGATTTTTATCCTCTTTTTTTTTTTCAGCTGGTTTTGGGTTGTCTTTGTTCTTCTTTTTACAGTTCCTTAAGGTGTGAAGTTAAGTGGTTCACTTGGGCTCTCTCTTGTTTGTTCATATAGCCCTGAAGTGATATGAACTTCCCTCTTATCACTGCTTTTGCTGCATCCCATAAATTCTGCTATGTCATATTGTCATTTTCATTTGTCTGTATATATCTTTTGATCTCTGTGCTTGTTTCTTCTTTGACCCATTCATTTTTTAAAAGTATGTTGTTTAGTTTCCACATTTTTGTGGGGTTTTTTTCCTCTTTTTGCAGTTGAATTCTAGTTTCAAGGCTCTATGATCAGAAAATATGCTTGGTACAACTTCGATTTTTCTGAATTTGCTGATGTTGTTTTTGTGGCCCAACATATGGTCAATTCTTGAGAATGATCCATGTACACTGGAGAAAAATGTATACTCTGTCACTTTGGGATGAAATGTCCTGTAGATGTCTATCATATCTAGGTGCTCTAGTGTTTTGTTTAAGGCCAATATATCTTTATTGCTTCTCTGTTTGGATGACTGATCTAGAGCCATCAGTGGTGTATTGAGGTCTCCAAGTATGCTTGTATTTTTTGTCAGTTTTTGTTTTAAGGTCAATAAGTAGCTGTCTTATATATTTTTGTGCTCCTTGGTTTGGTGCATATATATTAAGAATTGTTATATCTTCTTGGTTCAGTGTCCCCTTAATCATTATAAAATGACCATTTTTGTCTTTGAGTACTTTTGCTGTCTTGTAGTCAGCATTATCAGATATGAGTATTGCTACGCCTGCTTTTATTTTGGATGTTATTTGCTTGGAGTATTGTTTTCCAGCCTTTCACTTTGAATTTGTTTCTATCCTTGTTGCTTAGATGAGTTTCTTGTAGGCAGCATACAGTTGGATTTTCTTTTTTAATCCATTCTGCTACTCTGTGCCTTTTTATTGGTGAGTTTAATCCATTTACATTTAGTATAATTATTGACACTTGTGAGTTCCCTATTGCCATTTTTACATTGCTTTCTGTTAGTTTTGTGTCTTGTTTGATTCTTCTCTTTCATTTTTCTATCTTTTGTTTTTGTTTGGTTGTATTCCATGCATCTTTCCTCTGTTGCTATCTTTTTTAAATCATGTGCTTCTGTGGTGGTTTGTCAATGGTGGTTACCATTAAGTAATGAAAAGGGTTCCTACCCTGTTCATTGTAGTGCACTATCTTGTGAGTACTTTTGCACTCCATCGTCCTTTGCTACTGTTAATCTTTGTCCTCTCCCCCTTTTTTTTTTTTTTTGTTGTTGTTGTCACAGTTTAAATTTGGTTTTATTGTGTCCTTGGTTCAGCTTTTACTTGTGGTTTTGTTTTGTTTTGTTCTTTTTATCTGGTTGGAAAACCCCCTTTAGTAATTCCTGGAGTGGGGGTTTTCTGATGATAAATTCCCTCATCTTTTCTGTATCTGTGAATGTTTTTATTTCCCCTTCATATTTAAAGGATAGCTTTGATGGGTATAATATTCGTGGCTGAAAGTTCCTCTCTTTCAGGACTTTAAATATTGGGGTCCACTCTCTTCTAGCTTGTAGAGTTTCTGTTGAGAAATCTGATGATAATCTAATGGGCCTTCCTTTATATGTTGTATTCTTCTTTTCCCTGGATGCCTTGAGAATTTTTTCTTTGCCGTTGGTTTGTGCCAATTTCATTATGATGTGCCTTGGAGTAGGTTTGTTGGGGTTAAGAAAACTCGGAGTGCCTGACCAGGTGGTGGCGCAGTGGATAGAGCATCGGACTGGGATGCAGAAGACCCAGGTTCAAGACCCCGAGGTTGCCAGCTTGAGCAAGGGCTCATCTGGTTTGAGCAAAAAGCTCACCAGCTTGGACCTAAGGTTGCTGGCTCGAGCAAGGCGTTAGTCTGCTGAAGGCCCATGGTCAAGGCACATATGAGAAAGCAATCAATGAACAACTAAGGTGTCGCAATGAAAAACTGATGATTGATGCTTCTCCTCTCTCTCTGTTCCTGTCTGTCTGTTCCTATCTATCCCTCTCTCTAACTCTGTCTCTGTAAAAAAAAAAAAAAAAAAGAAAGAAAAGAAAAGAAAACTCGAAGTTCTGTATGCTTCTTGAATTTGAGGCTTTATTTCTTTCCACAGGTTTGGGAAGTTCTCATCTGTTATTTGTTTGAATATGTTCTCCATTCCATTTTCTCTCTCTTCTCCCTCTGATATACCTATTATTCTTATGTTATTCTTTTTGATGGAGTCAGACAATTCCTGTAGGGCTTTCTCATTTTTTTAAATTTTTGAGACTCTTTCTTCTTCTCTCTGTTGTGCCTCAAGGTGCTTATCTTCTATTTCATTAATACTACCTTCTATCTGGCCTGTTCTATTAGCGAAACTTGTTACCTTGTTTTTCAGCTCATGAATTGAGTGTTTCATCTCTGTTTGATTTGTTTTTATAGTTTCAATTTCCTTAGTAATATATTCTTTGTGTTCATTGAGTTGTTTTCTGAGCTCCCTAAATTGCCTTTCTGTGTTTTCTTGTATATCTCTGAGTACTTTTAGGATTTCTATTTTAAATTCTCTGTCATTTAGCTCCAAGGTTTCCAATATATTAAATTTTTTCTCCAAAGATTTTTCCTCATCTATCTGTGCTACCTCTCTGTCTTTTGTATCCATGATATTCAATTTCTTTTTCCTTAATGGCATCTGAGGGTGGTTTTGTTGATAGTATTAATGAGAATTAATAAAGAATAAAAAGTTTAAAAAATAAAAATAAAAAAGAATAAAATAATTATTATTCCCCCCCTTTTTTCCCTCTCCTCTCCTCTCCCCTCCTTCTTGAGAAAATTTTGTGGTGAACTGTGAATTATATTGTGCTAAATAGAACAAAAACTACCTATAATGGAGGGCCTGAGTTGGGGAGAAGTGATAAAGGGGCAAAAAAGGGGGTATGGACCCACCAAATGCAAAAAAGGAAAAAATTTGGGTCAAGAATGAAATAATTTGCTTTTAGGTGACAGTTGACTAAGAGATACGATGAGAGGAATAAGAGGGAAACAGGAAAAAGGGGGGAGATTTAAAAATTACTATTGTATTTAGTGGAGCAAGAACTAGATAAAATGGAGAGCCAGGGTTGGGAGCACTGCTACTGAGTTAAAAAAGCGAAGTAAAAAACTCCCAAAGCACCACAAAGAAATATTTGAGTCCCAGATAAAATAATTTGTTCGTGATTGAGGATTGAATGAGAGGAAAAGTAAAGGAGAAAAGAAGAAACTAATATAGAGGTAGAAAAATAAGAAAGAGAAAAACACAAAACAAAGAAAAAAGAATAAAAGGAGAGAGAGAGAGAGAGTTAAGGATTTTGCATTGCAACTCTCATAGAAAGAAAGAAGAAGAAAGAAAAGATAATAGGAGATGTAACACTTATGGGTAGTGTAGTTCAAGGAGAGGAGAGAGTAAGACCGGCAGAGAATTAAATGACCAAATTGGAAGAGGAAGAAAATAATCAAGACAAGAAGATAAGAGAAACAAATGGACAAATATAATAAAATGGGATAGGTTATAAAGTCTGTGGATTATTCTTGATTTTGAGAGGTTATCTTCTTGCTTTTTCTTTTCTCTCCCTCTTTCTGGTCGGTGACTCTGTACCCCAGGTTCTGCCCCTGAGGCACGCTTAGGTAGAGGTTTGCAGTTGATCAGTCTCTATGGCAATGTCATATATTGGGCTTCAGTCTCGTTGGCAGTCGAGGCTCATTAGCATTTGCAGCCTCCGCCAATGAGAGAGTCCGTGTTCCCGGAGCCTCTCTCCTAGTCTTTTCTTCCTGAATTAGTAGCCTGATGATCCAGCTATGAGGTTGCTGCTGCCTCTGCCTTCGCGTTTAGTGTGGAACTTCTGGAGGCTCCAAGGATAGATTTTTTCTGTCTCTGGTTGAAGATCTTGTTGAATTTTGGGGGAGATTTATTGGTATCACTCCTTACAGTGCCATTTCTCTGACATCACTCCTACTTAATTCTTAATAGAAAAGTATAAGCCAAATGTCTTGTGTTTTATGAATCCTTTATAATAAGCAATTATTATATTTGCAATTTTAAAAAAATAATGAGGATGAAAATGTTCATATTCTATGGTCCAGTTATTTCACTGGTAGGAATCTACCCTAAGAAATAATTTGAAATGTAAACAGACTTATGCACAAAAAGTTAATATTGTATTATTTATTTATAAGCATAAAAATTGAAAATAACTTACATGTCCAATTATGGAGAAATTATTTTAAAGAACTTGACATATTCCTAGAAGCTATGCTATTAAACCATTAAAAATTACATTTATACACAGTTCTTAATAATGAGAGAAAATTCTTATGCTAAGAAAAACTAAATATAAAATTATATAAACTCAAAAATGTAAAAACTATTTTGTGATACCAAAAGAATATCAAAATTCTAGGTGAAGAAACACTCAGGACAATAAAGGATATCAGCAATTCTTGAATTTTAATGTATTTTTTATCTAGAGGAAGAAATGGGTGAGAAATTATCCCTTACAATATGACACATCCAGGTACAAAACAGATAGCTAAGAAAATTGTTGCCCTTATATAGATATTCAAATTCAAATTCCTAAGCTAATATTGAATATGATAATACTTATATCCAAGGTTGTCATAATTTTAACTTTTGTCTATCTCCTCTTGGTTTAACTCTACCAAACTGACCTATTTAAAAAATACGATATGAAGGTTTTAAATATTTTGTTCACTTTTGTCTGTACTGGAACCTGGCTTTCTCAGACTGGATGCAGCACTAGACCATCAAAATGGATACTCCCAACGTGAGATGAGTGTCATGGTGCTATAAGAAGACAGCGGCGGTAGCAACCATTCCCATTGCATCTTCTCAATGGCATTGACTTGTCAAGCCAAGACAACTTCTATGTGCTTATATGAGTGTCAAACACAGTGCAAATGTATGACTTAGATGAGTTTGGTAGCACAAATAGAGCACTCAGACTGCTCTAAGTCCAGTGGTCTTTCTCCAGAGTTATTCTTTGACAAAAGAGAACCCTACAGAAATGATTAGAATGACTATTTTCTTAATTATCCCTCAATAATACATTACTAGTGCCATTATAAACACAGAGAAGTTAAGTAATTATATACACTGAATGTTTTAAAGCTAATTCTGTCATGAAAGTTTAGTTGATAAAGGCTAGAGGAGAATAGCTAAATAGATTACATCTATACCAAGCAAAATAAGCCACTTTCTTTGAGCAATTTGTTGTTTCAATGTATGAAGTACTGGACAACAAGGTTTACGAGATAAATAACCTATTTTATCATCTGGGTTATGACCTCAGGAAATCTTGCGGCCTGAAAAAACTTAATCTGCCCTAGCCAGATACCTCGGTTGGTTAGTGTCGTACAGAAACACAGAGGTTGCTGGTTTGATCCCCAGTCAGGGCACATGCAGGACTAGATCAATGTTCTTCCCTCTTTCTCTCTCTCTTCCACTATCCTCTCTCTCTAAAAATTAATAAATAAAAAATTATTTAAAAAAAAACCTTAATGGCCCAAATTTATATCAACTTGCTAGAGTTCCATAACGAAGTACCACAAGGCACAAACAAGAGGTGTTGTCTCACAGTGGAGGCTGGGAGTCTGGAAATCAGCTGTTGGCTGTTTGTTTCCTTCTCAGGACTGTGATGGGAGGAGCTGTTCCAAGCCCCCTTGGCTTGCCGATGGCTGTCTTCATGTTCACATGGCATTCTCCCTGTATGGCTGCCAGTGTTCAAATTTCACCTGTTTATAAGGACACCAGCAGTGTTAAATTAGGGCTCATTTGTGAGGTCAACCAGTGACCTCATTTGAACTTGCTTACCTCTATAAAAATCCTATCTCAAAATGAGTCTCATTCTAAGGGACTTGGGACCAGAATTTTAACATATTAATTGGGGGGGGGGACACATTTCAACCCATAATAAGGTTGTATAAACAACTGTTAGTTATACCTGGTCAGCATCCATTGCAGTTTCTTTTTGAACAGAAATCCTCTTGTCAGTAATCTTATTTCAGTAATCACCACTACTTCCAAGGATAGGCATATTGTCCAGACTTCAACAATCAGAAAAGCACATCTCCGTGGCATTAGGATTGGTTTAGGGTGAGTACATGGCTCAAATCAAGCCAGTCAAAGTCCTCACTGGAACTTTTACTATAAACACCAAGAAAGATTACAGGTGCTCAGAATCATGTCACCCTAGCTGCTGGAGCCATCTTTAGTGGCAAGTGGAAAGGCAGTGCCTGAGAATGAGTCAACCAACTGTATGTATGGCACACTGCCTGGGTCACTCCTTCAGAACAAGAGCACTCATTTTCCTAGCTGGTTGGATATCAGCTGCTGATGGCTCTCAGCTGGGGAATTGCTGAGCCCAGAGCCACCTGAGTTGCTCTCCATGAATTGTGCTTACCCAAAGATAGCCACCTGGCCCAGTAACTGAAAAATGTGCAGGTGAGAGCTTGTAAATGCCAAGACACTTCTGCTCCAAGCAAAACAACTTTAGAGTGTTTGCCAGCTCCCAAGTTCCTCACAGAGTCAGCTGCCTCCCTCTGCCCAGTCCTACTTTCTTCACCCTCCTCATGCATGATGACACCACAAACACTCTCAATATACTTCCTGTTAAACCAATCCTTAGCTCAAATCTATGATACCAACACAGAGGGAAGCAGTATTATAGGATCCTGATTACTTCTTTTGAGGCCATGAATCCAGCCCATGATTTTTTTATCATATGAGCCAATAAATTTCCTTTTTTAATTAAACTATTTAGTTTTAGGGTCCTATCACCTTCACCACAAGAGATTTGACTAATTATAACAGCTCAGGACCTCTTTATGGTCATCTTTACCTGCTGGTCCATTCTTATCATCACATCAGCCCATCAGTGGGCGTCTGATATTTCCTTATATGTGGCTAGGCTCCCTGAACCTAATTCTTATAGAATCTTGAATTCCCTTATCACGCCTTCCTGGGAAGAGCTATTGCTACCATTCCTATAGTTTTTGATGGGAAATCTTAAATTCTTTTGAAATTGATGGTTCATTTCTCTATAGTTGCTTCCTGCATCCCCTCTGAAAAGACCTCTCTTCTTCCACAGCTTCAGGACAAGGGACAAAAAGATTTTTACTTAATATGCAGACTTTGCAACCAGCCTTCTAACTGCTATTGCTGCAGAAAGCCCTTTATAATACTTGAAATATTATTTTACTTCTTTATGCTTTGCTTCCTTGTATATGCAAGGGTTACACATTTTTATTGTAACAGCTTTGTAAAATATTTAATGTGTATTTTAATATATTTAATATAATTGCAGTATGTTCAAAGAGCTTGTGCTGCTCTTTAAGCATCTAAGTTAACTACAAAACATAGACTTGAACTTTGGGGCTGAGAGTAAACACCATTTTTTTTCATTATTTGATCATGAGATATTTACAACTGCTCTGATAACAACATACTGGTAGATGCTTGTTCTTATTGCTATTTCTTCCAAAACTGAACCCTTTAAAATTTAAACACAATTTCAGATCATTAAAATTTCACAGTGCAGTTTGTAACCATTCTCTGAGAATGAAATAAATAGCTTATACTTAGTGAGAATTTACTACGTAGCATGCTCTGCACTGAGCACCTTGTAGACATTATCTCATGTACTTCTTCGACAACTCTAAGAGGATGAAATGATAACAATAATTTCCACTGAGCTAGCTGAAGCTCAGGAGTTAAAAAACTTTAGCAGAATCCCAGAACTAGGCCACAGTGGAGCTTGACTCCAAAGTCCAATCCTTAACTATCAAGTGACATTACCTCCACAAAATAGGTAAGATTAAAATTGTGTGTGTGTGTGTGTGTGTAAGAAATAGAGCAATATGTGGAGGAAGAAGTCCTCTGCATCTCCATCCCCTTCTACCCCAATCAGATTCCCCTATTTGGAGCTCCACTGTGAACAAAAATGTCACCATTGCTAAGATTCAGAATATTCCATTCATTTGATAATAGAAGGGACAAATTTTTTTCTGACCACCAAAAGGAACTTGTCTTTTATTCTCTCATAAAATAATCTCCCTTAACTCATGACCTGCATTTTTCAGACCACAGATATGCCCAGTCTTCAACATATGAAAGGTATGCATGGTTTTCTACTGTGTTGTTTTGGGTATTTTCTGACATTGTGGGCTTAAAAATATGCTGATATTTTTGTTATAAAGAGCCTATCATGGGCCCTGGCCGGTTGGCTCAGCGGTAGAGCGTCGGCCTGGCGTGCGGGGGACCCGGGTTCGATTCCCGGCCAGGGCACATAGGAGAAGCGCCCATTTGCTTCTCCACACCCCCCTCCTTCCTCTCTGTCTCTCTCTTCCCCTCCCGCAGCCAAGGCTCCATTGGAGCAAAGATGGCCCGGGCGCTGGGGATGGCTCCTTGGCTTCTGCCCCAGGCCCTAGAGTGGCTCTGGTCGGGGCAGAGCGATGCCCTGGAGGGGCAGAGCATCGCCCCCTGGTGGGCAGAGCATCGCCCCTGGTGGGCGTGCCAGGTGGATCCCGGTCAGGCGCATGCGGGAGTCTGTCTGACTGTCTCTCCCCATTTCCAGCTTCAGAAAAATACAAAAAAAAAAAAAAAAAAAAAGAGCCTATCATGTATGTATATATAGTTTTACAAGGTTATAGGAAAATTTCATAAGACATAGTATGAACAGTCAGATTTGTTTTATTTTAATGTGGTTCATGAGAAACAAACAGCACATGAACCAGATAATCCTTAAGTCCAAGCATGTTCATGGTAAGGAGCCCGGGAAGCTGAATGAATTTTTTCCCTCTTTCAATCTAAAGAATTACCATTCGGTAATAGTGCCACTTCAGAGTGACAAAGAGGCAAGCACTTTACCCAGATTTCATTGTAAAAAGGGTTGTAATGTTAACAATAGTGTTTATGGTCAGTCATTGTAGTGACAACAGTAATTTTGATACTCTATTTATTACATGGAGATGCTATTATTAAGGCTATGAAGCCAGAACATGAGACATATATCTCATCCTTCTGCCATTTATCTGGAAAGAAGCAAATGACTCCTATTTAGTCCCAGAATAGGTCTAGGAAGCCCTAATTGTCCCCAGACTGATGATAAAGTTCTAGGGCCACTTAAACCGCTCTCCCATTTTGCTGCTACAGTGCTAGCCCTTGAGAATTGTGTTTGCACAGTCTGTATTGCCTGCCCTTGTCACAGGTGTTGGGAGCACCGACAGATACACACTGACATTCACAAAATTCCCTTTGAGTATACAAAGGGGCTGGAATTTTCCAAACACACACTCTCCGAGCTATTGGGCTTAAGGTTTTCTAACGATGCACCAAGATCTCCTAAAATAACATCACTGAGATGAATAGTAAACTTCTTAACCCAAGTAAATACACTCTTTTATAAACCTTGTGATGGATGATGTGGGTTGGCTAGCTCAACAAGCAGCCAGCTTTTCCTGGTTGGAAAGATTGGGAATCTAAAAAGGACCTTTCCAAAACTCCTTTACAGGTAGGGCTCTGGATGAGTGTATTCTGCCTAGGGTGTACAATCATGTGAGAAGTAGAAGGCAGAAATGGGGTAGAGGTCATATCCCTGCCATCTTTTGGTCATTTTTTTCCCCTACAGCAATCAATGGTCCAGGTCTTGTTCTCAGCTTCCTGAGTATAAGAGCAGTTGAAAAAGCAAAGATGATGCCTTCATTCCAGTTTCCTGGCCATGGAACACAGAAGCACATCTGCGTTCTTGAACCCATGGCTCTAGTGACAGGCCTCAGAGGAATACAGTCTCTGAGTGTCAGATCCATAAGGTTCTTGGACCTTGAAAGCAATCCAGGCCTGTAATCATAAACCAACAGATCCGGCTGGGGAAGGTCTCTGCCCCAGGAAGGCACACTCTCCAGATGCAGCCAGTGAAGTTGATGGACCAAGAGAGCACAGTCAGGGACTTGGGAGCGATGGATAGAGGTGCCCCCCCCCCCCCCAGGGAGCTGATCCTGGATCTAACCAAGGACCTCACATCATTACCAGGGCCCAGATTTTCACATCTCTTACCTACCAGATATTTATAATTCCCATTAACCAGTGACCACCATGTGCTTTCTGTCCTCTTTTCCAAATGAGAATATTTATTGGAGTTACCTTATTTCTACTTTTACTTCTATTTTGGACATAGATGGAGGGAACAACACCTTCCTATTCACTTATGGACCAACAAACCAAATGATCCACTTCCAGGCCAGCTGGAGAGGACTATACCTCACCCAGTGCTCTTGGGCTTGGAACGGGTTGTAGTGACTGGAAGGAAGTTTAAATTGTCTCCTTTAGGGAGGGAGTGAATGTATTCAGTGTGTGGGAAAAGGAGTGTGCATATTTGGTAGGCAAGAGAGAGAACTGCAATAGGGACTCATTTTCCACCAAATCCATTCTTCCCTTTAATGATAAAACTCCCAAATTCTAGGGGAACTTTTATACCAATGACTGGCAAGGTACAAAAGATATCTCTCAGTAGCCTCTACAGTTTGGTGTCTTCATATTACTAAATTGTGGCCTATGGGATGTAGATAGAAGTGATTTGGGTCTCTACAAAGTGGTGCTCCTAAAAGGAGGGAATGTGTGATCTCCTGCCCTTTTCCCCTCTCTGCAGGGTAGGAGATGAGTAACTATGTCAAGGATGAGACACTTATTAAAGATGGTAGAGCCTCCCACCAACCCTGACATGATTAATTCCAGACTATTACAAAACAGAATTATGCTATTGTCCTATTCAAGCCACTGTATTGGTTGATTTGTTACAAAGTTCACCTTGTACTCCAATATTTGTCAGTTACTATATACTACCACAGAAACACATACAAATGTTAATGACTAACTGGACTGCACCTTTCTCCTCTAAAAATTAAGATGAAAATACTGTCTACATCACATCCTATATAATGTTAGGTGTAGGGAAAGTGCTCAATGTATGTGAGTTGTCTTCTATTTCCTGTTTACACTAATGAATTTAGAAGAGACAATGGAAAGATCACCAGGAAACCAGAATCTGAAAAGACAGAAGAGGAGATGGAAATGAAGGTGCCTTAGGGATGCCCACAGATGCCACCGAAATGCAAGTTCCCATAGGTTTTAATGGTAACAACTGGTAATTATTATACGTGATTCTAACTTTTATTTCTAAGTTGGTCAGATTTTGCCATCAGTTCAGCTAGTCATTAACTTACTACAACCCTATTTGTAACAACCATATTCCCAAATCAGGTTACATTCTGAAATTCTAGGTATACGAGCAAACATGAATTTAGGGAGGACAGTATTTAACCCAGTAGGATACAAACACGCACACGCACATGTGTGTGTATACTGGGTCAATAAAAATGTATCTCTTCCTGTGGGTCATGATCACAAATATGAAATTCTCTAATTCTAGTTTGAAGTGTGCACAGCACCGCCTTATCACAACACTGGCAGATCACCACAACATACACTGAACATGTTAGGTCCTAAGAGGAGGCAAAGTAGAGAAGATAACTGAGACATGTGTCACCCAGAGCAAACACTCAGTATCACACCCACTCCCACTCTTACTTGACAATAGATGTCTGGATCAGTGAGTGGAGCTCATCATAAAATTTTGGAATCAGACAATATTTTCAATTACTTTAATGATGGCCTTCACTATGTGTCGGTGAACATCATGAATAGTAATTATTTTGCACCACCTAGTGATCCGAAGTTCGATTTAAATTAATAACCTAGAAAGGGGATTCTTGAGCATATTGGTAACACCACAAAGACTTCAAGGCTGAACTTACAGTGTGAAAATAGAAGCCTTCCATTATAGTGTATTGTGAAAACCACACAGCCAAGAACTAGAAACTCACTGTAAAAAACAAGCTTCAAAGATACAAAGAGAAATCACATATTTCTTTTTAAAATCTTTTTCACATCAAAGTATCAAACTGTCCAAAGCTAGAAAACTTCCATTATATTGCTAATAGAGTTAGAAATTAATTGGGGAAGAGCTGAAGCAGGTATAGCAAAGTGATAACATATTTTGGTGAGTTGTACATGAACATCTCTCATAATATTATCTGTATTTTCTTGTGCATTAAAAGCATTTCTTTCTCTTTTTAAGAGATTAGTTGTGCCAAATGCTGTCATTGTGCTTATTCAGACATCAAAGACTCAAGGAGAGACTGCCAGGTTCCATTTTCAGAGCCTCTGACTTCCTTCCATGAACACCTGTACAAGCTCTTACTTACCTGTTCTCTTGCTCTTCAGTTTCACCAGAAGACAGAGCGCTAGACCCCAGCGTTGGGTGGCAACTAGATTGATCCTGGATTCTCTTCCTCCGTCACTGTGGGTATTCCTCTCAGCCTCAGAATGCATTCAGGACTAACTCTCAAGGAGTTTCAAAAGCTCTTCACAGTAGCATCCCCTCCTGACGCTAGTGTGGTGCTTGGTTGCTTACCCCAGCTCTGGGGGAGGAGTCAGGCTCAGGAAACCAATGGGAGGGCCCCCACGTGAGGCCTGCAGCAGGGAGGGTCTGAAGAGCCTGTTTCCATGACAGTGAGGTACAGTAATGGTCTTCAAACTACATTTTGCTCCACAAGCTAAAAGCCTATGTATTGATATAAACATTGTTTTAAATTATGTGCCACTTCACCCATCATAAACCATAAATATTGATATATTTGTTACAACTGTGACATCACTCTTTTAAAAGTAGCCAATGGAATCTAAACATTCTAGCAACTTGATACCAAAATTACCTGTTTTTAAAAGGCCTGAACGTGAAGTTTCTTTCAGTAGTCAGAAACGTTAGTTTATTCCTTGCTAGAATAGAGGAAAGACTGGTCCATGATGTCACTGCCGCCTGAGTGTTGCCAGACCTGTTAGACCCAGGCCAGAACAGGGACGCTTCCCCTAAATCTGCTCAGGGACTCTGAGTGACCCTTCCCCTATTCCACAGTGCTGCTTTGGGCTTGTTCATGGAACAGGTGTTGCCCTGCCCTGGGCAAGCATGGCAGGCATTTTCCTTTATGTGGAATGGGTCATGCCCCAGTACCCATATCAATCCTGCCCTGTCCTATATAATTACCCCTTTGTACCTGTCCCACAGTGCAGTGGATATCTATGGTTCTGATATGTAATTTCCATTAATAAACTTTTAATGTAATAGAGTTATCAGCCTCTTCCTATGGTCTCCCGGCCCCTGGAAAATTTTCCCAACACTAAATTCATTCTACTTCCTCCACATAAATGTATCCAAATGTAATAATAATCATTTTAAGCTTGAAAGTCTTTTATAGATAACCACATTATATTATCTGCAATACAACATGGATATATTTTCAATATATAAGTTGAAAAATTTATTCTTTATGTGCCCATTATGCTCTAAATGTTAAAATTTTCTATCATTATAATTACTAAGACACAGTTGATCAAAATAACATAAATATGCTGATACTTTTGATAATTATTAAACAAAAGAAAATGTTGGAAATGCATATGTTAATGAGATGAATAATGCTGCATTTTAAAATTCATATAGTCATACATGAATATTATTATTACTAATATGAGAATAATTTAGTATCTTTTTTTCAACTTATAAATGCAAAGTCCAAGAAATCTTGTTAAGATAAATGAGTACAGGGGTGGGCAAAAGTAAGTTTACAGCTGTGAGTTCTCAAAAGAGTTAATAACACTATTGTAATAATAACTATAACCTCTGTCTTTTTCCACACAAACAACTGTAAGCCTCCTTTTGCCAACCCCTGGATATGGCAGTTCTTTGAACTCTTAAGTTTTATGTCAAAAATCATCTAGTAATTTGTCATAAAATTATTTTCATGTTCTATGAAATGACAACTTGATTAGACTTGCCTTGAATTTTGTTAGAAGAAAAGGGTTGGAAACTACCTGGCTTGCAACTGAATTTTGATCCTGGTAATAGGACTTTTGCCAACAAAGCTTTTGCCAAGACTTATGAAATGACTATTAATTAAATATTCTAGTTTTTACTTAAGGTTACTTTCGCAAGTAAGATACGTTCAAAAGGTGTTGAAAAAATGTCTTTATTTTTATGTATCTTTGCATAGTCATAGTTTTCAATAAAATTATTTTTTTATTTATCAGAAAACTACTTTTATCTTACCACATGTTTTAAATATATTTTTGTCAAAATTTTGATAATCTAAAACAATAGATATAGCTCACTGGATTTGGGAAAATGTTCACCATTTAATCTAACTGGCAACGTTAGTCATACCACATTTACTTTCTTCAGAAAAACTATGACTTCAGTTTTCAATTCAAGTAAATACATTAATATGGATTTTAAGGAATATTTTGAAAATTCAATAAGTGAATATCAAGCACATTCTATAAAATAAATTGCTAACAGTAGTAAAGTCAATATTATGTAGATGTAACCCAATTTTCTTATTTTTAGAATAAATTGTAAACAAGAAAATAATACTGTTTCTCATAACAAATCTGTAATTAAGTGAAAGAATATAAAGTTCTAGCTGAGTAGAAGCATGTCTTTCTCCTTAAATTGAGAAAGAGGCTTCCGGGAAAGGAGATGTCAGGAGATGTCAGAAAGAAGAACCTTTGTAAACATGCAAGCCAGTTCTCAGGCAGATCAATTTCACGTGAGGGTTTGGAAATTGAGAACCTAGAAATTGATCTCCTTAAAACTATTTATGCTCATGTGACCCTTGGGAAGTCTTCTAAATTCAAGGGTACCCCAATTTGAAGACTACTGCTCTTAAGAACCAAAAAACCCACCTGCTTTGATATCTGAAGGAACCAAGCATATAACCAGTAACAATGATTATCATGCTGAGAAAGGCCAACTGCCACTTATAAGCCGAGGACTCCCCAAATTACCATCTGTTATGCTTCTTCATGATGTTCAGATTGCAGCTGGATAAGTCACAGTCACTGTAAATACAACACATCCATAAGTGAAGAATTGTCTTTCCACTCAGACTTGCTACTCACCCTATATTTCCTGTCTCAGAGCATGAAGCCAACATCCACTTCATTACCTGTAGGAAAAAAATGCTTCTTTTGCCCGTCCAATATCCATTCTGCACCAACAGAACCACTATTTATTTCAGAGGGGCAATACACCCAGATTATAAACTTGCTTGCAACTAAAGGTAGCTACACAAACTGGTTCTGTCTAATACATTTTACAATGACAAGGATGGGACACTGAGGGAAGCTCTTTTTAAAAGGGCAGAGTTGACATCTGCATTATGCTAAGTGAAATAAGTCAGATGGAAAAGGACAAGAACTGTCTGATTTCACTCCTATGTGGGATATAAAACAAAGAGCAACAAATGAATAAACAAAACAAACAATATCCCCCTAAAATGACTCATAAATATAGAAAAGAGAATGGTGGTTACCGGTGGAGGAAGGATGAAGAGGGTGGAAAGGGTCAAATACAAGGTGACAGAGGAGACTGGAATTTGGGGTGGTGAGAACACAGCAGAGTATATAGATATATTGTAAAGTTGTGCACCTGAAATTTATACAATGTTATTAGCTCATATTACCCGAATAAACTGTTAAAATAATAAAAAAGGGCCCTGGCCGGTTGGCTCAGCGGTAGAGCGTCGGCCTAGCGTGCGGAGGACCCGGGTTCAATTCCCGGCCAGGGCACACAGGAGAAGCGCCCATTTGCTTCTCCACCCCTCCGCCGCGCTTTCCCTCTCTGTCTCTCTCTTCCCCTCCCGCAGCCAAGGCTCCATTGGAGCAAAGATGGCCCGGGCGCTGGGGATGGCTCTGTGGCCTCTGCCCCAGGCGCTAGAATGACTCTGGTCGCAACATGGCGACGCCCAGGATGGGCAGAGCATCGCCCCCTGGTGGGCAGAGCGTCGCCCCTGGTGGGCATGCCGGGTGGATCCCGGTTGGGCGCATGTGAGAGTCTGTCTGACTGTCTCTCCCTGTTTCCAGCTTCAGAAAAATGAAAAAAAAATAAATAAATAAAAATAATAATAATAATAATAAAATAATAATAAAAGGGACAGACTCAACCTTTTTTCCTTCACCTTTCTTCTCCATCCACCCTGGACCACAGCAGACGTGATGCTGGAAGTAGCACATGCTTCTACTATAACGAGATGGCAACAGGAAGACGAAGGCCCACACTAACGAAGGCTGAGCAGAAGGCTAGGAGGAGCCTCAGACTCTGCCCACATCACCATCTGAGGAATGGCAGGAGATTGCATTGCCAGCTTTGCTGGCCAAAGACGATCCTGACACCTTAGCTAACCCAGAAATCCGGACCTTTCTTCAAGACTTTTTGCCTCACTTTCCCCATCCACCTGATATCCATGCCCTGATTATTTTATCTCCTAACATTTCCACTATCATTCACCTTCTCACTGTCCCTACAGCCACTGCTTTGGTGTGAGCCTTTCAGTTTGTCCATTTCTCTGATGGCAATGTGTTTCCTCACCAGAGTCTCAGCGTGTCAGCAAAGCTTCAAATGGCCTCTGTTGGCCGGAGAATGAAATACCAACTTCTTAAAATGAAACACAAAGTCCTAGAATATGATCTTACTCCTGTTTGCCTTGCTAGATTAACTTCTGACCATGCTTTCCCACTCTTCACTCCAAACTGAGCTGCACCAAAGTTGTCTGTTGTTTCAGACCTTCCTTTTTCTCCTCTCTCCCCTAAAATAACCTTCACCTTTCACATCATCATGACAGACATGATACTCTTAACACTCAACTTATTATCTCTCTTGAAGGCTTTCCTAATTTTATCCCTCCCTTGCTAAAACACATAGAGAAAGAGAATAAGGGATTAATAAGAACTGATGATTTTGTAATCACGTTATTTTTTTCTGAGAGATGGAGATTTACAATGCTACAATCTCTACATGAGTGTAGAAAATTTGCTTTTAACTAAATATGCAAAATATATATTATACATGTAAAAATTCATGTATATGTATTTTAACTCAAAGTATACCATAACTAATCCTGTGATGGCTGATGTAGTTGGTTATGGATCTTATAACTTTTATGAAGTTAATGTTTGCATAGAACCTATTGGTAAGATGGAATCAGCCCAGTAATTTCTAAAGAAACATATCGATCAGACTGGTGTCATTATTTTGAATCTTATTAGTACATTGTTGTTTATTTTGAATAATGCATGATGCCTGGGAGGTTACCTATCTGATTAATTTGTTTTATGTAGGGTCTAATCACAGTTCCATCAATATGTGAGCGTTTAATGAACGTTTGGGGATATTTGAATACTAACAACATGAATTGTTCATTTAATCATCATAATACAAGCACCGTCATTCCTTATGTGCTGATTATGTACTCAGAGTTGAGAGAAGGTAATGATACTCAGATTTAAGTTCCACTATGTTAAAATAAACACTGAGTTTGAAATATCTGGCCAGTCTTTGTTTCCCTATAACATGCAGTGATTAGTTACTACTGTAAAGGTTCTTCCTGCAATGCTGAGAATCCTGGTATGATGTAAATACATACACATAAAGAAAGAAGATTGGACTGGAAAACCTATTTCCTTAGCTTGATTGGGGATTTTTTTTTTTTTTTCTGTAGTTGGAAACAGGGAGGCAGGCAGTCAGACAGACTTCCGCATGCGCCCGACCGGGATCCACCTGGCACGCCCACCAGGGGCAATGCTCTGCCCATCTGGGGTGTCACTCTGTTACAACCAGAGCCATTCTAGTGCCTGAGGTAGAGGCCACAGAGCCATCCCCAGCGCCCGGGCCATCTTTGCTCCAATGGAGCCTTGGCTGCGGGAGGGGAAGAGAGAGACAGAGAGGAAGGAGAGGTGGAGGGGTGGAGAAGCAGATGGGCGCTTCTCCTGTGTGCTCTGGCCAGGAATCGAACCCAGGACTCCTGCACGCCAGGCCTACGCTCTACCACTGAGCCAACCGGCCAGGGCTAGGGATTTATTTTTAATGATCATATGATATACTCACTTGAAACACACCTGTTGGACAGTGCCCAACGCTCCAGGAATATGGTGTAAAATCTACAAAGTAAAAGCATCTCCCTTCACCCATTAGCACAGCTGGAGTGAAACTGAACCTAGTGTATTTGCTTCATTCAGAAAGGGCTCTCCCTTCCAGTGTTATGCATAATGTCTTTTTACATCTTCTTCCTTCCAAAGACAGCCATGGCTCATTGTGTCCCCTTTGCCACATCTCATTCACACCACCAAGCACAGTCCCCTGCTTTTAATCTGTATCAGTGCGCTGACAAATGCTGGATGTGTGACAGAGCCTCTAGCAAGATGTCACAGAGTGTCTCTATGACAGAGATCACAACTCACACACCTATGGGGACACACTAGTAACATAACAGTGAAGCCAGCCAGGGCGTGGAGACCTGGGGATCCCAATCCAGGGATTCCATTACTTTGCTCCCACCAGTATTTACTATGTCATGATCTTGTCTTGTATAACCAGATCTCCTGCTTTGTTTTGTTTTTCAAAGAGAATCCAGAAATATGTCCGGAGCAGAGATGGAAATGCTGACTGCCATTGCCACGTGCTCCTCTTTGGGACAGTGTAAGACCTGCCAGGACGGCAGGGATGAGGGGGGTGGCTGACGCCCCATGTGTGTGGACTGATTTCCTGGACTACGACCGGAGTGGGCATTGGCTCCTTTGTTGGATGGACTTACGGATTATGGATTTTGGACAATGTGAAATACCCTGATGGGGGTGGGGGTGGCTTTGCTGGAAGCACTTCCCTGCCCTGGGAAGTTTTTCCCGTGGCTAGAAAGAAGGCTGAGGACATTTTGCGCTTTGGGCTAAGTGCTGAGAGACTGGTGAAACATACCTTTGTAATTGTTGAAACTGTATGATTTTTGCTGTTGTAATCTGTGTAATGTTCTAATTTCCTTGCACAGGAATGCTGGTGATGTAAGTTGTGGGTAGTAAAAGTGAGCATAGGCATGGATTGTTGGGCAGATAAAATGTATTATGCTCACTTTGTTAAAGATGGCGCCACTGCCCACGTGGAGGCTGTTGCCCAGGTGATATTAATGTGTGTCTCTGTGGATCGTTGCAGCCTGGGGCTTGGTTTGGGGATTAAGCCTTTCCCACCCTTTCTGATGTGGGGTGGTACAATCCAATCATGCCTCAGAGAAGTGACTCTACTAGAGACTTCCCTATTTTGTATATTGGATTAAGGGTTTGGATTTCTACACTATAAAATGGGGGCAAAACGAGAGCTTGCCCACTTGGCAAGCTAATCTCTCATGAGATTAGCATGAGAGAACAGAGAGAGTAGAGCCAGCAGCAGAAGGAGGCCACGTGGAGGAGGCCAGGAGAAGCAGCCAAGATGGCGGAGTGCTGAGTGAGATGCCAGTTTGTGCAGTTTGTATCTGGGATAAGGAAGGAGATGGGGAACTGAGGAGAATAAGTCTGGTGAGCTAGAAACCTTTGATTTTAGGAAACTCGGATAAATCAGTGGCTTTGTGAGCACTGAATGTGATTGGGTTTTGGAGCCCAGTGTGTGTTTTTACTTGCCCACCGGGAGCAAGCTAGAATTAAAGACTATGGCCCACCAGTTTGTGGCTCCGTTGTTTCTTTACCGACTGTCCGAATCCAATGTGAACCTGCATAGGCAGGGCTGCTCTGATGGTGGCTCTGGCCGTGGCTCCTGGCTTTACATATGTCTATTTTGTTTGAAAGATCTCCTGACTTTCAAATGTCAATAATGAATTTTAATTGTTTTTAAACATACAGATCAAAACAAAATACTTTTGTTGGCAAAATATAATCCACAGATCCATTTGTCAATTAAACATTTTTTTCTGTTACATGAACTTCTCTATATAACTTTGTGGTAGGAAAGTCTGATCAGTCATTTCTGTTATTTTCAGGAAGTCAGAAAAAAAGGAAGAGGCAATCTGGAACTTAATTGTGAAACCAATTACCCAAAGGAATTGTTAAAAGTACACAGTGGGTGAAAAAGGGGCACTGTAAGAAATCTAACTGAAAGTACCCCCACACAGTGGTCTGATCATAAATTTCCAACTGGGCGAGTCATGGTGGATAAGCACTCACCAGGCCTATAATTTCGTTGGTAAAAGCTTTAAGTAAACCCTGTCCATTTGGTGCATCTAGTTTAACACTCTTTTGAAAGGCCAGAAGAAATCCTTTTCCAGACCCTTGAACATGCAACCACCCTCAAGAGACTACATAATCTTGTAAACTATCTCATAACCCCACTCCTGCCTTGCTCTCTCCCATCTCCATGTCATCTTCCTTACCTTCCCTCCTTAATTCCAAGTGCATAAAAGAAACTACAAAGCTCTCATTCTTCAGAGCAAGAAAGGTCTTGCTTCCCAGCAAAGTCATCAGTTTGGGCTCAAATAAACTCCTATAAAAATTCTCTACAGGTTTGGACATTTCTTACTGTTGGGCAGATAAAATATATTATGATCACTTTTTTAAAGATGGGGCTGCCCACGTGGAAGCCGTTGCCAAGGTGATGTTAATGTGTATTGGAAACAGGCTGTGGGCAGGCAGGATCCTTGTAGCCTGGGGCTTGGTTTTAGGACTAAGCCTTTCCCACTCTTTTTGATGTGGGGTGGTGCACTCCCATCATGTCTCTGATAAGTGACTTTGTATTAGAGACTTCCCTATTTTGTATATTGGATTAAAGGTTTTGATTTCTACACTATAAAATGGGGGCAGAATGGGAGCTTGCTCTCTTGGTTCCTGAGATTAATATTAGAGGAGAGAGCAGAGAGAGGCCACGTAGAGGAGGCCAGAAGAAGCAGCCAAGATGGCGGAATGTTGAGTGAGAAGTCAGTTTGTGCAGAGTTTGTGCAGGGAGAAGAAAGATGGGGAACAGAGGTGAATGAGTCTGGTGAGCTAGAAACCTTTGATTCTAAGTGTTGGGCAGATAAAATATATTATGCTCACTTTGTTAAAGATAGCGCCGCCCACGTGGAAGCTGTTGCCCAGGTGATATTAATGTGTGTTGGGGGCAGGCTGTGGGCAGGCAGAATCCTTGTAGCCTGGGGCTTGGTTTTGGGATTAAGCCTTTCCCACCCTTTTTGATGTGGGGTGGTACAATCCCATCATGCCCCAGATAAGTGACTTTGTATTAGAGACTTCCCTATTTTGTATATTGGATTAAAGGTTTGGATTTCTACACTATAAAATAGGGGCAGAACGGGAGCTTGCTCTCTTTGTTCCTGAGATTATCATTAGAGAGCAGAGAGCAGAGAAAGGCCACGAGGAGGAGGCCAGGAGAGGCAGCCAAGATGGTGGAGTGCTGAGTGAGAAGTCAGTTTGTGCAGAGTTTGTGCAGGGAGAAGGAAGGAGATGGGGAACATAGGTGAATAAGTCTGGTGAGCTAGGAACCTTAGATTCTAAGAAACTCGGATAAGTCAGTAGCTTTGTGAGCACTGAATGTGAGTGGGTTTTGGAGCCCAGTGCGTGTTTTTTTACTTGCCCGCCAGGTGCAAGCTAGGATAAAGATGATGGCTCACCAGTTTTTGGCTCCGTTGTTTCTTTACCGACTGTCCGAATCCAATGCGAACCTGCATGGGCCAGGTGGCTGTGATAGTGGCCCTGGCCACTGGCTTTACACTTACACTGACAGTACAAATAAAAATACTATCTACGTAGGTTTTTCTGAGAGGCTGGGAACATAATAACCACTATTTCTGATATTATTTGGGGGAAAGTCATGTTTCGAGTTCCAACAGCAACAAAAATAATTATGCCTTTGGAACTGAACCCCCTCTTTGGTTGAAGGATGCCATTGTGTCCAGTAAATGGAAGAGATTTCTTGATGAAATATGACCCGATAAGATTTTGGAAAATTCCTGAAGACTTAGCTAGCTATCTGATGTTTTTATATAATATGGAAATCTAATCTCCTTTCTAACTAAGATACCTCAGCCAAAAGTAGTATCATTGCCTGTAGCCCATGCAACATTAAACATTAGATCATATGTCACTTGGAAAAGAATATAAGTATCTACCAGAAGATTAATGTGCTCTGACTAAATATATAGATAGGACCATTTTAGCAGAGTGCATAACTGTCTTAACTTTAAACAAAATTAATAGATGCTGTGATGGTTAATTCTATGTGTCATCTTGGCTGGACTATGGTGCCCTAACATTGGTTTTTAGATGTTGCTGTAAAGGCATTTTTTGGATGCAATAAACATTTATACTTGGTTGACTTTTTAAAAAAGGAAATTATCCTTTATATTGTGGGTGGGCCTCATACAATCAATTGAAGGCCTTAAGAGCCAAGACTGATATCACCCTGAGAAGAAAGAATTCCTTCTCGAGGCTAACAGAGAGACACATGGAAATCCTGCCTGAGTTTCCATCCTGCTGGCCCATCAGCTTGCCCTACAGATTTCAGAGTTACCAGTCCCCACAATCACAAAAACCAGTTTGTTAAAATAAATCATTTCATATAGCATACATTATTTAATGATGGGAATGTGTTCTGAGAAATATGTCACTAGGTGTAAAACCAGTAGCCACGGCCACCATCACAGCCACCTGGCTCATGCAGGTTTACATTTGATTCAGTCAGACGGCAATGAAACAATGAAGTCAAGAACTGGTGAGCCATTAGCTTTAATCCTAGCTTGCAACCAGCGGGCAAGAAATACACACAGTGCTGCCCTGGCCGGTTGCCTCAGTGGTAGAGCGTCGGCTTGGCGTGCAGAAGTCCCGGGTTCGATTCCCAGCCAGGGCACACAGGAGAAGTGCCCATTTGCTTCTCCACCCCTCCCCCTCTCCTTCCTCTCTGTCTCTCTCTTCCCCTCCCGCAGCCAAGGCTCCATTGGAGCAAAGATGGCCTGGGCACTGGGAATGGCTCCTTGGCCTCTGCCCCAGGCGCTAGAGTGGCTCTGGTCACGGCAGAGCGACGCCTGGGAGGGGCAGAGCATCACACCCTGGTGGGCAGAGCATCGCCCCCTGGTGGGCGTGCCGGGTGGATCCCGGTCGGGTGCATGCGGGAGTCTGTCTGACTGTCTCTCCCGGTTTCCAACTTCAGAAAAATACAAAAAGAAAAAAAAAAAAGAAATACACACAGTGGGAAAACACTTCCCTTTCCATTCAGGGCTCCCAAAGCCACTGACTTATCCGAGTTTCCTAGAATCAAAGGTTTCTACCTCACAAGCCTTATTCACCTCTGCTCCCCATCTCCTTCTCTCTGCACAAACTCTGCACAAACTGGCTTCTCCTTCAGCACTCCACCATCTTGGCTGCTTCTCCTCTCCTCCATGTGGCCTTTCTCTGTTCTCCTCTAGCATGGGCTCCTCTGCTCCATTTTATAGTGTAGAAATCAAAACCTTTAATCCATATACAAACAAGGAAGTCTCTGATACAAAGTCACTTATCTGAGGCATAAATGGGATTCCTCATGAGAGTGTACCACCCCTTATCATGCAACAGTCAAGGGTGTGGGGAAAAGCTGAGGCTTAAAACTAAGCCTTAGGCTACAAGGACCCTGCCTGCTTACAACCTGTCCCCCACATCCAATGCAAACTATAAGTGAGCAAACATATATATCATATTTGCAAACTTAATTGACCCACAAAATCACATACCAGTTGGGGTGGGTAAGGAGGGCTCACGATCTCTTTGTCTAGAGGTATTCGTCACTCTCATGACTTTAGGGTGAGTCCGAGAATAGGAGTTCTTGATTAAGGTACATAAACATTGTTTTCTAAAGGCTGTTAAGGAAAGAGAAGCGAGGGGATTCTCAGATAAATTTCATCTTCCTTGCTCTGTAGTTAAATTATGACTTATCTGACCCAGTTGCCCTTGCAAACCCCTCCTCCTGCATTCTTCTCTTTCCTTTCTCCATAGAAAGGAGGGGGTAAGAGGCCTGACTTTTCCTCTTTAAAATGGCGTTGCTAATGCTAAGTTTTATAGTTTCTTGGCACCTTATCACAGTAACCACCATCCTGGCTTCCAAGAGCAAAGATTTGTTTTGCTTATTTTTATTCTCTAGAAAAATGGAAACAATGTGTACTTCTTTGGGTCTAGCTTCTTTTCCTTGACCTTTATCGTTGTAAGATTCCTCCATGTTAACATAAAGTTGAAGTTCATTAATATGAGACTTAGAGACTGCAAACCATCATAAGACAGGCACTTTGACATAGATTCTAGAAAAATCAATAGAATTTAAAATAAATAATGTACTTTTTATTTTAAAATAAATTTATTTAATCAAAAGTTATAAATTAAGAGCAAATCCTATGTTCCCTGAACATTGTAAGAATAAGAAGGCGGAGTCACTTTCTAAAAGACACTTGAAAAACACTGCCCTAGTCTGACAACAGCGATGCCTAGGGAGGGAAGGGATGGGTGGACCCTTGTTTATCAAGGCCTGGACTGGGGCCAGTACCTGAGAGCTTATTGGACATGCAGCGTCTGTCTGTGCCTCAATGCAGACTGACTGAAACGCAACCTACACTGTAATAAGATTTCCAGGTGATGCCTCTGCCTTGAGTGGAAAATAGAAACACCGATAAAGACAACTGTGAGGCTAACTGCTTCACATGCATCTATTTATCTTTCCAGCTAGTCTGTAAACTTCTTGAGGGCAATGCAAACTAGTCATGGAGAGCTCAGTGGATGGAGTGGCAGCCTGGGATGCTGAGGAGCCAGGTTCAAAACCCCAAGGTCGCTAGCTTGAGCATGGGCTCACCAGCTTAAGTGCGGGATCATAGAAATTACCCCATAGTCGCTGGCTGGAGCCCAAAGTCGCTGGCTTGAGTTCAAGGTCACTGGGTTGAGCAAGGGGTCACTGGCTCAGATGGACCCCCCACACCCCCGTTAGGGCACATTTGAGAAAAAAAAAATCAATGAACAACTAAGGTGCCACAATGAAGAATTGATGCTTTTCATCTCTCTCCCTTCCTTTCTATCCCTGTCTGTCTGTCTCCCTAAAAAACAAACAAACAAAACAAAAACACCCTGCCTTGTTGGGGTTTCTGTTCTAGTGTGAAGGTGTAGCAGATGAGACTGAATGTTAAGACAAAGTTTCGGAGGCAGATATGGGAAATATCTCCTAATGGAGTGCCGGGGTATCTGGCATCACATTTGTACTGGTTTTTCCTCCCAGATGGGCTCAGACCACCATTAGTAAAAGAGGTATGCCAAAATCTTTTCACACCTTCCCTGGAAACAGCTTGCACCAATGAAAGGGGAAAGTTAGCACCGGCAAATCTCTTGCTTAAAAATTCCTTTGAAAGAAATCCTTCCTGTTCTTTTGATATTTCTGTCTCTATAAATAAATTGGAAAGAAACCTTTATTTACATATCAAATAAAAGAAAATTAGGATGGGATGTTACATGGGTCCTTGATTTCTGCCCCAGAGGAGGTGATAATAGGAGTCACAATCCTCCCCTCATTGCTGGAACAGGTGCCCAGGTGGGCAAAACTACTATGCGTCCACCCCGTAAATGTCCACTCTACAACTAAGCCGTTACTGCCCTGGGTTCAGCATCTCAAAGCACTATGGCAGAGGGCTGGAAACAAGGCAGATCATACCCAAGCATTTAGCATTTGACTTGATGGAGAAAAAAAGGAGAACTCTCTCTTCGTGTTCTTCCGTTTTTGTCTTATGGATTAAAAGAAACACTAACATGGCCCAAAATGGAGTCATCTTGGATTTCTTTGAAAGAGAGGCTAGTAAATTGCTTTGGGAAGATTTTTTCTATTTTTTCTCCCTCTCTCCCCTTTCTTTTATTTCAGGAATCACTGCACAAAAAGCCATTGAAAATACCAGAACCCATTCGGAAAATCATTCTGGGCCCCAGACTTGAATCCTCAGCCTTGTCCATCTCTTCTCATGTTGTCCTATTTCGATTTGGGTTGAGTTAAGTTTTGTAATCATTTTAACCCAGCAAGTAGTAGTTAGGCCTGGAATACAAATACTCCAGAAGCATCTGTGTTATTGCCTAACTGAAGATTTAGGATTCTGGTCTAGAATCCTGCATTCAAGTAACCACCAGTGTCAACATATCTGAATTAGAGGAAAATAATTAGGTCAAAGTAGAGTTGCCCTCATACCCAGATACCATGACCACTTCTTAGAAACCCAGTGGTACACAGGTATTTGGTCTCTTACCCCCAGAGCTGACCAGTTCCTGGCTTGTTCCTCTTCCCTTCTGCCTGACACTGGTCTATCAGCCTCCTTTGCAATCAACTATTGCAAAATCATAATAACACCTAGACTTCCAAGTATTTGATAATAGAAGTGAAGATTCTTTTCATAACCTAATAATTTTCATGGGGGCCCTGGCCAGGTGGCTTAGTGGATAAAGCATCATCCCAGATCGTGCCGAGATCACTGGTTCAATCCCTGGTCATGATCTGGAAGCAATCAGTGAGTACAAAACTAGATGGAACAATTAAGTGGAACAGTTGAGTTGATGTTTATTTCCTTTTCTTTCCCTTCCTCTCTCTCTCTCCCTTTCTCTTTTTTTCTCTCTTTATCTCTCTCTCCTTTCCTCTCAAGTCAATGGAAAAAGTTTTTAAAAATAATAATTTTCAGCCTGACCAGGAGGTGGCACAGTGGATAGAGCATCGGACTGGGATGCGGAGGATCCAGGTTCGAGACCCCAAGGTCGCCAGCTTGAGCGCTGGCTCATCTTGTTTGGGCAAAACTCACCAGCTTGGACCCAGGGTCACTGGCTCGAGCAAGGGGTTACTTGGTGCCTTGCAGTCAAGGCACATATGAGAAAGCAATCAGTGAACAACTAAGGTGTCACAACAAAAAATTGATGATTGATGCTTCTCATCTCTCTCCATTCCTATCTGTCTGTCCCTATCTATCCCTCTCTCTGACACTCTCTGTATCTCTAAAAAATTAAAAATTAAAAATAATAATAATAATAATTTTCATAGGAATTTTAGCTTTTCAGGACATTTTTCTAATGTCACCAACATACAACAAGTAACTGCCCTTTGTTAAAAGTTTTTCAAACTGTTATAACACTGTATCAAATTTTTGGAACCATAGTACATTTAAGTAAGGAAAATGACCTAAATAGTCTCATTTTTCAGTAGGAGAAAGAACTGAGTGATAAAAATAAGCTATAGCTCTATGTATACATCTACTCTAACAATAGAGTATGGGATATTCATATCTCAAAGTCTAGTTTTAGGGAAAGTTATAGGCCAAAAATACCATTTCCTCAAATATGTATCACCATTTGCAATGTTCTAATTGAACAACCAACACATTTTAAAAAATAAAGCTAAATCTACAATTACTCATTAGGTAGCCAGAATGGTAGCAATTAGTAATTGGGATCAACTCAATAAAACATTAATGATACACCATTAATAAAATACCCCTTCAAAAAAGCAAGGGAATTTCAAGCATCATGACGTCCACATTCAATATGAACTCTATACTATGTGCGGTGCTGAGTACCAGCCAGTTTTGTCAGTAGGCTACAGAACTTTACTTTGTCACCTCTGATAGTTACATTCATTTTGGCATACAAACAACTAGGTTTAGCAGCCCTTAGCTTCCTTAATAGGTTTCTAGGTAGCATCTCTTAGCCTTATATAAAATGAAAGTAACTTGCCCCTATGTACCAAAGAAACACTTAGCATATTGAGATGGGTGCCTTACAAGGAACCTATAATGAACCCCATGTTGTAAACCATGGTACTAACTAACATACAATACGCAAACAACTGTGCCTTTAGGCCATTTGCTGCCCTGTTCCTCCACCACTGGTATCTCTACCCTAGACCCACTACATAAGCTCCCTTTTCTTAGTTCTATGGTCTAGTCTTATCTTTGTCATTTCTTTTCTCTCAACCCAGAGTTTGAAGCTCCTCCAAATTTCCAAACTGATTGTCATTCCAAAATAAAAGTTCTCCAAACCTTTATCCCAATCTACCATTCCCTACTCTTATTCTTTAATGTACTTGGAATGTCCTCCTCAACAACAGCCTCATCAGCCAGGCCAATTGTAGTGGAAACTTCTATGGCCACAATGTTCTGGGAAGGCAGTGGCCATCCTTTCTCCTCTGGCATCCCAAGCTCTTTTGTATATAAGGCTCTAGTTCCTAAATATGCACTACCTAAGGCTAGATTGTTCTGGATTCATCCCAAAACTTTTCAATTTTGGCACAGCCTTGCAAAGGCTCATTTTTATTTCTCTAATTATGAAACATATTCTAAAAACCTGGCAATGAAGTGAAGGGTTTGTTATTTCATAAAATACAGGAGCCATGTGTTACCTTTCTGTAAGAAAGTACTCATTTATCATCCAAACACTGTATAATAAAAGCTGCCAGAATAGATTAAAAAGAAAAAAACTATAGCACACCGCCAAATCAAAGAACTGTGACTGCCAACCCATATTCTTTCTTGTTATTTTAAGTTGTAAGTGGCCATAATATATCAGCTCACTCCTGATGCTCAGAACAACAACCAAGCTCTCCTGCTAAATTAACTCATCCATACACCTTGTCACTCATCCACTCATTCAACAACTATTGATATTTATTAAACACCTGTTAAGTGCCAGCACTGTTTTAGGGACTGGAGGTCATCAGTGAACAAAAAGACAAAGTCTCTGTAAAATGGACGTTTGTATGTTGAATGATGGGAAGGGGAGATTTGGCTTTCAAACAAAAAATCCACAAAAGAAAAACTATCAAGTGCAAATTTGTCTGAATTTAGCCTTGTGACTTTCAGTAGGCCTTCTTTCCTTCCTAGAAGTCTGACACAGTGAAACCTTGATCTGATCATGGCTATGTTCCTTTCTGGCCCAAAGTCACCCCTGATACTCAGGTTACTTTCAGTACTGCACAAAACACATAATGATAACAATTACAACCCCAACAACAATGTCTCTGTCAAGACTAGTAATAATAACAATTGATTATTATTGAGCAATTACTGTATTTTAGACACTTAATCCTCATAATAATCCTAAGAATTAAGTATTATTATTTTCCCATATTCCAGATGAGGGAAAATCAAGGCTTAGAGGATGTTAGTTTGCCCACCACTCCGAGCCAAGGATCTAGTTCTTTGATTTGCTGAGTGCTTCCTGGAAGGCTGCAATGGTGAAGTCCTGAACTCTGTGGTTAACTCCAGCTCCAAAATCACCTCACCTTTATTATGAACTCTTGGTGATAATACCCTTTGTCACTCTCTACAGCCAGATGTCAGCAAGCTTCTTCTCTGCTCATTACAACATTAACACACAAAAAAATATTGAATATGTATGAATTGTCTACTATTTTAATCAAATAGTACATTTTTAAAAATTAACTTGGCACCTATTTAATGAGATACATGATTGTTATTAATTTGCATGGCAATTAGATAAAATTGTTCCAATAAATTCTGCCCTCAAATAATTATCTCATGTTTTCTATACCCATTTTTAAATTTTGCAATATCTACCATTTCCAGATATGATGTGCTACTTCTTCTTCCACTTCCTCTTTTGTTTCTACAGAACACACACACATGAAATAAAAATATGATGCACTTAGATTGTATTACTCAATCACCTAAATCCCAGATGACCCAAGGATGACATCTTTCTGGGCCTCTCCTGGCACTCACACCTACTTTCCTGATCCTCATCCCTGCCTGCAAGACCTGCAGGCTGAAGCATTCAGAAACAGCAAGAATAAGGCTAAGTTTGTCTCTAAAGAGCTACAGATGTATCATATGCTGGGGAACTGACATGACAGTGACCTACAACCCAGGTGACAATAAAGTAGAGCTAAAAATGAACACTGGGTTTTCTGCATTTGAGATTTCCAGGAATCTTATAGCAAAAAGATTGGAGAAAACAGTTTAGAAATAAGAAAAAAATAAGAGTTTTTTCAGTTAACTGTGGTAATTTGGCAAGCCTTTTTTTTTTAATAGTTTTATTTAGACAATCAACTATAACAGGGTGACATTGGTCAACTATAACACGTAGATTTAGAGAAAACATCTCCAGATCACTTTGACATTCAATTATGTTGTATACCCATCACCCAAAGTCAAATCGTCCTCCTTCACCCTTCATTTGGTTTTCTTTATGTCCCTCCCCTCCCTCCACCCTCTCCCATCCCTCCCTCCCCCTCCCCCTGGTAACCACTGCACTCTTATCTAAGTCCATGAGTCTCAATTTTGTGTGCCACCTAAGTATGGAATCATACAGTTCTTAGTTTTTTCTGATTTACTTATTTTACTCGTTATAATGTTATCAAGGTCCATCTGTTGTATCAGAACAGTGTGACAAGACATCTTGCTACACAATCAATTAGCCAAATTAAGAAATTAGGAGTCTTTAATTAGCCAGCTACACAGACTGCATGGAAACCTAAGTCATTCAAATCAATGTGGCTGTGAATACAGTTTGGAGTAAGGTTTTGTAGGGAGAATTACATACTGATTGAGGAATGAGGACGGGAGAAAGCATAACAGTAGAACAAAGCAGTGAAACAAGCTTTCTTACAATGTTTATCTGTAGGGTTAGTTCAGAAACATTCTGAGAACACCTGCTACTTTGCAAAGCTAGTCCAAGGTCACAATCTGGGAAACCAACCTCAAGGCTAATAGGGAGTAACTTACTTTCAGAAAAAGTAAGTTCTGCTAAAAGTCTCTTTGTTTTAGAGAAAGTAAGTTTGCCAAAAATTATTTATGTTACAAGCCTTTCTTTTCTATACTTCACATCCATGTTGTCGTAAATGATCCTATGTCATCATTTCTTATGGCTGAGTAATATTCCATAGTATATATGTACCACATTTTCTTTATCCAATCTTCTATTGAAGAACTTTGTGGTTGTTTCCATGTCTTGTTGGGCAGCTTTTTAATGTTCTTTTAGCCCTGAACCTATCCTTAACTGCAGAAAATAAGCGAAGAAAGTCAAAATTTTATAAGGACAAATAGAATGTGAGAAGAGACAATAGCTGATATACAATATCAATAATCTTTGGAAGCTAGAAAGCAGTTGGAAAAATAATAATAGACTTGAGAAAGCTGTCACCTAAGCACCTATAAAGAGGGATACAAGCAAGAATTGAGCCAACCCTCCCACACAGAGCCCAAGAGAGGCTCAGAGAGTGGTACTTCCAGGGAACCCTTAAGGCAGAAAGGAGATGTAGGGCTAAAATGAGGTGGGTTGGTTGGTCATCTGTACACTAGGTTGATGGACCTTTCCCAGGTCCCATCTCCCCTCCCAGATGATTACTCCTTCTGCCAACTACATGGAGACCAAGGTCTCTGGGGAAATGGAGAGCAAGTTATTCCATGCCAGCCTGACCAGGCAGCGGTGCAGTGGATAGAGTGTCGGACTGGAATAAGGAGGACCCAGGCTCGAGACCTCGAGGTCACCAGCTTGTGTGCGGGATGATCTGGTTTGAGCAAAAGCTCACCAGCTTGGACCCAAGGTCACTGGCTCGAGCAAGGAGTTTCTCGGTCTGCTGAAAGCCCACGGTCAAGGCACATATGAGAAAACAATCAATGAACAACTAAGGTGTCATAATGCGCAATGAAAAACTAGTGATTGATGCTTCTCATCTATGTTCCTGTCTGTCTGCTTCTGTCTATCCCTCTCTCTGACTCTCTCTCTGTCTCTGTAAAAAAAAAAAAAAATTATTCCATGCCAGAGAACCCAGATTTGGTACAGAGCAAGAGTAATGAGAAGAGATGAAAACATAGAAGCTGATCGGAGAGTAGGACCACCAGCCTCTGCCCTGCTCTGCTTCCTGAACGCCAGCACCCACGAGATACACCCAGGCAGAAGATAGCTGAATTCTTCTCAAGAGAAAATGAATGGCTTCAGAGAAAAATAAACAAACAAACAAAAACACAAAACACAAAATCTATAATGTTGATGTTTGGGATTTTTATAATGAAAAGTGTGCTTACCATTTGATTATCATATAGCAAAGCTCACTATTCCAAATTGGCAAAAACTGCCAACCAATTCAGAGCCTCTTAACAGTTTTTAAATTAAATGTTAATAAACAGCCAAAAATCTCTAGGTATTTGAGTAAATACTCCTTCAAAAACAAACAAACAAAAAAGAGATAAAAACTAATTGGAATAAGGACAATAGAAAGAGACAATACAGGGGGTAGAAAAAATATCAATGAAAAATATCATGATTAATAATCCTCAGAAAGATGAGACAAGATATTGTAGTCATGAAACAGAACAGAATGCGATATTTTTCTTTGTTTTTTCTTCTTTTCCAAGTGCAAGGAGGGGAGATAGAGAGACAGTCCTACATGCACCCCGACTGGGATCCACCCAGCAACCCTCTTCTGAAGCCAATGCTCTGCCTATCTGGGACCATGCAGAATGGTATTATTTTTAAAAAGGATGTAAATTAAAATACAAAAATAGAATTATAATTATTGGCCTTGGACAGTTGGTTCAGTGGTAGAGCTTCAACCTTGCGTGTGAATGGCCCAGCTTCAATTCCTGGTCAGGGCACATAGGAGAAGCGCCCATCTGCTTCTTCACCCCTACCCCTCTTGCTTCTCTCTTTCTCTTCCTCTCCTGCAGCCAAGGCTCAATTGGAGTGAATTGGCACTAAGCACTGAGGATGGCTCCATGGCCTCTGCCTCAGGCCCTAAGAAGAGCTCAGTTGCTGAGCAACAGAGCAACGCCCCAGATCAGCAGAACATCACCACTTAATGGGTTTGCTGGGCGATCTCAGTCAGGGCACATGCGGGAGTCTGTCTCTACCTCTCCTCTTCTCACTGAATAAAAATAATAATAATTATAATTATTAATTTTAATAAATCAAACAAACTCTCTTTAAAAAAGAATAAAAAGACACAAGATAGTATCAATTCAGAAGTGCCCAACATCTAACTAAAGAGAATTCCAGAAAGAAAGCATAAACAGAATAAATGGAGGGAAAGAAACTATCAAAGAAATAACAGAAGAAAACTTCTCAAAACTAAAAAACATAACTTTCCAGATTGAGTCAATTCAATGCCCAAAATAAAAGATTAGAAAAATATCCATACCAAGGTACAACACAGCAAAACTTTAGAACACCAGAGATAAAAAGATCCTAAAAGTTTCCACTACAAAGAAAGTCACAAAAGAATAAGAAATTAGGACACCACCTGACTTCTCAACAATAGCACTAGAAGGTAGTTGATAACTTCTAATGTGCCATTTTCCACCTCAGAGCTCCATTTTCATTCTCTCTCTCTCTCTCTCTCTCTCTCTCTCAGGAGCTGTGTGACCCCAGGCATTGTGTCCAGCTATTTTTTTACCAGGAAGAAAGTCAGACTTAGAATGTAATCGATGAAAATGATATCACAGAAGGCAGATGTATAAACAGGAAAAAAAAACAGGATTTGGGTGACATCATTGATTTGTTTTATCAAGACAGTCCTGAAGCCCTGCCTCACTCTCAATGTTGTTGGCCATTTACCTACCCTCTGAAATCACTAGCATTACTCCTACTGTGTTCCATTTGTTAAAGCAGTTACAAGCCTCCCCTGATTCCAGAGGAGGAAATGTAGACCTACCACTTACTCCGAGAAATGAAGTTAGTTAAATAATAAGCCCTGAGGCTCAAATGCAGGCTTTCCTGATATAAGATATGTGGTTATTATATCACAAATCATTCCTAACCTCTGGGCAGAGCACCCCTAAGGAGCCAAAGAGTAATTTCAAGGAATCCAGGAAATCATATGTGTGCCAAGCATTTGCTGTGGATAAATGATGTGCCTTGTATACATAAATATATGCAGCATTATCTTTAAAGTATAAATACTGATCTTATGATTAATACAATGAAAATTCATTTAAAATCTTTACTGAAGTCACAGTAGCTTTTCATATTTTGTAGTATATATTTTCTTAATCATGGATACTAACAGTACATGGAGGGAATTTTTTGATGTATATTCTCCAAATTGGAAGTTACTATGTTCATAGTCAGTCTACCATCAATATAGAGAATCTCTGAGGGAAGTCTTGTTAAAATGCAATCATACTGCTCACCAGATCCAAAGACCTATGACAACCGAGCTCACAGACCCTGTCACAGTGGCTGGAAGCTGCATGCCTTCCCCATCCCTGTTTTCAGCTATAACTGATTGGACCAGGGGAGGGCAGCTGACCCAATCAATCCTTAAACTGGCCAATGACCAAATGAGTGGCTTGGCACAAAAAGATCTGTTAACTAGGGAGAAGCTGAGATACTGACTCTTTATGTGAAGCATTTAACTCAGACATACAGCATATGAGACAGCTAGAAGCAAGTGACACTAATAAATCAGAGCAATGAGGGAGCAAACTACAGAGCAAGTAGAAGCTTTGAATTAGAGAAAAAATAAAGGATGTGGAGTCTAATCAGAAGCAAGAGGAGAAACCGAGACAGAACTGAATCCATGAAAACAAACTGAGAGGTGTTATTAACAGGAAAGCTTGAACAGGCCAAAGAATGATTTTTTCCCAGAGCTGCTCATTGCAGTCAGCCTGTAAGATGCTTCCTGGGGAGATGCTTGGGCCCCACCCAATTTTACTCACTCAGAATCTCTGGAGAATTTAGATGCTGAAAGAGCTGCAAAAGCCATTCTGAGGCTCTATGGTTAGGTGTCCCACATCTCCAGAAACCCCTCTAGGACACATATCCTCCTCTTGGATTACAGTGAGTTCCCTTCCCTTCCTAATTGCCATGAATACACCTGAGAGTCTCCCCTATACCCAGCTAAGTGAGTCTCCATTCCTCTAACCCAAAATTCCTTCCTAAATGGAGAACTACAGGAAAAAAGAAATATATATATATATATATATATATATATATATATATATATAGTCGTTTTTGTTGTTGTTGTTGTCAAGGCTGCTTGAGATGAACAAAAGCTACAAGATGTGGGTTTTTGGGTGAAATTGTCTTCCAGAAAAATATGCTTGCTTTTGATTTCTCAGCATATAAAGCTTCTGAGGAGTGAGGTTTTTTTGCAGAGTTATTTATATCTTTTGCTAAGGAAAACTCAAGATTACTTGATCATAAATAATGGTACCTGCCTTTCTCTTGACTTTTCTAGATATAAGAGGCTATAATTCAATGAACCCAGTACCACATGCCATACAGAAAAACTTATTCCTTAACCATCACATTTGTATTTGTCTATCAGTCTACTGGCCTTTTGCTCCTCATTGTCTGGAGCTGTAGGAAGCAGCTCAGATCATAGAAAAAATCTGAGATGTTATTGCTCATTTGCTCATTTAAGACAAGTTCCTCAAATCAGCATTTCTATAATTTGTCTTTAAATTGTGTGAAGGACGACAAGATGGCGATGGAGTAGGCGAACATACCAACTTCCACCTCCCAGAACCAAAGTGGATTACAACTTAATTTTAAGAACCATCATCTGGAAAAACCAACTTTTGACTAAACTTAGAGGACTCTTCAACCAAGGAACACCGAAGAAGCCACACTGAAACTAGTAGGAAAAGCGGAAATGCGGAGAGGGCTGCCCAGCTACCCAGAGCAAATGGCAGCCGGGAGAAACACACATGGCAGGAAGTGAATTTAGCAGAGAGGTGAGGGTCCTGAGCCCCAGGAACAAAGCCCCAGCCTGCAGTCCCAGAGCCTAGAAGAGGCGAATGGACAGTATTTAGCTGGAAACAAGTCAAGATACTGTTTGTGAGAAGGAGACTGATTTCTCAGACACAAGATTCTTCTTAAAGGGACTGCGCAGAAAACCTCTCTCACAACCACTCACCCGGGGCTCCAGGGGATAGGGAGAGAGGAGAGGACCAGAGCAGCAGAAAGAGAGTGTAATCTAGGAGGCACAGGGAGAAACACCTTGAGAGACAGCCACCCTAACCCCTGGGACGAGTCACTCCCCAAATCTGAAGTGAATATTTCCCCTGGAAACAGCAATACCAGCAAAGGGAAGCAGAACACCAGCCAAACAAGCTCTCCCACCGTACTTAGAGCAGAATCGCTTAGAAGGAGGGAGCTTTCAGGACTACAATATTGAATCTTAGGGTCTGAGCTGCAGCACCCCCTCCCACATGGCTGAGGGCTTGCCGAAGGGTGGGCGCGGCGGGACGTGGAAGCGCGGTTCTGTCAGCAAGGGCAGAAGCCAGCTGGCCACCACTGAGGTTCAGGTCTGAGCTCACTCTTGTCTGGCTGGGGAGGATGGGATGTGCGAAAGAGGTCAAGCCCAGCTGTGGGCTGCCTGCAATCCAGCCTGCTGGGAGAAGGGCGAGAACCCCAGAAGGGGCAGAGACCAGCCCTTTAGCAAGGGTGCAGGAGCGCAGCCTCTTCTCACCCTGCCCACTTATGGAACCGAGGCTTGTGGCCTGACGAGGGAGCTGGCTCCTCCCGTGGGGGTGGAGCAAAAGCCCAGAACAGGTGCAGTTCCGCTACTGAGCATGGGCGTGCAGTCCCACCAGGCCTGTGGAGCCAAGGCTTGCAGCCATCCCAAGAGCAGGCTCCTCTTGCAAGGTCAGGGCAAAAGCCTAGAATCAGGTGAAGACCCACAGCTGAGCAAAGGTGCTCACCTTTGCCTTCAAGGCCGAGGCTTGTGGCCTGGGCATGGTGCACAACCCCACTCCTGGGGGCAGGGCGAAGACCCAGGCCACCGAGGCTTGTACACCTGAGCACGTGATCACAGCCCCTCCCATGAAGGAGAAGCAGAAACCACAAAAAGAGCCCCAGTGGGCTGACACTGGCAATGCCCATACCCGAACGCCCTAGGCAGCAGCAGCAAAGGGGGTGGCAGGCCTGCAGACAGTCCACACCTAGGGTACACAGAAGCCACATCCAATGAACTACAGTGCCAAAACCTTCTTTTATACAGACAAAATGAGAAGGCAGAGAAATGCAACACAAATGAATCAAGAGAAATCCCCAGAAAGGGACCTGAATGAGTCAGATATAACCAAATTACCAGATGCAGAGTTTAAAATAATGATTGTTAAGATGCTCAAAGATCTTAGACAACAATAGACAGTCATTACGAACACCTAAATAAAGAGATAGCAAATATAAAAAAGGACATTGAAATAATAAAAAAGAATCAGTCAGAAATGACAAATACAATATCAGAAATGAAGAACACAATGGAAGGAATTAAAAGCAGGATGAATGAAGTTAAGAATCAAATCAGCGAGTTAGAGGACAAGATAAATGAAGGCACAGAAGCAGAGCAGAATAAAGAATAGAGACTCAAAAAGTCTGAAGAAATTCTAAGAGAGCTCTGTGACAATATGAAGAGAAATAACATCCGCATCATAGGGGATCCTGAAGAAGAAGAGAAAGAACAAGAGATAGAGACTTTGTTCAAACATATCATAGCTGAAAACTTCCCTAAATTGATGCAGGAAAAAGTCACACAAGTTCAAGAAGCACAGAGAACTCCATTAAAGAGAAACTCAAAGAACTCTACACCAAGACACACCATAATTAAAATACCAAAGCTAAGTGATAAAGAGGAAATATTAAAAGCTGCTAGAGAAAAAAAGACTATCACCTACAAAGGAGACCCAATAAGGATGACTTCCAATTTCTCAACAAAAACACTTGAGGCCAGAAGGGAATGGCAAGAAATATTCAAAATAATGCAGAACAAGAGCCTACAACCAAGACTACTTTATCCAGCAAGGCTATCATTTAAAATTGAAGGAGAAATAAAAATCTTTCCAGTCAAAAAAAAAACTCAGGGAATTCACTACAACCAAACCAATGCTGCAAGAAATGCTAAGAGCCCTGTTGTAAACAGATCAAAGGGGAAAAACAATATAGCAAAAGACAAATACAGTTTTAAAGAATAAAATGGCAATAAACAACTACATATCAATAATAACCTTAAATGTAAATGGATTAAATGATCCGATCAAAAGACATAGGGTAGCTGCATGGATAAGAAAACAGGACCCATACATATGCTGTCTACAAGAGACACACTTTAAAACAAAAGATGCACATAGACTTAAGATAAAAGGATGGAAAAAAATATTTCACACAAATGGAAATGAAAAAAAAGCTGGGGTAGCAATACTTACATCAGACAAAATGGACTTTAAAACCGAGGCTATAGTAAGAGATAAAGAATGTCACTACATAATGATAAAAGGAGCCATCCAACAGGAAGATATAACCGTTATAAATATCTACACACCTAATATAAGAGCACCTAAATATATAAAGCAGATTTTGATGGATTTAAAGGGCAAAATCAACAGCAATACTATAATAGTAGGGGATTTCAATACCTCACTAACATCATTAGATAGATCCTCAAGAAAAAAAATTAACAAAGAAACAGCAGGCCCTGGCCGGTTGGCTCAGCAGTAGAGCGTCGGCCTAGCGTGCGGAGGACCCGGGTTCGATTCCCGGCCAGGGCACACAGGAGAAGCGCCCATTTGCTTCTCCACCCCTCCGCCGCGCTTTCCCTCTCTGTCTCTCTCTTCCCCTCCCGCAGCCAAGGCTCCATTGGAGCAAAGATGGCCCGGGCGCTGGGGATGGCTCTGTGGCCTCTGCCCCAGGCACTAGAGTGGCTCTGGTCGCAACATGGCGACACCCAGGAGGGTCGCAACATGGCGACGCCCAGGATGGGCAGAGCATCGCCCCTGGTGGGCAGAGCGTCGCCCCCTGGTGGGCGTGCCGGGTGGATCCCGGTCGGGCGCATGCGGGAGTCTGTCTGACTGTCTCTCCCTGTTTCCAGCTTCAGAAAAATGCAAAAAAAAAAAAAAAGAAACAGCAGACTTGAAGGACACACTAGATCAACTTGATTTGATAAATATCTTCAGAATCTTTCACCCTAAAGCAGCAGAATATGCATTCTTTTCAAATGCTCATGGTACATTCTCTAGGATAGACCACATGTTAGGGCAAAAAAGCAGTCTCAACAAATTTAAGAAGATTGAAATCATATCGAGTACTTTCTCTGATCAAAATGGCATGAAAATAGAAATCAACCACATCAGAAAAACTGAAAAATACTCAAACACTTGGAAACTAAATAGCATGTTATTAAATGACAAATGGGTTAACAATGAGATCAAACAAGAAATTAAAAAATTCCTAGAAACAAACAATAACGAGCACTCATCAACTCAAAATTTATGGGACATAGAAAAAGCAGTACTGAGAGAGAAGTTCATAGCATTACAGGCATACCTTAAGAAGCTAGAAAAAGCTCAAATAAATAACTTGACCCTGCATCTAAAAGAACTAGAAAAAGAACAGCAAGTAAAGTCCAGAGGTAGTAGAAGTAAGAAAGTAATAAAGATCAGAGTAGAAATAAATTACATAGAGGCTAAAGAAACAATACAGAGGATCAATGAAACTAGGAGCTGGTTCTTTGAAAAGGTAAACAAGATTGATGAACCTTTAACCAGACTCACCAAGAAAAAAGAGAGAGGACTCAAATAAAGAAAATTAGAAATGAGAGTGGAGAAATAACAACTGACACAACAGAAATACAAAATATTGTAAGAAAATACTATGAAGAACTGTATGCCAAAAAACTAGACACCTAGATGAAATGGACAAATTCCTTGAAACATATATATATATATATATATATATATATATATATATATATATATATATAATCTTCAAAAAATTAATCTGGAAGAATCAGAAAACCTAAACAGACTGATTACAACAAATGAGATTGAAACAGTTATCAAAAAACTCCCGGAAAAAAAAAAAAAGTGCTGAACCTGATTGCTTCACAAGTGAATTCTACCAAATATTAAAAGAAGAACTAACTCCTATCTTTCTCAAGCTATTTAAAAAAATTCGAGAGGAAGGAAGACTTCCAAGCTCCTTTTATGAGGCGAGCATAATTCTGATTCCAAAACCAGGCAAAGACAACACAAAGAAAGAAAATTATAGGCCAATATCCCTGATGAATTTAGATGCTAAAACCCTCAAGAAAATATTAGCAAACCAGATCTATCAATATATAAAAAAAATCATACACCATGATCAAGTGGGATTTATTCTTGGGAAGCAAGGCTGGTACAATATTTGCAAATCAATCAATGTGATTATCACATAAACAAAAGGAAGGAGAAAAACCACATGATAATTGCAATAGATTCAGAAAACCTTTTGATAAAATCCAGCACCCATTCATGATCAAAACTCTCAGCAAAGTGGGAATACAGGTAACATACCTCAACATGATAAAGCCATCTATGACAAACCCACAGCCAACATCATACTTAATGGACAAAAATTAAAAGCAATCCTCTTAAGATTAGGAATAAGGCAGGGGTGCTCCCTTTCACTACTCTTATTCAACATAGTTCTGGAAGTCCTAGCCACAGCAATCAGACAAGAAAAAGAAATAAAAGGCATCCAAATTAGAAAAGAAGAAGTGAAACTATCATTATTTGCAGATGATATGAGACTGTATATAGAAAACCCTGAAGTCTCAGTCAAAAAACTACTGGACCTGATAAATAAATTCAGCAAGTTGGCAGGATATAAAATTAAAACTCAGAAATCAGAGGCATTTTTATACACTAACAATGAACTGTCAGAAAGAGAAATTAAGGAAGCAATTCCCTTCACCATTGCAACCAAAATAATAAAGTACCTAGGAATAAATTTAACTGGGGAGATTAAAAACTTGTACTCAGAAAATGATAAAACATTGATTAAAAAAAATCAGGGAAGATACAAACAAGTGGAAGCATATACATTGCTCATGGTTAGGAAGAATAAACATCATTAAAATGTCTAAATTACCCAATTTAAAATTTTAATGCAATACCGATTAAAATACCAATGACTTACTTCAAAGATATAGAACACATATTCCAAAAAGTTATATGGAACCAAAAGAGAACATGAATAGCCTCAGCAATCTTGAAAAAGAAGAATAAAGTGGGAAGTATCACTCTTCTGGATATCAAGTTATACTACAAGGCCATTGTACTCAAAACAGCCTGGTACTGTCATAAGAGCAGCATATAGATCAATGAAACAGAACAGAGAACCCAGAAATAAACCCATACCTTTATGGACAACTGATATTTGACAAAGTAGGTAAGAGCATACAATGGAGTAAAGACAGTTTCTTTAACAATTGGTGTTGGGAAGCTACCTGCTAAAAAATGAAATTAGACCACCAACTTACACCATTTACAAAAATAAACTCAAAATGGATAAAAGACTTAAATGTAAGCCATAAAACCATAAGCATCTTAGAAGAAAACATAGGCAGTAAGCTCTCTGACATCTCTCGCAGCAATATATTTGCCGATTTATGTCCACGGGCTAGTGAAATAAAAGACAGGACAAACAAATGGGACTATATCAAACTAAAAAGCTTTGTGCAGCTAAAGAAAATAAGAACAGAATAAAAAGACAAACTACACAATGGGAGAACATATTTTACAATGCGTCTGATAAGGGGTTAATAACCAAAATCTATAAAGAACTTGTAAAACTCAATACTAGGAAGACAAACAATCCAATCCAAAAATGGGCAAAAGACATGAATAGACACTTCTCCAAAGAGGACATACAGATGGCCAATAGGCACATGAAAAAAATGCTCAACATCACTAATCATTAGAGAAATACAAATTAAAACCACAGTGAGATATCACCTCACACCAGTCAGAATGGCGCTCATCAACAAAACAACACAGAATTAAGTGCTGGAGAGGATGTGGAGAAAAGGGAACCCTCCTGCACTGCTGGAGGGAATGCAGACTGGTGCAACCACTGTGGAAAACAGTATGGAGATTCCTCAAAAAATTAAAAATTGAACTGCCTTTTGACCCAGCTGTTCCACTTTTTGGAATATACCCCAAGAACACCATAGCACTGTTTCAAAAGAAGAAATGCACCCCCATGTTTATGGCAGCATTGTTCACAGTAGCGAAGATCTGGAAACAGCCCAAGTGTCTGTCAGTTGACGATTGGATTAAAAAGCTTTGGTACATATATACTACTCAGCCATAAGAAATGATGACATCGGATCATTTACAACAACATGGATGGACCTTGATAACATTATACTGAATGAAATAAGTAAATCAGAAAAAACTAAGAACTATATGATTCCATACATAGGTGGGACATAAAAATAAGACTCAGAATCATGGACAAGAGTGTGGTGGTTACGGGGTGGAGGGAGGACAGGGAAGCGGTTGGGGGAGGGGAAGGGCACAAAGAAAACCAGTTAGAAGGTGATGGAAGACAATTGGACTTTGGGTGATGGGAATGCAGCATAATCAAATGTCAAAATAACCTGGAGATGTTTTCTCTGAACATATGTACCCTGATTTATCAATGTCACCCCATTAAAATTTTTAAAAAAAGAACACTGAAAAAAAAACATTAAAATAAAAGCAATGCGTGAAAAAAAAGAGCACTGAAGGAAATTTGAGTGCAAAAGTGGTGACTTCAATTTTTCAATTACCAGTCAGTCACTATAAAATTATAAGCTATAATCATAGATTTTCTTATAGAATCTCAATATACAAAATAGAGCTGTTATAGAACATTGTTGGGCAGATAAAATATATTATGCTCACTTTGTTAAAGATGGCGCTGCCTATGTGAAAGCACATCACCCAGGTGATAATATTAGTTGCCTTCTTGCTTGGGATGGGCGTGGTTATGTTAATATGTGTTGGGGGAGGGTTTTCGTGCAAAAAGGTTTTAAAAGGAAGAGAGATCACTTTGTTCTGGGAGAAGAGTGATTACGTTCTAGGAGTAGCCCATGCTAGAGGAGAGCAGAGAGTTGCCACTTGGAGGAGAGGAGAAGTAGCCAAGATGGCAGAGTGCTGAAGGAGAGGACAGTTTGTGTAGAGTTTGTGCAGAGATGGAGAACAGAGGTGAATAAGGCTGGTGAGGCAAATAACTTTGATTCTAGGAAACTCGAATAAGTCAGTGGCTTTGGGAGCCCTGATTGGAAAGGGAAGTGTTTTCCCACTGTGTGTATTTCTTGCCCGCTGGGTGCAAGCTAGGATTAAAGCTGTGGCCCACCAATTCTTGGCTCTGTTGTTTCATTACCGTCTGTCTGAATCAAACCAGAACCTGCACGGGCCAGGCGGCTGTGATGGTGGCCCCGGCTACTGGCTTTACAAATTTACAAACTAAATTTGCATCATAAATAGTGATACTTATCAAATTATTTCATACAAGTTTTTCACAGCTCTTTACAATTCATCATTATGAAGACATATTTAGAATTGTTTTTTTCTATCTCAAGTGCTCTAAATAATGCCGTCACCATTTTTTCCAGCCCCAGCTCAGTATTCCTCCTTCCTTCCTTCCTATAGTTACTTGCCTTTCCCTACCTTTGTAGGCAGTAGCAACCACCAGTAAAGTCCTTCCCAATCATTCATCTGTTTTAAGACAAACTATTCTTCATCTCAGCTTCCCCTGGGGATAATTGATCATTTGTGAACCTGTATTCCTCTATCATTTACACAAAGCTTCTCTACTTAATATACATTGTGCAAATTATTACTCTTTGAATATTAGAATCAAATTTTATTCTTATTTTGCTTTGCTTTAATAATCCATAATTCCTAGTACAGTGACTTGCTCAAAGTAGATGCTATATATTTTCATTTTGTGGATGAAATAAACTCCCACCCACCTATAGCCGATAGCACTAATTACTGAAATGATTAACTGGAATTTAGTTTATCCCCAAAAAGATTATTTTCATTGTGAATCTGGCTCAAGAAAATGCACAACAAATTTATGATTTAAAATTTTTAAGACTATGATCCAAATAAGAGAAAATTATTGCCCATATATGAAGTTGTTATAAAAGAACCTAAAGATAAGTACAGTGGTACCTTAGATATGAGCAGACCAATATACAAATTTTTAAGATACGAGCTGTGACTCAGTTTAAGACCCGAGTGAAATTCCAAGATACGAGTCATGATTTGGGAAGCTGCCACTGGTTGGTGTGTTGGCGCACAGGTTCAGTATCAGCAGCACAACACCAGCATCTCATTCTTTCTCACGTGTTACCTGCAGAGTCAAGTGGAATCTCATGCACTGTACTCATTCTTGCATCATTTTTGCATTTTTTACTAACTTTCTTTCTTTTCTTTTTTTTTTTTTTGTATTTTTCTGAAGCTGGAAATGGGGAGAGACAGTCAGACAGACTCCCACATGCGCCCGACCAGGATCCACCTGGCACACCCACCAGGGGGCGATGCTCTGCCCACCAGGGGGCGATGCTCTGCCCCTCCGGGGGCATCGCTCTGTTGCGACCAGAGCCACTCTAGCGCCTGGGGCAGAGGCCAAGGAGCCATCCCCAGCGCCTGGGGCCATCTTTGCTCCAATGGAGCCTCGCTGTGGGAGGGGAAGAGAGAGACAGAGAGGAAGGGGAGGGGGAGGGGTGGAGAAGCAGATGGGCACTTCTCCTGTGTGCCCTGGCCGGGAATCGAACCCGGGACTCCTGCACGCCAGGCTGACGCTCTACCACTGAGCCAACCGGCCAGGGCCTACTAACTTTCTTTGTGTGATATCATGGGGCCGAAGAAAATGAGTGTAAAGGATAGTGGTGAGAAGAAGAAGAGAATGATGTCGATAGAAGTAAAGTGAGAAATAATAGAAAAACAGGAGCATGGTGTACAAGTGATTGAACTGGCAAGGCTGTATGACTGCAATACATCTATAATTTGTACCATCCTTAAACAAAAGGATGCCATCAAAAGCACAAATCCAGCGAAAGGAACTACAATTCTGTCCCAATTAAGGACAAATATCCATGAAGAAATGGAGCAGCTTCTGCTGGTGTGGGTGAAAGAGCTGGCAGGATACAGTGACAGAGACTGTAATATGTGAAAAGCCACGTATTATTTACAGCAACTTGAAGAAGAAAGAGCTATCAACCTAAAAAGAGGCAGCAGAAGATACGTTTAAGACAAGTCACAACTGGTTTGAAAATTTCAAGAAGAGATCTGGCATCCACTCGGAGGTGAGGCATGGTGAAGCTGCAAGTGCTGACATTGAGGCAGACGAGGAGTACATTGCACACTTTGCTGCGCTTATAGCAAAGAAAAGCTACCTCCCCCAACAAGTGTTCAACTGTGACGAAACAGAATTGTTTTGGAAAAAAAAAATGCCCCAGAGGACTTTCATCACCACAGAGGAGAAGAAGCTACCAGGCATAAACCCATAAAGGACTGTCTGACCCTTGCATTGTGTGCAAATGCTAGCCGTGACTGTAAAGTAAAGCCACTGCTAGTGTATCATTCTGAAAATCCTCGAGCTTTTAAGACTCATAAGATTCTTAAAGAAAAACTGCAGGTTATGTGGTGTGCCAATGCTAGGGCATGGGTTACACAGCAGTTTTGTATTGAATAGGTAAATCTCGTCTTTGGTCCTGCAGTGAAGAAATATCTTCAAGAAAATAAACTCCCGATGAAAGCATTACTAATCCTTGATAATGCACCAGCACACCCACCTGGTCTTGAAGATGACATTCTTGATGAGTTCAAATTCATGAAAGTCCTCTACCTCCCACCCAACACGACTTCAATCTTGCAACCTATGGGTCAGCAGGTCATTTCCAACTTTAAAAAGCTTTACACAAAGCACTTGTTCTGCCGCTGCTTTGAAGTGACCGAGAATACAATTCTAACACTTTGAGAGATTTGGAAATATCACTACAACATTGTGATATGTTTACGCATTATTGACTTGGCATGGCAAGAGGTTACAAGAAGAACCTTGAATTCAGCATGGAAATAGTTATGGCCTGATGTTGTTGTAGACAGGGACTTCGAAGGATTCGAACCAGAGACTGAGACTGAGGTAGAAGCGTTGGAGGAGATTGTGTCCCTCGGAAAGGCAATGGGTCTGGAGGTAGATGAGGGTGACATAAATGAGCTCGTCGAGGAACATGAGGAGGAACTCTCAACTGAGGAATTGAACGAGCTACAGATGATGCAACATATGGAGCTTCTGCAAGAGATTAGTAGTGAGGAGGAGGTAGAGTCGGAGGAAGTGTTTTCTACAAGTGAAATTAAAGACGTGCTAGCAATGTGGGAGAAACTTTCAAGTTTCATTGAAAAGAAACACCCAGAAAAAGTTTCAACTGGTCGTGCTTCAGCACTTTTTAATGACACTTGTTTGTCACATTTCCATAACATTTTAAAAGGCAGGCAAAAGCAAACCTCTTTGGATAGATTTTTATTCAAAAGTTCTGCAAGTGAAAGTGCTGAAAGTGTAGCCAAAAAGGTAAAAACAGGTGATGATTAAATGAAAAATACGTAATGTTAAGCTTAGGTCAAGTTTAAAGTTAAGAAAGTGCATTATTTTACAATTAAATTTTTGTGGTTTCATTTTAAGTAAAGAAAGTGCAGTTTTAGTTTTGTTTAAAGTAAAGAAAATGCAGTTTTGTTTACATTTAGTGTTAAGAAAGTGCAGTTTTCGTTTACGTGTCTACAGTGCCTGCATCCCTTCCTCACTCCTCCTCCGCCATTCACCTCTGTTAGAAGCACTAGTCTGTCTCCAAGGTAAGAATACAGTACTAAATAACACTTTTTTCTTTTATTTCATATATTTTGTTATGCATTGGTAAAGTATACATGTGTGTTTAATTAAAATCATGTCTTTTTTCATAATTTAGGATGGTTTCGGGATGTTTCACAGGACTGGAACGAATTAAATCTATTTCAGTTATTTTAAATGGGAAGAATTTGTTTGATATATGAGTTGACTGACATAAGCTTGGTGACAGAACGAATTAAACTCGTATCTCAAGGTACCGCTGTATATAAAACTGTACAGCTAGTGCTCAACTTATGACCACAATTGGTTCCGAGAGACAGGTCATAACATGATGTGGTTGTAAGTTGAGTAGGCTATATGTACAGTACTGTGAAATGATGTTATAAAAATCTTTAAGTCTTATTTTATCATAATTTTCTTTCATTATTGTTATATATCATAATTTTCTTTGTTCATTTTATGCTATTTTTGTCATCTCTACACCATTTTGTTTCTTATTTTTACATTTATCAGGTTTAAGTAAAATGCTGCATTACCAGTACAACTGGTTTAATATTTGCAAAACATACAAAATTACAAAATACAGGTGCATACAAAAATACAAAATACAGGTGTAAAAAATACCCTAAGAAACATTTTTCTAATTGCAAAACATATCAAAATATATAAACATGTACGAAACATTTTGTTGGCCGCTGGCGCTTGGCTGCAGATCGTTGATATCGTCATCTGAGACAGTAGTTGGTTACCGGAGTTGTATTTTCATAAACATGTGCAATCACATTCACTTTCTTTCCTCTTTCGTACTCGTGCATTGATTGCTTTCTCATATGTGCCTTGACCAGGGGGTTACAGCAGAGTGAGTGGCCCCTTGCTCAAGCCAGTGACCTTAGGTTCAAACCAGTGACCATAGGGTCATGACTAGGATCCCATGCTCAAGCCAGCGCCCCTGCACTCAAGCTGGTGAACCCAAGCTCAAGTCAGATGAGCCCGTGCTCATTTTCATGTGGAGATCGATGGTCTTTCTCTCCTTCTTGGCAGGCTGAGGTGTAGACAAAGACAATTTCCTCTTGGTAGACATCTTGGGAGGGGTTTGATGAAAAATATCCAAGACACAAAACACAAATTGCTGTACTGAGTCTGGGATAACAGTTGAAATGGTGCACACGGAGATGGTAATGCTGCTGGAAGCTGGTCCGCACTGTCGTACACCCAGCTGGGCAACGCTTACGCTGCCAGATGTGGAGCAGTCGTGGCTAACGATTGTGGTCATAAAGTCAAATGGTCGTAAATTGCATAGGTCATAAATTGATCAATATCTGTATTATGAAAAGTCAGTGGTAGATAAGAATGCTAATCTGCCAATTTTCTCCAAGAAATCTCATGGATATAACCTCCCTGGAAGATAGGTATCAAATTCTAAATTATTATGCTTTGAAACTGTCAAACTTCATTTGATAGTCACCAAGAAGACTGTAAACAAAGTGACATACTGAGTAACTATTTCAACTTACTTCTGTAGTGTTTTTTTAAAGTCTTTGGTCATAAGATGTCTGCCTCCTCTCAAAAAAAGTTTCATTAGACACGTTTCCAAGATTGCTTTTCCCTAACGGTTGTTTCGATTTTTCAGCCTAGGCTTTCACAAAGCCTGCACTGTGTCTTCTGTGTTTTCTAAGTGCATGACAGTTAACTTTTCAACTCAATGATAACAATAAAGACAGACTAATGATAATCTGTATGTATCAAAATGGAGATGAAAATCAAACTTGAACCTTAATCCTCAAGTTTGTCTGCACTCCTGAACCTTCACTTGAGTTCCAGAACAAAATCCTCACCTGCTTACAACACATTTCCTCTAACCACAAGCTCACTGTGCTCAAATGAAACTTGCCCTAAAGCCAGGCCTCTTGCTCCATCCAATTTCCCTGTCTGTTAACACTGTCAGTCACTGAGCCCACACATGGCGGTGGCTTTTGACTATTCCTTTCCATTTACCTACTTTCCCCTGCCACATGGTTTTATGACTTCCTTCTAAAGGTCTCTTGTATCTATAGTGAATTTATGTCATTCCCACAAACCCCTCATCCTTTTCTTTGGGGAACTACATCTCTATTTGAGGTGAGGATCCTACCCACCTTTACTCAGATGTGACCTAGGCCTGTCAATTCATTGTGTCTCATCCCCCTGGTACATGATATTGGCCAAAGAGGTAGTTTTGAGCTACCTCTTAGAACTCATCAGAGAATAAATATGCTTTCCACCATGGTTGTTAATCTAGGAGTTTATAAATTTGCAATCATCAGCAGGTATCATCCCAGCTATATGAAGAAAGCCCATTTAGAGTAGAAAGATAATGAAATTGAACTAAAGGTGTTAAGAGTCAACGTGGAAAAACAGAGTTTTGGCAGCATCGTTTGAGTCCCCAGAGCCAGCCATGCCTGAAGTCCATCGCATCCCTGGACTCATCACCAATTAGTAACTCAAATACAAAATCCCAACTCAGCCATTGTCTAGGTAGGTGAACCTGGACAAATACTTAACTTTTCTGTGCCTCTCTTACCTCATCTATAAAATGGAAGATAATATTAATTCCTACCTCACAAGGTTATGATTATTAGCATAGTAAATGCTCAATAAACATTAGCAATGACTATGAAGTGCTAGTGAATTCTGTTGTTTAATCTAGTTTGAATTGAGGTCCTGTCACACAATAGAAAGGGTACTAATGATGGTTTCAATTTCCTTCAAAATGAGCTTGAGGTCCATCCTTCCTTTGCCCTTCCATTATCATCCAGCCTCTTGAGAATCCTAAGCAATGTTTCAGCTGGCTTGTCTGACTGAATTTTTACTCTTTACAATCCACCCCAGTTACCAATCGGTGCCACAGCGACCTTCACTAAACATCATTTTCATCATGGAAATTCCCTGCTCCGAGTTCTGTTCAGTCTTCTCTCTGGCTTCCTGGGTTCCACCTTAATAACCCAGCCTGAATCACCTCTCTCCCTAACATTCCTGTCAACCTGACGGCCTCTGACCTTTCACAAGAGCATGCCTTGCTAATTCATGTCCCTCTCTCTTACCTTGAGTCATCACCCTCACCAGTCCCATTTTTCCTCGCTGGATAACCAACACTGATCATTCAAATTCTGCCTCCTCTGTGATACCTTTTCCAACTGTCATAGCTGTCATCAATTTTACCCTCCTCGAGATTCTTTATCATTTTCAGTCTTGTACTACAGGTTACAACATGCTAATATAGACAATCCTGGATTGTGTCAAGAGGGTCTAACTAACCCAATTATAAAGTGAAGTTTTTAGCATGTCCCTCAACTCAATAATAATAAGCAAACAATAGGCATCAAAATCAATTATTTATTCATAGGGCCCAATCAAAACACTAACTTTCCCTACTTTATAATTTAAAAACTACTCTGTAACTTTAAGAGAATTTTTCTTCAAATTAAATGAACTTTCACTGCAGTTACCTACTTTTAACATGAAATTTCAATTCTGAGAGGTGCATTAAATCTTCAAAGACGAAATAAAACAGTAAGGCATTTTGAAGATAGTTACATATCTTTATTACATAAACATAATATTCTGTGTGGGAACTGGTCTTCAGTTTGTTTCTTGCTTTCACAGAATGTCAATTATCTTTAGCAATCACCTATGAATGATTTATGAAACAACTCACATGCCCACCCGAAAAGCCTCAGCGCCTACATTTTCCAGCCAGATTCCTGAGAAAAATAATAAGTTTTGTTTATTTTATAGTGTAATACATAAATTTTCTTTTAAGATATAAAAAAGACAGACTTTTAAAATGAGTCTCATTTTGTTTACAAAGTTCTATAAAAATACATTAAGTATGATCATGTTTGTCCTTTGACTCGAAAATATTCCAGTTTACCAAAAAAAAAAAAAAACAGTAAACAAGGATATGCTGACCACATTAATCTTGCAGCAATATAATGTCAACATCATCGTGAACACCTTGCAGAAGTAGTTCTCCTGGGTACGTAACAATCTTCCTTCGTTTCGCAGCTTTGAGAGTTCCTACCAATGCTTCGAAGAGGTTGGCGCACTTGTCATCTCGGAAGAGGACCCCAAATTTCACACTTAACTTCCCATCAGCATCTGATTTGAGAAAATACAATATTAGCCAATGCAAAGTCTGTGTCTTACCCTCCGCCCATGTATGGAAGAGTTACATAATCTTTAATAAACATCTAACTATAGGTTAACCAAAGTTACAGTTAAACATTTAACAGTCATAAATTCAATGTAACCTCTTGCCAGATCCCAAACCTGATGAAATCAATAAAACGTGTTGCATACCTCCTAGCCTTAATATCATCTGGACAAAGACTGGCAGAAAACCAAGAAACATTTACAGAAGGTGAATGTGTTACAGCACTAGCACTCTGGACCAGTTTCTCTCTGTCTAAAATTCATTTTTTTTTCATTGTTATGTTAGTTGTTAAATCATTAAAAATAACAAATACAAAAGAAACCCCAGGTCAGGAGCAATGTTTCTCTAAATGTGTTCTGAATGTATTCAGAAACCCAGGGAGGGAATGGTGACCTTCAAATTAAAAATTCTGCATATATCAAAATCCCTAGCTTATCTAAATTGGAGACCAGGTATTAATACAGGTATTAAACATTAAGGTAAATACCAAATAAAAATGAGTTATCAAGCCATGCAAAGACATGGAGGAGCCTTAAATACATATTACGAAGTGAAAGAAGACAATCTGAAAAGGAACATGCTGGATGATTCTAACTACGGAACATTCTGGAAAAGGCAAAACAATGAAAAAAAGATAAAACGAAGTAAAATGATCAGTGGTTTTCACAGGCTGGGATGGGGTGAGGTGAACAGACAAAGCACAGAGAATATTTTAGGACAGTGCAAACACTCTGTATGATACCATAATGATGGATACATGTCATTATACATGTAATGTCCAAACCCACAGAATGTACAATACCAAGACCCGACCCCTAATGTAAACTATGGGCTGTTGTTGATGTGTCACTGTAGGTTACCCACAGGGGAATCAGTTAGGGCCTGAACCAAGGAATAACTTGTCCAGGGAGAGGAGAAGCTAGAACGACAGGAGACACAAAGAAAGTGGTAGGACTTGTGAGATTGGGGGGTGAACAGGCAGGAGCACCAAAATTATAGCGAGGTTACTGCCTTTAGTACCTTTGAAATCTTTAACCTGACTATACCATATGCTGGGCATTCTATAAAGGCTTTGCTTATATTCATCTGTATATATATTCATTTGTTACCATATTCCCCACGTATAAGACGCACCTTTTTTCAAAAATTCTGGGGTCTAAAAACTGGGTGCATCTTATACAGTGGTTGTAGATTTTTTTGCTTGCATTTCCTGCTTTTTCGCACTTGTTTTTGTGCTCATTGTTGAAGACACTGATTCCTCATCAGACACAGACGAGGACAAGCTAATGGATGGGAATTCTGACAGTGAGGAGTTGTATGAATTTTATGATGAATAAAACTTGAGTTCAATAACTTTATGTAATACATTTTTTTTTCAAATTTTGGGCCCCCAAATCAAGGTGCATCTTATACATGAGGAAATACAGTATGTACTATACAATTGTAACATGTACGCTCTGGTGGGGGACATTGATAATGGGAGACTATGCATGTGTGGGGGTGGAAGGTAATTGGAAAATCTCTGTACTTCATTCTCTAAGTCTAAAACTGCTCTTAAAAAATAAAGTTTTCTTTTTAAAATTAAGGTAAACAAAAGGAGGATCTTTGGCTAGAAATCTATCAACTGAAAACTCACAGGTAAGGGTGATGTAGGAGACTTCCCCATTGTTGGTTGATTCTTTTGATCTATCTGGATGAGCCCCTGACTACCCTTCCTACAGCACTGCTCGGCATTCTTCCCTCCCAAAGCTGTGTCCACTGTCAAGAAGCTGGCTATCTCAGGGAGAAGGGACCATTGTTTGGCTAAGGGTTCTTGGGTTCCTGTGCTCCGCTGCTAGAACTTCCAACCTGAAGCTCTTAGTAAACTCCTAGTGTGCGTACAGCACTGAGCTGGGTGCTGGAGACATAGAAGGGGGTACAGAATAACTTTCTAGCTTTCAGAGAAATGGCTTCAAATCCCACAAGACAATGAGCAATATATACCTGACAAAGCAACAGAGCAAAGTAGTATGTGACTGGAGTCAAGTGAGTAGCAAAGGCAATAAATACTGTATGTATTTCAGTTTGGAGGAGGGCAAGATGACTTTGGGCTAGAATGATGAAGGGAGACTTTGTGAAGGAGGCAGTACTCGTTCTGGACTTTAAAGGGGAGTGTAAGGCAACAGTCCTCAATTGAAATCTCTGCCATCAACTAGTTGTTTGGCCTTGGGCAACTTGCTTAAGCCCACTAAGCCTCAGTTTCCTGATCTGTACAATTGGGGCATTACTCCTTCCTGTACAGTGCTGTTGGGGACACAGTTCCAAAGCACACAACACAGTGCCTGGCACCCGCTGAGCGGGCGATCAGTGATCATTAGTTCAATTGTGAATGAGAGAAATGGGGGTGTGTCCCAAGCCAGAGTCCCAGGGGAAGCAGGTAAGTGCTTGAAGGAACAGTAACTAGAGTGACTGTAGGAAAATGGCTAGAGCAGGGGTCCCGAAACTTTTTACACAGGGGGCCAGTTCACTGTCCCTCAGACCGTTAGAGGGCCGCCACATACAGTGCTCCTCTCACTGACCACCAATGAAAGAGGTGCCCCTTCCGGAAGTGCGGCGGGGGCGGATAAATGGCCTCAGGGAGCCGCATGCGGCCGTAGTTTCGGGACCCCTGGGCTTGAGATTAGATGCTGCCCTGAAACAAGTCTTTGGTGCAGACTTTGGAACACCAAGTCCTGAGGGGGCAGAACGCTGCCCAGGCTAGGACTGATAAGGTTGTTTAAAGGAAGCAGCTGATCCTTATAGCCATTTTCTGCATACCTGAAAGGTATTAGTTAATTATCCTTCTCTGCCCCTGAATCCATGCTCTGTTAGTATGCTTGATGACTGAAGAACGACTAAATTCAACGAGGCTGCAGAGCTCTGGGCTCTCAGTCCCAGAGGTTGGGGGTCCCCTGTACCCATCTTCTCTCTATGTTGTGTCTTGTGTGTTTATTCTTAAGTCCTGCAGCGCCTTCGTTTCGTGCACACCCATGGCCGAGCTGGTCTCAGCATGACTCACCTCAGGTAGACTAAGAGGAGAAGAAAAAGGAGTAAGTTTGTAAAGAAAAACAGAGAATCTGACCATGGTTGGCCTGGAAAGCAAAGATGTACCTCTTTGATTTTTTTTTTTTTTTAACTCCTAGCAGCATGGCCCTCTGTTTCAGTGATTCCAGAAATAAGTGGAGCTGCTGGGCAGCCTGGGGCAGGCCCGTCAAGCCCTCTGAGCTGCAGTTATAGCATCCAAAACATGAAGGTAAAAATACCCCTCACAGGGTTGTTACAAAGAATAAAAGATGAATACAGTATAGGCAAAACCTTTTATAGAATGCCCAGCATATGGTTGTAAGGCCAGTAGTAGCCACCATCGCAGCCATTCAAGTGCAGGTTCTCATTGAATTCGGGCAGATAGTAAAGACAAAAACTGGTGAGCCATTCCTTTATTCAAGACTAGCACAGGCAGGTGAGAAAACAAACACAGAGCTCCCAAAAGCCATTCACACATTCTTCGATTTCACAACCAGAAGAATCTTCTCTGGTTTTTCTAGAATCGAAGGCCCCCACCAGTCTCAGCGGAGCTCACAAAAGCCCCTCACCTCTGCCAACATGGCTTCTTCTTCAGCATTCTGCATTCCCTCTGCTCTCAATCTGCAAAAAATGGCTTCCTCCTTCCCTCCTTCTCCTTCTCTCCTTTTCAAACTCTTTTGGTGGGAAAACCTTTCCTCCAGAAACATTAGCATAACAATGGCCCTTCCTAAGCAGGAAGGTAATTAGCAATTTCACAGACCAGCACCATTTTTAACACTAAAAGTGAGCAAACTCAAATAACACAAATTTTACAAACTCATTTGCCCCACAGTGGTCAAGTCAGGTTAAACATTTTAAAGGTACTAAAGGCAGTAACCTTGCTGTAATCTTGGTGTTCTCCCGTCCATTCACCCCTCAGTCTCACAAATCCTACCACTTTCTTTGTGTCTCCTGTCGTTCTAGCTTCTCCTCTCCATGGACAAGTTGTTCCCTGATGCAGGCCCTAACTGATGCTCCTGTGGTAACTGCAAGACTCCTTACCAGCCGCCCTTTCTCCCTGTTGACCCTCATTACATGCTCCATATTGGTACAGGATTAAAAATGTGGAAACAACTTTGTAAGAAGCAAACTTGACTGATAGTCTTCTACTTTAATCTTTCAGGGGCTCGCTGTCACCCTCAAGATGAAGTGAAGTCCGCAGCCTCGCAGAGCAGGCTCATTGCCCACTGGCCTCACCTCTCACCTGGCCTCCTGCCCCATCATTCCGCACACCTTTTGGCCCAGTTAAAATGAACAACTTGCTGCTACCCAAGGAGACATGAAAAACCTGCCTTGGTAATTTTACCCATGTCCAGCCCTCTGCCTCGATAAATTCTTTTTCTTTAACAATAGACTCAAATGTCACCTTCTCTGAGAAGTCCTCTGTGATTTCCTCAGCTGCATTATTAGCTCTTCATATAAAATTAAATACACAGTTGTCAAAGTACTCACCATCAATTATAGCAATAACAGTTAACATTTATTGATATTAATGTGTTGCTAGAACTGTTCAGTGCATTTTACAGTCATTAATACTCACTTAATCCTCATTTCCTCAAAGATACAATTGACTTCAAGGGGCATTATTTTAAGTTCCAATTGAGCCGCCAATTTAACCACAACACACCATATATTAGAAGATACATCCTTATTTTAGAGATTTCAAAGTGTGAAAAAAACTGTTTTTGAACCATCGAAATAGAATACTATTATGCAAATAAGGAAACCAAGGCACAGACACGTCTGGTAATCACCCAAGGTCCTTCAGCAAGCTTGTTAAGGAGTTGGGGTTCATTCCCAGAGTCTGACTCCAGGGCCCACGCTCTCAAGCACCTCCCCATACATGCCTCCAGTTTGCCTGCCTGCCTTCCTGCTACCTAGGGACCCACAAGGGCCGAGATGGAATTTTGTTTATTCTCACATCTCTGGCACTTAAGCACAAAAGCAGCACTCAAGAAATATTTGTTGAATGAAAGAATTTAAATCTCTAAATAATCCTTATCCACTTAATTTTTTTTCTACTGGGTAGAAAATGAGAAAAGAATTTTATTTTAAAAGAAACGGGTAAAACTAAATTCATCAATTTCCACCTTCAGCTACAACATCAGATTTAGATTAGTCTGAATAGGATTAATCAATATCATAATATAGAGTGATCAAAATTATTCTAGACACAACTTAAATAATTTGCTATAACATGTCAATAGATTACGTATCTCCATAGATACTTTCCAACACATAAGTCATCCGTTACTGGAAACAGGTAAGTCAAGAAGGCCTGGTAAAGTTGCAATGTTCCAAATATTTTCATCCTTATAGAAATTATGATAATTATTTTGTTGTCTTCGAGCTTGTAAAGCTGGTAATTTTGAAGTGTAGGTTCAGTTTACCTTAGTAGAACAGTAACACTGTGCTAGGGACATGGAGATTAGGCTTGCAAACGCAGTGAATCTGACCAATAAACACTAAGCTGACATGGAGAAAGATCTAAGAGATAAAGGAATGCTATAAATCTTTGGAAATACATCTTTAATACCTTTAGCAAACTAAACAATCCTGGACTATCCCAGTAGTAACAGAATCTCACAGAGCTCAGGAGACACCGGGAGTGTAGAAATAAGGGCCACAGGCAGAGGCATCACTGTTGAAAACAAGACTCACAAAACTTCCACCAAGTGAGTACGATGAAGTTGGCGGGAACAAAATGGGGTTAGGAAAGACTGTTCATTGGTTTGACTGAGGAAGTAAATACATGACAACATCCACTATCTCCTCAGTGTCTTCCACAAACATCCCAAATGCAGCTCACGCATTTCCTCCTAACCTGACCTGTGCTACCCTTCAAAGACTTACACACTTCAGCCTCCAGAACTGTGCTCGTTATAAGCTGGTCCATGGTATTTTGTTATAGCAGCACCACTAAATTAAGACAGATTCCTAACCTATTTTACTATTAAGATAGTAAATGTGATGTTTTATATCACAAAGTTTGTGGTAGCGTTATGGCAGCAATAGAAAACTAATACAGGGGACATTTTATACAAATGGATTAATGGAATTTTCAAAATATGTTTTGTTATTTCAAATGATTTATGACTCATAAGCAGACAGAGCTGTAAGGAAGAAGAATCAAGCTATAATGACAAAACAACTCTTATGAGACATTTTAAAGCCATCTTTCACTTGTATGATGTAATTTCATAACTGTGAGTACCATTATCCTAGTTGTTGCTGAATATATCTACTGCTCTCGCATTTTCAAAATGCTCTGCGAATCTTCCATGTCTTACCTGAGATATACAATTCCCAAAGCTACAAGCACATAGTTACTTTCATTTCACGTCAAGAAAAGGACACCAATACAACCAATTTTATATGTCACTAATTTCATGTCACTGCTTATATAGTGCTGAATAAAAAGCTGACTTAAAAAAACAATTACCTAAAGGATGGTTTATATGTACATAAATACTCAGTTATAGAAAACTCAAGAATCTGAAGAAAATAAAGACAATTTAGTATCAGTTCAATTTTAGTCCCCAGTCATTTGGAAGTTAGTAAAATGTTGACAGGGAAAAGCAGAAAAAAAATTTAATAGTGTGACAAATAAAAATTTGAGCATGATTCAATCACCAAATTTCAATGCAGCCAAATTAAATAGGCATAGCAGTTTTTGTTCCATTCAAAAAATAATGAAAAATCTCAGCTGTTCTTTGCATCAGACTCACAATACCTTCAATAGCTTTGTGTCTCCAGATATTCTTCGTGGCTGAAGGCACTTGTCACATGGAACTGAGGGAAGAGCTGCCATAACCGTGTCCTGAGGCCTGGTGACCCCTTCCTAGGCTTCTACCAAAAAAGCTGGTCCCACTTGCTGTGAAGTATCTGTATCTGTGCTATATAATACTTACTTTTTGAACCCAAACGATGAATTTCCTCCACTAAGAGGTTAACTTCGTGATCCACATTCATTGCTGCCTGAGCGAGAAAGAAATATATCTATATTACTGTATTGCCATTTCTACATTCCATTAAGCATATCCTGCCAAATCCAAGGGTCCTTTCTTTTACGTAGCATTTGTCACTATTAATTAACTATGCTTCTCTTCCTAAAAACACTTGTGTGATGTACTTGGCACTAGAGTACTTCCATTTTCCCTCCATCTCTATAACTTCTCCTCTGGGCTGGACCCCCTTTATTTGACGCAGTCTATTGGGAAGGCTGCAGCTGTTTTCCTTACACCCATGCTTAACTCCAAGCCCATCTTCTTCAAGGTGCTCCTTAAGCCATCAAAAATATGAAGGTGAGTGACACAACACCTGCCCTCACTGCAACTCACCCTCCGGAAACAAAGAAAGACCTGAGATGCATAGCAATGTGACCGCACTCTTTGAGTGATGGGTCTAAGGCAGGGGTCCCCAAACTTTTTACACAGGGGGCCAGTTCACTGTTCCTCAGACTATTGGAGGGCCGGACTATAAAAAAAAACTATGAACAAATCCCTATGCACACTGCACATATCTTATTTTAAAGTAAAAAAACAAAACAGGAACAAAATCCAATATTTAAAATAAAGAACAAGTAAATTTAAATCAACAAACTGACCAGTATTTCAATGGGAACTATGCTCCTCTCACTGACCACCAAGGAAAGAGGCGCCCCTTCTGGAAGTGCGGTGGGGGCCGGATAAATGGCCTCAGGGGGCCGCATGCGACCCACGGGCCGTAGTTTGGGGACCCCTGGTCTAAGGCATTATGGGGTTCACAGAAGGCTTCATGGAGGTCACTGGGAAGGGACAGGCCAGGCAGACAGCTGGGAAAGGGTGTTCTATGCATGGGGAAGAGCACGAACAAAAGGACAGAAGCAAAGCAGAAAAAGCAGGTCATTATGTTAGGAGCCGGAGGCACAAATATAAAGGTACACACTCCCTCCCCTAGGGAAGCCTGCAGTCAAGTGGGGAAGGCAGCTTGATACAAGGCAATTTTAATAATGTCAGGTCAGTACAATGATGACTTCCAGGTCACACACAAGGACATGTCCGTTCCTCGTGACTAAAATAAAGAGCCTATGGTGAAGACCATCCATCTTCAGATAATGGGAGCTGTTCACTAGGACCTCCACAGGCTGGGTTCTGCCTACCATTCCAGCCTTCTCCACTCAACCCTCTTGAACTCTAGGTTGTAGCTACATGGCGCTTTTTTGTATTCTCCAAATGTCTCCCAATCTCTCACCTCCAACCTTCCCACATACTGTTTCTTCAAACCATACTATGACTATTCCTCTTTCTTGGGGCTAACTCCACACATTCAGTCCCAGCTTAGAAATACTGTAAATCCCTCCGAAGCCTTCCGTGAAGCCTGGAGGAGGAGCGCTGGCCTGCTGAGTTTTCCCAAAGAATTGTCCATTCTCTTCATTGCATTTGCTAGGAATGACCACATTCTTGGCTTTCACCACCAGGTGGTAAATCCCACCAGGCAGGGGTCTGGCTGTCACTCTCTCGGCCGGACTGGATGGCACCAAGAAGGCAGGTTCCATAAATACTGGTTTCACGGACTGAAAGGAGCAAAGGCACAAGATGGGTGCATCTTCACCTATGGGATTTGTCACCATAAAGCTGCTGATTTAAGTAGGGAGCAGAGAGGAGCTCTCCGAGGAAGAGCACTCAGAGACAGAAAAGGGAAGAGAAAAGGGCTGGGCAAACAGCTACAGATGTGAGAGGAGCGGGATAACGGCAAGAAGAGGGGAGAGAGCCACTAGAGGTGGAGGAGAGAACCCAGACCGACTTGGGTCAAAGAGGTGAAAGAAGAGTTGACATAAGAAGGCAGTAATTCACAGCGAAAAGGACCACATGCAATCACAAAGTATGCATCAAATAGTCTGTTTCCCAATTGTGAGTTCTCCAAATCAAATAAGAAACTAAAACAGTGGGATTGTGTGTATGATTTACTCTGGAGTGGCATTTTGGAAAAAACAACTTTATCCAGAACGATTGTAACTAATTCTTGGTAGCTTCGAAAAATAAGAATGACCTTCATCTATGTTTAAACTATACTGATTGAAACCCCAGATTTTCCATCAGCTAATAATTACAAGCACAACTGCCATCTGCTACATTATATGTACGAATATTAAAACTTAATAAGTTTGTATTGCAATAAAATGCAACATCTTAAGTTAATGTATTTACATAAAGAAATGCTAGTTGCCTTCCCATCTCAAAATTGGATGAGCAAAAATGTGTCTAATGTAATGCAAGTATTCACACTATATATAATAATAGGATTTCCACTTTGAGTCTCATTATTAAAAGATAGAGTTTAAGAGATACTCATAAGCTAAAATGCACCCAGAGGACACAACTGAAAGACGTACCATGAGAATTATGGTAGGAAAAAAAACACCCTGTAAATATCAGTGTGGTGGACCACTGTCGTTTTTACCTACCCAACACCCATTCTTCATTCTGACACCATTAGTCTAATTTTTGTTTGAATCAAGTCTTTCCTAACTCTAAACATATGTCTCTTTGATAGAGCCTCACCCTAAACTCCAGGAATGATTCAGAGCCAGAATTGACTTGGGGTATACATAGATGATCCCATCATGAACAATGAAGTTCAGCCCAGGGATTTTGCCAGAACTATTAGTAAAATAACAACATCCAGCTGGGCTCTAAGATATAAATTGACAGCCCCAGATGTAAACAGCTACCATGTGTAAAAAAATCTGCCAGGAATAAAACTGGCACAAAGAAAAGTCCAACCACATAACAATAATTGAACCTGTATAGGGACTTTCCAATTATATCAACTTCCCTGGTTTTGCTTGCGTTGTTTGAATGACTTTCTGTTACTTCCACCCTAAAGACACCTGACCCAAAATGTTAGCCTAGAGAAGACCTACCACTATTTCTTTAAATTAAAGCTCCTTTTATGTACTTATGTGAACAGTCTTGTTTTGTGTTGCTGTATTGCATGGGATGGACAGATCTAATAGAAAGGCAGATTTGGGAGTCCTATAAGAAAAAGTTTCTCTGGCAGTCAAAACTGTCTAACAATGAATAAAGTTGGCACCCTTTTATCAGAAACATTAATATGCAGTAGTATGGATCTGTGAGGGTTGATGAGGAAATTAGCCCACATTGGTCAGAAGGAGAATGAAATGTCCAAGTAGATTTTGGTACTAATTCTCAGACTGTGATTTCCTCTCACACTGGAAATTTCTCTATTGTCATTCTCCACTCCACACACTTCAGACATAACTCTCCTTTAATAGTGAGACTCAAAATGGAAATCCTACTATTATGGATAGCATGAATACCTGCATTATATTAAACAGAGGTATGGTCATCTCATTTCAAGAAAGGAAGGGAAGGCAACCAGTATTTCTTTATAATTAATTACACATAGGTTCCTTATCTATGTTAATTCATGTAATCCTAACAGCCTTGCAAAGTATTATTATTTATCCCTATTTTATGACTGATGAAACTGCTCAGAGGGGACTCCCCACAATTAAATGCTGTTTCTACCACATCCTCCATCTCCCCCTTGTTCTTTTTCTTTGCAGTTATTATGCAAAGTGCAGTGAGTGTAATAAGAGTTGTATTTGTATAAAATATTACAAACTGAGTACTTACTAAGACAGAACACTTACAGAGCAAGAAGGGCTCCCTGCCCAGACCACTCCAAGTAGGAAAATTACAGGCTTAAGAACTATTGCTAGCATTCATAATTTGGCATGATTTATTTATTTTATTATTTAGCAGGGACAGAGTGGGAGAAATATTCATTGTTACACAATCCTTGGAAGGCCCGTGGCATTTTATCAGGACACGGGCCTGGGACTGGAATAAGCAGCAAGAACAAAAAGGAGGCCATAAAGCCGGCAAGCAGAGGGGAAGAAAGAGCTCCTCCATGGGCAAGAGTGGTGGCGGTGGGCGGAGGTGAGGGGGTGGGTCTGATCAAGAGAAGGCGGTGGCAGATGCTAGGCGGGCCCTTTCATTGTGACAGAATGTAATTAGGCATTGTGCGTGGGAATCACAAAGAAAGCGGAATGTCAGAGGATTGGGCATATGATGAAATGTTCTCCCATGAATATGCATCTATTTAAGGGCCCTCACATAGTGTTTTAGTTTTTTGTTGTTGTTTTTGTTTGTTTGTTTGTTTGTTTAGTTAGGTTGTTTTTTGTCTGTTTTTTTAGTTTGGAGGCAATACGTGGAGATTTTCTAATGTTCAAGGACTAAAGCCGACCGGAGCGGGGGAGTCTGGGAATCAGGAGCCAACTCTGCGTCCGAAGGCTGGCCTCACTTGCAGCCCTCCGCAGCAGTCGGAGACCAGCCGCCGGAGCCGGTCAGAGACGGCTGAGTTCCTTCCTGCCCGCTCGCGGGCGCGCACACACTCCATATTTGGTCACCCCTGCTTCAAGTTTGGGAGCTGGCCCGGAAGGGGTCCCCACACCCTGTCCCCTGCCGGCCATCACACTACCACCTCCCGCACTGGAGCAGAGTCGGGGAACGCGGGGCTCGACCCCCTGCTGCGGGACAGCACGGCGAACTCCGAGACGACCTGTCCTGGAAGGGCCGCGTCCCGGAAGCCTTTGTCTCCACACCTCCAGCGCCAGCGCCGCCCGCGCCCTGTGCGCCCAAACCCGACAAGGAAGACCGGCCCGCTCCGGGCTCCGCAAGCCCCTGTGTCTCCTCGCTACACCCTACCCCACCCCACCCCACGTACAATCGGGAGAGTACAGAGCCGCACCCACCACCCGCGCCGCAAAACCCGCAGCCCTGAGACCTTCCGATTCCCCAGTGGATGCTTCTCCCGCAGCCCTTCGCCCCCACCCCCCGCTCTGCAGAACTGGCTCCTGACCCCGCCAAGTGCAAAGCCGACACGTTGCACTGCGGGGAAAATCCGCACACTGCGGCTGGCTGTCCGCCCCCGGCCGGCAGAGCGTCACGTGGGCTTAGTGCGGAAGTCTGCAGGAGAGGTGGGGACGTGGGGCGCGCCCACCCGCCCTCGGCACAGTCTCAGCCCAGTTGTACTGGTACCGTCCACGCGCCTCAGCCCCCTCCTGGTCCTGGCTCTCCACCTGCAGCCCACGGTTCACCATGCTGCTTGGCCTCCACCGGATCCACCGGTCGATCCCTTACACCTGGCCACGTCTCCCCAGGGGGACTCACTCACCTCTCCGCCTCCTTTTCTTTCCCAATGAAAAACTGGTGCAGCCTCAGCCCCGGCAAGTTACCTTATTCAACGCACTGGGGAGGAAGAGGCCGAGGAAGGAAGTGACTAAGGCAGAGAGAAAGGCTGGTGTGCAGGAGGAGGAGGAGGAGGAAGAGGACGAGGGAGGGCGGTGGTAAGAGTTTCTGCGCTCAGGAAGGGGGCCGCCCACACTCCCAGGGACAAGCCTATGAGGAAGAAACTAGGGAGAGACGACTCCGATAAGGGGACAGATTCCAGCCAGGTGGGAAACGGACCCAGATCTTCGATTACCGCCACCTTTCCTCCTTGCAACCCCGAGCCAGTGGTCTCCAACCCTCGGCGTCTGATCGTTTGCGTGATTTTCTGCCAAGATCTTTCTCATTAACAGAAGAAATAAAACGCCCCCAATGTGCTGAATTCCGAGATCTAGAGAAACATTACTTTGGTTCTGTAAACCAGGAGCAGGAGCCTCCAGAAAACTACAGAATAATAGAATGGTCTAATTTGCAAAACAAAACTCATTTTCAAAACCAATTTGTTGGCTCGGTCAAGGCACATACAACAAGCGGTCAATGAACAAATAGTGTAACAACTACGAGTTGATACTTCTAATTCCTCCCACCTCCCTCTCTCTGTAAAATTAATAAAATCTTTAAAAAAAAGAAAGGAAGAAAGAAAGAAAAAGAAAACCAATTTGTTCTACCACAAAGAAATTTTACTTAGACAAAGCTAGTTCTTGGTTCTGGGTCAATAGAGGTTTCTTCCTTTCTTCGCTATTTCCTACATTTAACAGCATAACGCGATCAACTTATTCATACATTTCAGTCACTTGTTTTCATCTCTATGTGTGTTGTATGCTTGCTGAACCTGGAGTCCCTTCGGAAAGGAAACCAAGGCTCTGCTGAAAGAAGTGACCCAAACCATTCCCAGGGCAGAGGTTGTACAAACCACCACCCAGAAAGCGCCCCTGCCAAATGAATGATTGGATTAAGAGTAATCACGTGACCCTAGAGCACACAGTCCATAAATTGGCTGTCATCCTCAGAGGTGGCCTGGAACAAACAGTTCTCACCCAACAGTGTCTCTGGTAATTCTTTAAAAATACTTTGTTTTATACATATGCTGCGCTAAACATAACATAAACTTCATGTTAATCTATAAGGAAGTTATTTTTAATGAAAGAAATACATAGTATAAATTTTGCCAACTAATATTTTTCATACAGTTTTCATACAGACTTTTGCCACCTTTTCTTGATCTTGTAGGAATATTAGTACCATGTAACTAAACAATGTAGAATTTTAACCTAAAAAGCAAAAAACAAAGTTTGTTAAAAAGTTAAGAAGTATTTATTAACTATCAAGCATGTGCCAGTCCTAGAGAGTACAAATTAGCTTACAACATTATCTTTGTCAAAAAAGAAGTTTCAGTAATGTGCATATAAAATATTAAGACAATCTTTATCCATTTATTTAATTGCATAGTATAATCATTGTCCATTGTGATCGATACAACAAAATTTTCTAGTAGCCACATTAAAAAAGAAACATGTAAAATTGATTTTAATAATATGTTTGATTTATCCTATACTATATCCAAAATACTGTTGTTATAACCTGTGATGGCTATTTAAAAATTATTACCGAGATATCATACATTCTTAGTTTTGTACTGAGTCATTGAAGTCTATTGTGTATTTTATACTTACAACACATTTCAGGTGCTCAAGATCCTTATAAGATTTGTGGTTATTGTATTGGTCAGCATAGATACAAACAATTCCAAAATAAAGCATGACTTATATACTAATAATTTTACTTAAGATATTACATGTTCCTGGAATAAGAAAATTTATTCCCTATTTAAAGCTTCATAAAAAATTGAAGTATTCATTTAAAATATATATAATTGTCTCTATTGCATTTCATAGAAAAAAAATCTTTGTAAAGGATCAGTGGTGTTAGAAATTAGGATAGCAGTTATCCTTATCAGGTGGTAAGGAGTTTGCAACTGAGAAGGGACATGAGGATCCTTACGGGGTGCTGATGATGTTCTGTTTTTTGATCAGTGTATTGGTTAAACAGATGTTTTGTTTTGAGAATTCCTTAAGCTGCATTTTTAATTAATTTTACTGGGGTGACATTGGTTAATTAATATTATGCTTCACGTGTACAATTCTATTATGTTATCATCTGCATATTGCATTGTGTGCTAAGACCCCAAAGTCTAGTCTCCCTCCATCACCATATATTTGACCTCCCCTTTACCCTCTTTATTTTGTCTCACGCCATTTTCCCTCTGGTAACCACCCTCCTCTTGCATGTGTTTATGAATTTGTTTTTTTTGTTCATTTGTTGTTTAAGCTGGACACTTAAGATAAATATTATTTTTCCTGTGGCTATGTTCTATTTAATAAAACTTTTTTTTTAAATAAAGAATAGAACATCTTGACCAAGCAACGCTTATCTCTGAAACCAGAGAATTATTCAACAACATTAGGAAATTTAATAATCCCTTGTGGACAACAGTCTCTAATTTTTTTATCTTATTCCTTAAAATGAGATTTCTCATTTGGATCTGTCATCACAGTTCAGACTATCATCACCTTGTGCTTATATTAATGGTGACAATGATGGTAATAATAATGATGATTGCATATCTTGGACATTAATTCTTGATCCAGTTGTAGTACTGTGTGATTGCTTTGGGTGAAACAAGGAAATGAAAGTAGAATTTGTGCTCTCAAGAAATAATGGGCCCTGGCCAATTGGCTCAGTGGTAGAGCATCAACCCAGAGTGTGGATGTCCCGGGTTCTATTCCCAGTCAGGGTACACAGGAAAAATGCCCATCTGTTTCTCCCACCCTCCCACCCCACACACACACTTCTCTCTCTCTCTCTCTCTCTCTTCTCCTCCCGCAGCCATGGCTCGATGGTTCAAGGGAGTTACCTTAGGTGCTGAGGATGGCTCTGTGGCTTCTGCCTCAGGCTCTAAAAAAATTGGTTTGGTTGCTGAGCAATGGAGCAAGACCCCAAATGGGCAGAGCATCACCCCTTAGTGATAAAAAATAAAAAAGAAAGAAGTAATGGTAAAAAGACTATATACCACGAACAAGTGGGATTTATTCCAGTAATGCAAAGTTGGTTTAACAAATGAAAATTAATCAATGTAATACAGAATAAAGGGGAAACCCACATGTACATCTCAGTAGATGCAGAAAAGCATCTGACAAAATGCAATACCTTTTCATGACAAAAATATTCAACAAACTAGGAATAAAAAGGAACTCCTTCAACCGAATAAAAAGCAACTATAACAAAACTCATAGCTAACATCATATTTAATGGCGAAAGACTGAAAGCATTTTCCCTAAGATCAGCAACAAAACACGAATGTCTGCTAAAAATCCACAGAAAAGCTATCTGAGCCAATACACCAGTTCAGCAAGGTTACAGGATATAATATCAATGCATAAAAATAAATTTTATTTCTATATATGTTAGCAATGAACCGGATCAAAATTAACAAGTTAAGTCTGTTTACAATAACATCCAAAGAATGAAGTACCTAGGAATGTGTTAAACTAAAAAAATACAAGACTTATACATTTGTATGAAATATTGTTGAAAGAAAATGGTTTTCTAAAAAGCTAAATAAATAGAAAGACATCCTGTGTTAACAGCTTGGTAAAATTAATATTTTGAAGATGGCAATACTCCCCCCCCAATGAGCTACAGATTTAATACAATACCTGTCTAAATTCTAACTTTTTTTGACAAACTGATCCTAAACTTCACATGAAAAATGGAAAGTAACCAGAATAACTAAAACAGTCTTGAAAAAGAAAAACAAAGTCAGAGGACTCACATTCCTTGATTTTAAAGCTACAGTAAGCGGAATTGGCATGAGAATAAATATATAGAAAACATGATAGAATTGACAGTCCAGTAATAAATCCATCTATGATCAATTGATTTCTGAAAAGGGCACCAAAACCATCCAATGGGGAAAGAATACTATTTTCAACAAATAGTGCTGGGACACCAGATATTCACAAGGAAAATAATTCATTGGACCCCTATCTCACACCATATACAAAACTTAAAATAGATCAAAGACAAAAATGTAAGAGCAAAAACTTATAAAATACTTAGAAGACACACATGTAAATATTCTTGATCTTGAATTAGACGTTTTCTTAGCTATGATTCCAAAAGTATAAGCAACCCTCCCCCCCAAAAAAAAGATAAATGGATTTCATCAAATTTAAAATGTCTGTGCTTCAAAGGACACTATTGATATATTTTAGACAACCACAGAATGGAAGAAAAATTTTGCAAATCATGTATCTGATAAAGATCTCGTATCCAGAATATGCAGAAAACTTTTATGACTCAATAATAAAAAGACGTCTGACCAGGCAATGGCACAGTGGATAGAGCGTTGGACTGAGATGCCGAGGACCCAGGTTTGAGACCCCGAGGTCGCCAGCTTGAGTGCAGGCTCATCTGGTTTGGGCAGGACTCACCGGCTTGGACCCAAGGTTGCTGGCTCAAGCAGGGGATTACTCGGTCTGCTGAAGGCCCGCAGTCAAGGCACATATAAGAGAGCAATCAATGAACAACTAAGGTGTCACAATGCGCAAGGAAGAACTGACGATTGATGCTTCTCATCTCTCTTCATTCCTGTCTGTCTGTCCCTGTCTATCCCTCTCTCTGACTCTCTGTCTCTGTAAAAAAAAAAAAATAATAATAATAATAATAATAATAAGACAATTAACCCAATTTAAAAGTGGGCTGGCCCTGGCCAGTTGGCTCAGCGGTAGAGCGTCAGCCTGGCGTGCGGGGGACCCGGGTTCGATTCCCGGCCAGGGCACATAGGAGAAGCGCCCATTTGTTTCTCCACCCCCCCCCCTTCCTCTCTGTCTCTCTCTTCCCCTCCCGCAGCCAAGGCTCCATTGGAGCAAAGATGGCCCGGGCACTGGGGATGGCTCCTTGGCCTCTGCCCCAGGCGCTAGAGTGGCTCTGGTCACGGCAGAGCGATGCCCCAGGGGGGCAGAGCATTGCCCCCTGGTGGGCAGAGCGTGGCCCCTGATGGGCGTGCCGGGTGGATCCCGGTCGGGCGCATGCGGGAGTCTGTCTGACTGTCTCTCCCCGTTTCCAGCTTCAGAAAAATACAAAAAAAAAAAAGTGGGCAAAATATTTGAATAGACATTTTTACAAAGAGATATACAAGCGACCAATAAGTACATGAAAAGATGCTCATTTGTCACCAGAGAAATGCAAAAAACATAGTAAGATACCACTTTACACACTAGGATAGCTATAATTAAAAAAAAGAAGAAGAAGAAGAAGGTTCTGGCCATTCGGCTCAGTGGATAGTGCGTTGGTTGGTGTGTGGACATGCTGGTTTTGATTTTTGGTCAGGGAACACTTGAAAAGCTACCATCTGCTTCTCTTCTCTCCTTCTCCCCCTTCTGTCCCTCTTCCCTTCTCCCTCTCTCGTGCCAGTGTCTCGATTGGGTCCAGTGTTGCCCCCCTGCCCCCTCCCCAGGGAGCTGAGGACAACTCGGCTGAGGCAAGCATAGGCCCCAGAAGGGGTTGCCAGGTGGATCCGGGTGGGGACGCACGCAGAAGTCTGTCTCCCTATCTCCCCTCTTTTCACCTAAAAAAAAAAAAAAAGCAAAATAAGTGTTGGTGAGGATTTGAAAAAAGTCAAACCTTCATACATTGCCCATGGAAATATATAATGCTGCAGCCTTTGTAGAAAATAATTCAGCAGTTTCTCAAGAAATTAAACATATATCTTACATTTTGATCCTACAATTTGACTCCTAGTTGTATATGAGGAATTACATGTTCAGAGTAGGTATATCTACAGCAAATGATTCCTGGTTGCTAAGAGACTACGGGCAGAAGGGACTAGAATTAATGGGCATGAGGTTCCTTTTTTGGTGATGAAAAATATTCTGGATTTTGATAAAAAGTGTGCACAATCTTGTGACACACTAAAATCCACTTAATTGTGCACTTAAAATGAGTTTTATGGTATGTGAATTACATGTCAATTTACATGTTTTTGAAAAAAAACAATGAAAAGATAAGATTAATGGCAATTAACAATTAAAAAACAAACCAGAGATCAAACAAAACGATGTGGCTGAAAAAGAATAGTGTGGAATAAAGGGTTAATCTGACTCTTTGGGAAGGTGCTGAATTGTTTCTCAGCCTTTTGGTTAAGATCAAGTGTAGGAAGGTGCTGCATTTCCCCATTGCTCCTTCCTTCCTTCCTTCCTTCCTTCCTTCCTTCCTTCCTTCCTTCCTTCCTTCCTTCCCTCCTTCCTCCTTCCCTCCCTCCCTCCCTCCCTCCCTCCCTCCCTTCCTTCCACAAATATTTATTGAAAATCACATGCCAAGCCCCATATGTCTCTATAGAATGGTCAAAGAGAACAACCTTTCCATGTGGAAGCGAATTCTTTGTCGACTGAAGAATGGGGCTCCTGTAAGCTGCCTTAATAGATAATAGATATCACCATTATTTCTAGAATTTACAGTAAGATGTTGTCTTATTTTTCTTTCCTTTATATACTTTTTAAATATTTTTTTCTCTTCTCTAACCCCCAAATTAGAAACAACGTCCTCAGCAAAACTCAGGTATTAAGTCATCACTCACAAAACAACCTGCTTTCTTCTCTCTTTCCCTCCTTCTCTCCCTTCACCACCTCTTCACCTGGTTTCACCACAACACAGATAACTTCAGGTTGCACAGGGCTTTGGTTTTCCTTGGCACAGTCTCTAGTGCCCACCTTACTTGTTCAATGCACCATTGTTCAAGCAAATCTTAGCCTTTTAGGATCTCAGTTCCAGAGTCTTAAAAGAGAGAAACTAATTGACTCATTTTGGACTGACCCAGTTCAGATGCCCCAGTTAAATCCTCTATGTTCACCCTAGCCGGTTGGCTCAGTGGTGGAGTGTTGGCCTGGCGTGCGGGAGTCCCGGGTTCGATTCCCCTCCCGCAGCCAAGGCTCCATTGGAGCAAAGTTTGCCCGGGTGCTGAGGATGGCTCTGTTGCCTCTGCCTCAGGCGCTAGAATGGCTCTGATTGTGGCAGAGCGACGCCCCAGATGGGCAGAGCATCGCCCCCTGGTGGGCATGCCGGTGGATCCCGGTCGGGCGCATGCGGGAGTCTGACTGCCTCACCGTTTCCAACCTCAGAAACACACACACACACACACACACAAATCCTCTATGTTCAATAAATAAGGTTACTCTTTCTAAAACTATAAATGAGATAGTTTCTCTATAAATAAGGTATGAGAGAGGAATCACACCAAAATATATCCACCATAAATAATAGCAACTCTACATATCTGCCTTTTCACTAAATAGCTATTAGACCAGAACAGATATTTTCATTTACATTGAAATTAATTGAAATGAGATAATATTAAAAATTCATATTTTCATTTATAGTACCCTCATTTCAAGTACTCAATTGCTACTGTTCTCAATAGCACAGAACAGTCATACTTTCTCAGAAAGTTCTATTAGATAAAGCTGTTATAGATGGTTTAAAAAAAAGAAGAAAGCAAGAAAAGCAATCAACAAAATTTGGAAAAGGGCTAAGACCCTTAATTTGAAAACCACTGTTTACTTTTTGCAATGATTCTCCCACTTTTAACCCACCAACGAAAAATTTTATAAATCATCTATGTTCTAGGCTTTCTATTTTTCTGACAAGAAATCTAAATTCTTACCCCAAAATGGTTACTCAAAAAGTAAAACCTGGGATAGTCCCAGTCAATTTAGGACAACTGATCACCTGACCCCTATTTCATCCTTCTCTTTTATAGATTTGTTTCTTTGGTTTTCACTTCTTCCACTTTCTTTTTCCTGAGTGTTTATTGTAGCTCCAGTAGAGAGGCTACATTATCTTTTATTGAGCATGGGCCAAATGGTCAGTGTTGCCAGCTGAGAGTTAAAATTTCTAGAGCTTTGAACTCAATCACAGGAGAGTAAATGCTGTGTGAAAAGGGCAGTGAGACAGGCAGCTGTGTGCTGACAGTGAAGTCAGGCATCTAGGCACAGGCCCTAGAAATGCAATGTCTAGTCCAGATGTCCAGGGTGTTGTCTGAAGAGTTATGGAGGCCTGGAGTATAAGGGGTTAATGCTACAAAGCATAACAATGAGTTAATCTGGCTACCCATTAGAATCACTTGCCAACCTTTGAAAGACATTGCCCAGAACCCACCAAAATTAATTAAATCATAATCTCTGGGACATCTGTGTTTTAAGGTCCCAAAGTAATTCTAATTTTCAGCTGAGGTTTAGGACCAATGATCTAGACTCGCCTGTGAAGCCAGCAGCCAGGGCGAGCTTAAGCAGCAGTTACGCCAAGAAATTCCAAGGGACTTCTGCTGGCTTTCAGCTATAATGGTTCACTGATGTTTTTTCAGTCCACAGAACATAAAGGGTCTGTCCTGGTCTGTGCCCAGGCCCCCTCACTCGTGGTATTTCCAGCATGAGCAGAGGACAGCCTGATGCCTAAACAAGGTAGGGACTCATTATAAGATTTGAGGGATGACCAGGAAAGTTTCATTCTCCCGGGATAGCTTCTCTACCACCATAATTTATACCTGGAATTTAAATTATTACATATCGTTTTAAAACAGTCTCAAATTCAAATGCCTTTAGAGACAGGCAAATAACATAAAAACAGCTATGGGAATGTGCACCCAAAGTTGCTAGATCTTACCATTTTTCAAGAAAAAAAATCTGGATTTTTAAAAAATATAAAGTTCGGCCCTGGCCGGTTGGCTCAGTGGTAAAGCGTTGGCCTGGCGTGTAGAAGTCCCGGGTTCGATTCCCGGCCAGGGCACACAGGAGAAGCGCCCATCTGCTTCTCCACTCCTCCCCCTCTCCTTTCTCTCTGTCTCTCTCTTCCCCTCCCGCAGCGAGGCTCCAGTGGAGCAAAGATGGCCCGGGCGCTGGGAATGGCTCCTTGGCCTCTGCCCCAGGCGCTAGAATGGCTCTGGTCGCGACAGAGCGATGCCCCGGAGGGGCAGAGCATCGCCCCCTGGTGGGCAGAGCGTCGCCCCCTGGTGGGCGTGCCGGGTGGATCCCGGCCGGGCGCATGCGGGAGTCTGTCTATTTCTCCCCGTTTCCAGCTTCAGGAAAAAATAATAATAATATAAATAAATAAATAAATAAATAAATAAATAAAAATATATATATAAAGTTCCCATTTTTAAAAAAATGAGGCAATTCATTGAAATGCTTTAAAAGATCTTCCAAGCAAAATGAAAATTGTCTACAGATTTAAAAACTCCCTTCTCAAAATGCAAATGTCCCTAGGAGTAGTGACATAGTTTCCTTTCTGTTTTGTCCCTGTTAGAATACTTTCTCTTTCTACAATTCCGGTAAATCCTCCAGTTTATTCACAGTTCCTTCCCACAATCCTAATGCCTTTTTTTTTTTTTTGAGCTTCTGCTTTCTCTTTTTCTCAACAAACTTCTTCACTTCACTTCACATTAGCTGCTTCTAACCCTCACCATCCACGCTGTACTGCACTGCTTGTAATCTGGTTTGCACCTTCACCTAATTTTACTAGCTATTCTCTCTAGTCTAAGATCACTGATGACTCCCAACTGGCCAACACAATGGCCTGTTCCCAGTTCTGTTGTCCTACAGCTTTCCGTAGCACTTGCCATTGTCACCTCTCCCCTCACTAATGACCATTACCCAGGAAGGTAGAGTGAGTGCCTCCAGGCTGCTGGAGTTGAGGGAGACAGGAACCCTCAGAGAGGGCTGTGGCAGCAGGAGGCAGGGGAGGCAGGGGATGCAGGACAAGCACCGTCTCTTGGAAGGAAGTGGTGTTCTATGACTGAATTAAAAAGAAGGACAGCTGAAGCAGTTCACAGTTGGGGTTCTGATCTGGATGTTCCAGACTTGAGACGGGGTGGGGGTGGGGGGAATGGTACAAGGTTGTGTGCCTAGCATACTGAAATCACTAAATAAACATTTACAGAACAGAACTGATCTCCACCTGTCCTCTCCTTATACCCTGGACCAGATACAGGAGCAGAAACGGAGATTTCGCTGCTGGGTCCAGGCTGGGGATGGAGGGGAAGAACAGAGCCAGAAGCCAGGGCCCAGGCAGGGAAAACTTCGGGTCAGATCCCCAGCCTAGGGATGGAGGGGAAGAACAGAGCCAGAAGCCAGGGCCCAGGCAGGGAAAACTGCGGGTCAGATCCCCAGCCTAGGGATGGAGGGGAAGAACAGAGCCAGAAGCCAGGGCCCAGGCAGGGAAAACTGCGGGTCAGATCCCCAGCCTAGGGATGGAGGGGAAGAACAGAGCCAGAAGCCAGGGCCCAGGCAGGGAAAACTGCGGGTCAGATCCCCAGCCTAGGGATGGAGGGGAAGAACAGAGCCAGAAGCCAGGGCCCAGGCAGGGAAAACTGCGGGTCAGATCCCCAGCCTAGGGATGGAGGGGAAGAACAGAGCCAGAAGCCAGGGCCCAGGCAGGGAAAACTGCGGGTCAGATCCCCAGCCTAGGGATGGAGGGGAAGAACAGAGCCAGAAGCCAGGGCCCAGGCAGGGAAAACTGCGGGTCAGATCCCCAGCCTAGGGATGGAGGGGAAGAACAGAGCCAGAAGCCAGGGCCCAGGCAGGGAAAACTGCGGGTCAGATCCCCAGCCTGCACACGCTGAAGCTCTCAGGAAGCAGTCAGTGAATACTGCCGCACGGTGGGCAGCAGCTCCTTTGGAGGGGACTCTCAGAGAAGCTGGAGTCAGGCAGCCTCAATTTCCTTTCATCAGCTGTGGGCGAGGAGCCGGACGAGCGGAAAACGCTTGCGTGCATACACAGCAAGGCTGGGAAGGGACAGAACAATACATGAGCTCAGCTCCTTTCCTGGATCAAAGGATGGATAAGAGCTACCTTGAGGCTCCTCCTGTTTGTCATCTATTCCTTCTCTAACTCCTTTTCCTGTCCGGAGGCTCTGAACAGAAGAAATCCTGCCGCTCCTAACTTCTCGCTTTCCCTCTGGCCTGCCCCTGCACTGTTTCTCTCCGTGGTGTTCTCAGATTCTTAGGCCCACCCAGCCTCCCCGGGTCAGTCTCTAAGGCGGAGAGGCTGTTAAAAAGAAAGCTTGGTTCCTAACCACTAGACCACCAGGGAACTTGAAAGCTTGATTCCTTAGGGAAACAGAGTCAGCATTACACTCAAGCCTAAGACACCCTGCCGCATGCACGCCGTCCTTCATGCACCAGGGCAAGTTTTTGAAAGTACAGCTTTAATCACATTACTCTCTGGGCTCAAAACCCTTAGTACCCTCTCATGGTCTTTTAAACCAAATACTATACATGTTTCACCATGTTTTTAAAAACCCACACAGTGGTAGGAATCAGCCGGTTCGCACAGGTTCGGCAGAACCGATACCTAATTTTTTGTTGAGTTCGGTGAACCGGTTGTTAAAATGGCACTTGTCATCAGTGTTTTCTCTAATGTGGAAACCACAAATTTCTATTCCTTACTCATTTTTTAAGGTTCATCTGCGCACCGTGTATTCTAAGCGCCTGAACTAATTAATGTTCACTCTGTCCACAGGTGAAAAATATTGCAAGTGAGGATGCCAATCAAGAAGCAGCATGGAAATACCTTAAGTAACAGTTTCATTGTTTTTTTGTTAGGTATTTCATATTTTTTCATTAATATTTTAAAACTCTTTCTTATAACATAATCTAGTTTTGTGTATCCCTTTTATTGTTCTTATTTAAGTATTAAGTGCATGAAATAATAAACTACCTTTTGGTATATCTTTTTTTATACTTAAAGCAGTCATTAGGGCAGAGAACCAGTTGTTAAATTATTTGCATAATTTAGCTTCTACCACGTGGCCCCTACTACTCTCCAGAGTCCTGACCACCCAAAACCATCTGTGAAAAACCATGAGTCAGTCAAACTGAACTATATCCTGTTCCTGCATCTGGTGCACAGTGTAGTATGGGAAATCAGTTCTGTTCTGTACATGTTTACTTAGCACTTTCTGTGTGCTAGGCATACAACCTGTTCCTTCTCATCCAGGCTTCGAACCACCCACTAACTCCCCATCTTCTTACCTTTGTTCTGAATGTTCCCTCTGCCTGATGAGTCCTCCCCTCCCACCATATCTTTGCCTCCTGAAATGTAAGGCCCAACTCAAATGCCAGCTCTTGCACAAAACTCCATGTGTTATGTACATTTAGGGCAGAGATGAGCCAGGCACCCTGGCTGGCTACAGTTCTGACTGTATGTGTCTTTGACAGACCTCAGTTTTCTAATCTAAAAGCTAAGATACTAAACCCTACTTTCAGGGTTGTTGAAATGAGTGAATACAATGGTATCTCTTTCTTAAAGTATCCTTCCTCATTGCAAAAGAATTTGAAGGGAAATGAACAATGTAAGAAGCATGCCAGTTCTGTTTCTCTTCCTTCATTCCACCCCTCTCTGTCCCTCGTGTGCCATAACCCCTTCTTGAGAGTCCTCCAGCACTTTGGACATCTTTGAGGACAATTATCTCATGCCACCTTATGAAATGCAAATATCACCATCATCTTTGAAATGTAATAAAATCAAGGTTATCCTGTAGGTAGTCTAATGCTCTTCCTCACATGTTTGCAAATTCTCTAGAAGTACGTTCTCCTGCTTTCCTCTGGCTCTGAGCTCCCTAATATCACATTTCACAGATATTCAACCATTTCCATCCAATATAGACATGAAGAGCTTCGTTTCTTTAATTCAGCCCCCACACACACACACACACATCAACCCCTTCTTCACCCTCCCCCCCGCCAAAATTCTAACTTTCAGTATATGAGGACTGCCAGGTTTTACCAATGTTTAAAGGATGAAGACCAGTTACATTAAAGCAAGGCAAGCAATTTAGGATGAAATACAAGATATCCTGTTTACAGTCCCTTCACTGCCCTGCCTCTGGACTTGCTCACTGGCTCCTGTCCCCCAGCTCCAGCCTCCCACCTGCTGTGGGGCACTGTCCTTCTGTCTCCTTGTCTGTTCTCCAAGGTCCTGCTGCTCAGGCTCCAGAACCTCTGGTTCCCTCCTTTATTATGCAGAGTACTTTAGCTTTCTAGTCCAAACTCCAGTCTCATTAATGTGCTCTGCTGAAAAACACCTTCACTGACCCCTGACCATCTTGTAAGACCTAGAAGAGGCTTTTTAATTTTGCCCCTTTCCTTTCCTTTCCTTTCCTTTCCTTTCCTTTCCTTTCCTTTCCTTTCCTTTCCTTTCCTTTCCTTCCCTTCCCTTCCCTTCCCTTCCCTTCCCTTCCTTTCCCTTCCCTCCTCTCCCCTCTCCTCCCTTCCCTACTTCTTTCTTTCTTTCTTTCCTCCTCTCTACGATTAATTTCTGTCAGTGAAAGTAAGCCTATAGCAAATTCTTTTCATGTGAATTATGACAACCATCTAAGGAGACAAAAATTGCTATGATCTATTGTTTTAAATAACACATTTAGTTAAAAAATTTTTTTGAACTTGCTCCATAGTCATTTCCTCTTAGTAGGCTATAAAGTTCTTGAGGGTGGACAGTGTCTCATTCATTTTTATCCTTTGCAATGCCTGGCATCAAGCATGGCAGGGAGTGGGCGCTCAACAATGGACTGTTGAGTGGACTTGAGGGTTGACTATCTAACCTTTTGACTCCTCTCAGGGCTATTCAAAATGAAAGATTAGATGTGTAAGCCAAAGAGCTTAAACATTGTAGACTTAATATCTTTTTCAGTTTCACTCAAATTTAAACAAGTTTCTAAGAAAGAGGTAATATAATTTCTGATGTATTGAGTATGTATTATTACCAGCATTTATATTCCATTTCCACAGTCTTTTTATTGTGAGATTAATGTCTCACATTTCTGCCCTCAGTATCAATGCCTCTTGATCATATTCAATTAAAATAAGCCACTAAAATATTTAAAAATTAGTTTAATACGTTTTAATGGGATAAAATGCAAAGTAATCACAATGAAAGTTTCATTGATATTGTAATTTACAACACGATATGAATTTTACATATTATTAAACGCATGTAAAATTCTTCATAACAGCTGCCTTATAGCTGTCAGTGATTAGTAAATATTCAAACATCAGACACATTTATTAACTCTTCCTGAGAGAAATTTCAGAGAAAGATAGCAGGATTGTGGTTTGATGTTTTGTCAACATAAATGTAGAAAATATATCTGCAGGAGTAAACCTTTAAAGTCTAGCAGTTGTTCTACATATTTAACTAAGGGATGAAACAACAAAAACATGTGAGGAAGTCACATATACCACATTTGCATATTCCTTGTTCTTAGCAGTGTTGAATGAAGTGTTTGGGATGTTCTAAATAAGCCATAAGAATTCTCTGATGAATAGAGATTTTTTTTTTAGGACTGGTTGCAATCAATTCATTGATTTCTTAGGAACTCAGAACATGGTCTTATTGTCACACATTTTCTTGAAATAGCTGAATACTTCATTGGGCTTATACAGTCCAGTAGAGTTTGACAAGTCATCACTCAAACATTTTGATTTCAATTTAAAAGTTCAAACATCCAGATGTTTCTAGGTGGGTTTCTTTTTTGAGTAGTTAGGTGGTTTCGGGAAGCTCACCCGGGTATGGCATATTAGAAGACTTGCCAATATTAACCAAGTATATAGAGTATTTTCTTTGAAACATCAATATTATTATACAATAACAACAGTACTAAATAAAAGTTAGATTAGTTTTGTCCACTGAGGGACATCCACAATTTATCATACTTGCAAAATCAGATTGATTTTTCACACAGTGGTAAGTGGTTTTAATAGTCACAGAATTAAAGACAAAACAACTTAGATTATCCTAGAGGTTATCTAATACTCACATATTAATAGGAATTCGAAGTTTATAAAAGAAAAGAAAGATCATGACTAGGTATGCTATACTAATACAAGAGTTTAATACTATTATTTTGTCAGTTCATTTATATTTATCATTGATGATTATAACCAATACAAAATTTATTAAACAAATATTTGTTGAATAGCTACTGTGAATTTGATAGGTGACTCCTTTAACAGGGATTTTGGATCTGATATCCAGGCTGTGGGAGAACCATTTACTCTGATGAGGACTCTACAAGATGATGCTTCAGCTGAGACTGTATAAGTCTCTTATCAAACTTTCCCTGTCCAGTACTTTGCAATGACCTTCAGTTTGTAGTTGTTAAGTTATTGTTCTGTCCCCCATCAGTAGGGAACCTCTGATAGCTAGCTAAATCCAGGCTCATTTTCAAATCAATTAAGAGTATAGAGGTCTTAGTATACATGAGACAGGCAGCCATTAGTGTAGAAAAATTGAGATTAAAAAAGCCTACTACTAGGAATAATGGTTGCCATATTATGTTTCAACACACCTAGTTGCACTGCCGCAAGCAAAGGTTTGGAATTTGACCATATTGAGTAAGCTACTTTGTTCTCAATTAAGTATCAGCAATGTCCTAGGATGGTTCCTGCTTTTCGTTACTGTTCTTCTGTTTTATAATGGTCATATATATATATATATATACACATATATATATAGTTAAGTATGTTTATGAGTAATTAAAAATGACTTGTAGTTGACTACACCATTGTTAGTTTAGCATGTGTCATATTTGCATGAGTTTTAATTCGGACGCATAAATTTCTAATAAGCCATTGCCAAATGACATGTTCTGAAAACACCCCACATTCACTGTATGGGGTGAATTTAACTTATTGTATGCTTCAGTGAATCTATACTATTTAAATAACTTTCATCATACTAAGTTAAGAAAATTAGCTTACCGTGTTCTTATATAATTTATGGATTATTGTTTTAGGATACGTAAATTGTGTATGTATGTCTTGATTCCATTAATAAAGTCAGTTCAATGTTTCAAGCTAGAAATTTACTGTAACTTTTTATAATCTCTTCAATGATTTGTTATCAAAACATTCTTTTTTCTCCACTGGAATAAGTGGGTCCTGTGAAGCTGGCATCCTCATCCAACACTGGTGAGAACACATAAGTGTACACTTGGTGCCTGACAGGCTATGGACAGAATCCCAGCTGTCTTATTTCAAATGTGTGCATGTGTGCTTGGGCTCAATCTCCCTAACACCCAGATGCTTCACATATAAAATAGGAATAATAACACTGTCTTTATAAGGTGATTGTAAGGCTTACCTAGTCCAAAACAATCATTCAATGAGTAGTAATCATTATTATGATATACAATGTAATTAAACAATGGAGCGTGTTCTTCCAGGCCTTGGGAGGCATCTTGTCTAGGGTGAAGCCAGGCAGTCTCTTCTGGAATTAGTAGGTAGGATGTGTGTGTTGCAGTATAGTTTCAAAATAAGAAAGTGGGTGCCATGTCCCTTTTGCTGACTTGCATTTTGTAAGGCCCCAAGAAGCTGAAGGAAATCGCCATTCTGTCTGATCTTGCACAGATATGTAACCCGATTTTCTATTTAGTCATGTAAAATTTAGTCTGTAATATAACCTGGTGTGTGTGCATAGGCTCCCTCTGAGCCTCCTTCCCATTATCAGCTGGATGAGGTATCTCAGGACTTGCAAGTGGGTCCCTTTCAAACCAATCAGGTGCTCAAGAAGACAAGTAAAGGTGTGTCTGAAAGGCACAAGTCTGACTTCTCATTGTTACTTGGCACATCAGCTTTATCCAGGGCCTGGTTTTCTACGTTTAGAGTAGAATACAAAATATTTTTCCTCTGAAATTGCCAGAAATCTAGGATAGGTCAGGAAACTAATTTGTGTGGTCACTCTAAGGAACTTGACAGGTAAGCTTAATTGGAAATAAGGCAGTGCTATCGATAACCTGGATTTTGTCCCAAGGCTCTGGGACAAGGTCTGAATCTCCCCCTTCTATTTGGTGAGGGGAAAGAAGAACCTAGCCTGATTAAGAGACTCGCCAAGAGGCAGCTATTAGACTGTTCTCACTGTAGGACAGGAGACACCGAAGCTTATAAGAGCAGGAAAAGCCAAAATTGTGCCAGATAGCCAAATTCCAAAAGGCCAAAAGTAACAGAAGCATAAATTGGGAGTCTAATATCAAGGTCAAGTTCGGTGAAAAGGCAGATAGTATAAGAAAAGGCAGAATCAGATATGGTAGAGGGGGCCCTGGCCGGTTGGCTCAGCGGTAGAGCGTCGGCCTGGCAGGCGGGGGACCCGGGTTCGATTCCCGGCCAGGGCACATAGGAGAAGAGCCCATTTGCTTCTCTACCCTTCCCCCTTCCTCTCTGTCTTTCTCTTCTCTTCCCCTCCCGCAGCCAAGGCCCCATTGGAGCAAAGATGGCCCGGGCGCTGAGGATGGCTCCTTGGCCTCTGCCCCAGGCGCTAGAGTGGCTCTGATCGTGGCAGAGCAACGCCCCAGAGGGACAGAGCATTGCCCCCTGGTGGGCAGAGCGTTGCCCCTGGTGGTGGGCGTGCCGGGTGGATCCCAGTCCGGCGCATGCGGGAGTCTGTCTGACTGTCTCTCCCCGTTTCCAGCTTCAGAAAAAAAAAAAAAAAAGATATGGTAGAGGGGTACATAAAGGGAAAGAAAGGAATAGTGTTTCTGACCAATTTTTAGAGTCTCAGTTGATACTTATAGTCTACATCTAATGGCTTGCTATGAGGACTGAAGTGGTATTGGCAGCAAATGGGCACTGGGGTGAGCAGAGCTCAAGCAGCCTGGGGGAAGCAAACGAGCGACAGGGAAGTCACTTACTATTTCAGCCCAAGCTGCTTTTAAACGTCTTTGATTCAGCTCCTAATCAAGTATGGAGAAACCTCTCCACCCATCCAACTAACAGTGGGACCCATGCCCTTTTCTCTTGGATGTGTAAATATTCCAGATCATTGAAACAGTGAGGGGACTCCACTTGGGTAATCTCATAGGGAGTAAACCTGTCTGGGCTTCGCTGTGCTGGGTGTAGACAAGGAGATGGCTGGCTTCATCCCTGTGTCTAGGCAGGTAAGATGAAGTTGGAGGCTCTGAGACTTGTGACTATCGGGACCTGAAACAGTGACCCTCTTGGTGGCCTTTTCTATTTTTTTTTAAAGATTTTATTTTATTTTAGAGAAGGAGGGTGAGGGGGAAGCAGGAAGAATCAACTCCCACATGTGCCTTGACCAGGCAAGCCCTGGGCTTTGAACCGGCGACCTCATCATTGTAGGTCAATGCTTTTATCCACTGCGTCACCACAGGTCAGGCCTTGGTGCCCTTTTCTGAGGTCTACTCACTCACCTGCTTTTCTGGAGCAATGGCCCAAAGCCTTCTAGGCTGCTTCTCTAAGGAGCGACGCCCAGGCTCCCGTGGGGCCATCTGGTAAGCCCCTCTCATTGGAAAATCCCTCTTTCACTAATTCTTGTTTTCCTCTGAAGCCCTATCTCCCTTCATGTTGCCACCTTCTCCTGTGGCATTTTCACAACAGACTTTAATCATTTAGAAATCATCTTGTTAATTAGAAACTGAAATTTTAGCTCTCCTTAAGAACAAGAAGAGCTTAACTCCAAATCCTCCCTGGAAGAGAGGTGAAATGTTTGCAGTCCTTTTTTTTTTTTTTTTTGTGCAGACAAGCAAGGGAAAACAAAGCTTGCATAGTGAGCAGTCTGAAAGTTCACAAGCTACTGCAAAATGTTCACATAAAAGGGGATCAAAGGCCATTAAAGGAGAACCAGACATCCTCAAACCAGGAGCAAAGCCAAGCTGGGACTCAGAGGAGCACGATGGGGGTGGGGAGGTGCACAGTTATAAAGTATAACACAGAACACAAAAGAAATTAAGCGGTATATATTTGTCTCCTCCTCCACCACAAGGTTATAAAGGCATCAATGACAGTGATCATGTTATTCAACTTTCTGCTCTCAGCATCTAGTACAGTTGTTAACACATCATAGATGCTTAATAAATGCTTACTTGAAATGAACTAAATTCACCACATGGTTTTCATGACAGGTTATAGTCATGTGCAAAGCCCCCAGGATGTCATACAGGCCCCACACCTATCAGATAACTCTTTTTTTGTGTGTGTGTGTGTATTTTTCTGAAGCTAGAAACGGGGAGAGACAGTCAGACAGACTCCCGCATGCGCCCGACCGGGATCCACCCGGCACGCCCACCAGGGGGCGACGCTCTGCCCACCAGGGGGCGATGCTCTGCCCCTCCTGGGCATCGCTCTGTTGCGACCAGAGCCACTCTAGCGCCTGGGGCAGAGGCCAAGGAGCCATCCCCAGCGCCCGGGCCATCTCTGCTCCAATGGAGCCTCGTTGCGGGAGGGGAAGAGAAAGACAGAGAGGAAGGAGAGGGGGAGGGGTGGAGAAGCAGATGGGTGCCTCTCCTGTGTGCCCTGACCGGGAATCGAACCCGGGACTTCTGCACGCCAGGTGGACGCTCTACCACTGAGCCAACCAGCCAGGGCCTCAGATAACTCTTAAATCTTTAGAGCAGCAATTGTCAACCAATGTGCTGCAAGGGGCCCACTGATATGTTGCAAGAATCTTTAAAACATGCTGTACCTGACTATTTAGTTAGAGACATTGATCTCTTTTGCCTGAGATTGTCAATTCCAAAAAAAAAAAAAAAAATGACAGATTGCCTGACCTAAGGTGGTGCAGTGGATAAAGCATCGACCTGGAACACTGAGGTTGACAGTTAGAAACCCCAGGCTTGCCCGGTCAGTGCACATATAAGAGTTGATGCTTCCTGCTCCTCTCCTTCCCCCCTCTTATCTCTTTCTTCTCTCTAAAATGAATTTATTTTAAAAATTGAAATAAATAAATAAATAAACATTTAAAAATGACAACAGCCAACACAATAGCCATCTAGTGGGAATGAATCCAAAATGATACGTACTTTTTTTTATCAGATCAGCAAAAAATGTATTTTGGGGTGTGTGCGGAATTTTAGTAATTGTGTGTGCCACAGGATGAACAAAGATGAAAAATTACTGCTCTAAAGAGTTAAAGATATATTGAAACATTAAACGAATGCATATCCGTGAATGTTCTCGACTAAGAGAAGGACAAATATAAAGAGAATAGGCAAAAGAGTACCTGGTGGTAAAACATGAGCTACATGGTGACACTCCTATTCCAAAGCTTGTCTGTTAAACAATTCCTCTCACTCTGGGTGGTCTTAATAGAGCAGACATGAAAACATCAAGGAACAGTCTTATTTCCCAAAAACTTCTCAAGATGATGAAGGCAACAGAGGGGAAATTACAAAGGAGAGATGGTCAAACTGCGGCTGGGATCTGGGCCAGCAGAGAACGGGTATCGCTCTCAGCTGAGGCTCAGCCTGGCCAACACGACGCTTCGTATTGTGGGAGTGCTATTGCTGTTGATTCTAACTTACTGTGCTAAGGACACTAAACATACGTTTCCACCATTTCAAATTTTCAGGGATACAGTACAGCATTCTTAAGTATGTTGTATGGCAGGTGACTGGAACTTACTCATTTTGTGTAATTTTCTTGTACCTTTCCCTCCTTTTCTCCCCTCCCCCCCCCCGCCTTTCATTTTCTTTTGCCTTCAACATTACTTCTGTTTTCATTTTCCATTTCCCCATCTTCAAGGACCTAATTTGAAGTGTCATCACTTTCATCTTGTTAACTGTCACTGGTCCTGTTCTATCTGCCGAAGTATTGATGATCATCACACAGTTCTCTCCTGAAGGAACAGTCAACAGCAAAGATTAAGTTGACCTTGCTTCTTACCACTCCAGGTCTGCGAGGGGCAACTTTTCTATATATTCTAGGAGTATTTTGTTTCTCTCTTAGACCATGTAACACACGGTATTTGTTTACTCACAGTGAATGCCATCCTCACTTGCTTCTTACCCCTTTAAAGGCAAGAAATGTTTTCTTCAAATCCTCAGACTTAGCATGGTGCCTGACCTATAGTAAGTATTTAATAATTTATGAATGAAGGGAGGGAAGCGAGAGATGAGGGGAGAAAAGAGAAAAAGGAAGGAGAAGGAAAGAAGTTAGTGAATTCTACTCATAAAAGAAAAGAAAATATGATACTAAATTTGTCACAACCAATTATTCATAGCTACTCTTAAAACAAAATCACTCACTACTTACTCCTCAAGCCTGGTCACTTGAAATGACCTGGGTAATTAGGGAGCATGTATTAAGTTAACTTCACATGCAAGAGATGTTCCAGTCTGCAGATTGAGGTAGAAAATTAAAGCAACCATTTGTTTCTTAAGGGTCCTATATTCTACAAGTACAATCATCAACAACAAATACTAAGTAAAACTAACCAATAAACAATTAACTTCATTTTGTTTACCAGGCAACTTCAGGGAAACTTATGGTTTTGACTCCATAGCTGCATTTCTCTTTCTTTCTTATTTCTCTTTTGTACCTATAATGGTTATTTTAATGACTATGTTTTTCATAAATAGCCCTTTAAAAATTATTCTCTTTGAGTGACTTAACTGGTTTATTGAGTTACTCTGGTAAAATAATTTTCTGTCTTTAAATCAAAATATTGTTCCAAGAAGCCTGGGTATTGCAGATCCTGGGACCACTGAGACTGAATCTGAGTGTGCTTATCGACTTCTTGTTGAACTGACCTTCATGAGCCTCTCTATCATATGCTCCCGAAAGTAACATGCAGTAAATTGTATAGTTCTTAGCTGAAATAACTGACCTTGGGAAAACCAGCTTTGCTTCTGACCAAATAGTACATTTTCACAATGAGATTTATTTTTAAATTAAAGAGAGTGTAAATTCATTTTTAAATAATTTAAGAAAGTAGTTAAACTTATCTTCTACCTTGAAGCTTAATTGTGGTTTATTGTTAAAATAGTTACATAAGGCATATTAAAGAATATTGATGTCACCTTACCTGTGGTGGCACAGTGGATAAAGTGTCAACCTGGAATGCTTAGGTCACCAGTTTGAAACCCTGGGCTTGCCCAGTCAAGGCACATATGGGAGTTGATGCTTCCTGCTCCTCCTCCCTTTCGCCCTCTCTCTCTAAAAATGAATAAATAAAATCTAAAAAAATATATATTGATGTCAGTTTTTAAATCTCAATGCAATCGATCCATTGCTGAGAATAAAAGTCATTCAATAAGAAAAAGAAAATCTGAATATACTAATAATCTAGGAAGAAACTGATAAAGTTGATAAAAAAGAACCACCACCCAATTATAGTAAATGATTTTATAGACGAATTATCCCCACAGTAAATAAGAAAAGGCAATCCAGTTACTCTGAAGACTTAAATATAATATATATAATCTTAATAGGGAAGTAGCAAAATGACAATGCCAACAACAAAAAGATGTGACACTGATTGACAGATAAACCCAATTTTAAACTTTTTAAAAAAATTTTATTTTATTTTATACAGAGACAGAGAGAGAGTCAGAGTGAGGGATAGACAGGGACAGACAGACAGGGATGGAGAGATGAGAAGCATCAATCATTAGGTTTTCGTTGCGCATTGCGCCACCCTAGTTGTTCATTGATTGCTTTCTCATAAGTGCCCTGACCGTGGGCCTTCAGCAGACTGAGCAACCCCTTGCTTGAGCCAGTGACCTTGGGTCCAAGCTTGTGAACCCCTGCTCAAACCAGATGAGCCCGCACTCAAACTGGCGACCTCCAGGTCTCGAACCTGGGTCTTCCGCATCCCAGTCCGACGCTCTATCCACTGCGCCACCACCTGGTCAGGCAATAAACCCAATTTTAAAGTAAATCTCTGTTTAGCTGTATTCATTTCTTTACCAGTTACAGGATATATGGGTTTTTTTGTTTTGTTTTGTTTTTGTTTTTGTTTCTGAAGCTGGAAATGGGGAGAGACAGTCAGACTCCCGCATGCGCCAGACCGGGATCCACCCAGCAGGCCCACCAGGGGGTGGCACTCTGCCCACCAGGGGGCGATGCTCTGCCCCTCCGGGGCGTCCTCTGTCGCGACCAGAGCCACTCCAGCGCCTGGGGCAGAGGCCAAGGAGCCATCCCCAGCGCCTGGGCCATCTTTGTTCCAATGGAGCCTCGCTGCGGGAGGGGAAGAGAGAGACAGAGAGGAAGGAGAAGGGGAGGGGTGGAGAAGCAGATGGGCACTTCTCCTGTGTGCCTTGGCCGGGAATCAAACCCGGGACTTCTGCACGCCAGGCCGACGCTCTACCACTGAGCCAACCGGCCAGGGCCAGGATATATGGTTTTAAAAGACAAGCATTTTTGCTGGGTGGATCCCAGTAGGGCACATGTGGGAGTCTCTCCCTGCCTCCCAGCTTCTCACTTCAGAAAAATATAAAATTAAATTAAATTAAATTAAAGACAAGTCATTTTACATGGTTTATTCATTATAATGGAAACCAGTGGACACTTCCATTGGGAGGTGGAATATAATTCTCCTCTCATTAAACCTGGTCTGGCCTTCATAATTCACCTATAATCTGTAGAATGCATTGAAATGATGCTGCTTAATTTCTCGATCTTTTGGAATTCTTGCTCTTCAGATGCTCCCTTTTAAAATCCAGCCACCGTGCTGTAAAAAGCCTGAGCAAGTGGAGATGCCATAGGATGCTGCAGGAGATCACCCAGAGGAGCGCCCAGCTGACAGCCAGCATCAGTGGCTCCCCACATGGGTGAGTGATCTCAGACATGCAGCCCAGTCAAACCTTCTAGATGATGCACACAAAAAAAGATACTGTAAAAGATAACTGCCTAGTTATCTTCCCAAATCCTTAGCCCACAAAATCATGTTTTGTGCCATGCAATTTGGGGATAATATGTTACGCAGCCATAGATAACCAAACCACCTGCGTAGACCAAAGTCTCAATTTTTAGGAGCAATCCCCATCCTCACCCCTGCCAGTTCGTATATGGACCAGTGGAACTAATAACAGGAAGACAGTCACCAATGCAGAATTAATGCTTAGAGGTTAAAGGCTACAGGGGACTTTGTAATGCCAGCCTGATGCTCTTAAAGGGCAGACTGGACCAGCTAACTCTAAGGATTCCTCATCCTAGACAAGGGGACCACATCATACCAGCCACCTTGCCATGAAACCAGAGTACAGCACAAAGACTCCTGTAGATTTCTTCTCTCTGATAGTTAAGAAATCAAACAAGCAATTTATATCTCCCACCCCATAAACCTCTCCATGAAATCTGAGAGAAGATCAGAAAAAAAGAGGAAGAAATATGAAAGGCTGAGTATTTAAGTGAGAGACTGAATTACGTAAATGATTACGCTTTAACACAGGGGTCCCCAAACTACGGCCCGCGGGCCACATGCGGCCCCCTGAGGCCATTTTTCCGGCCCCCACCACACTTCCAGAAGGGGCACCTCTTTCATTGGTGGTCAGTGAGAGGAGTACTGTATGTGGTGGCACCGCAAAGCACGACATCACTCACGTACAGTACTACTTCCGGTGATGCAGGACGCACGGGTCACGGCTCCGGAAGCGCGTCATATCACTTGTTACGGCTAGCAGTGACAAATATGGAACCAGACATTGACCATCTCATTAGCCAAAAGCAGGCCCATAGTTCTCATTGAAATACTGGTCAGTTTGTTGATTTAAATTTATTTGTTCTTTATTTTAAATATTGTATTTGTTCCTGTTTTGTTTTTTTACTTTAAAATAAGATATGTGCAGTGTGCATAGGGATTTGTTCGTAGTTGTTGTTTTTTTATAGCCCGGCCCTCCAACGGTCTGAGGGACAGTGAACTGGCCCCCTGTGTAAAAAGTTTGGGGACCCCTGCTTTAACAGAAAGATCCTAAGATAAGGTAATTGACAAAATAAGGTCAACCCCACGCTTCTACTGAGGAAGATTATATTCATTAGAGAAAATTTAAAAGCCACTTATGGTGTTTAAAATGTTTGACCCTACTACTTATGTACCTGTATTAAAATAATTATTTTTTTAAAAGAGATAAGTTGCCAGACCAGGTGGTGGTGCAGTGAATAGAGCATCAGCCCGGGACACAGAGGACCCAGGTTCCAAACCCCAAGGTCACCAGCTTGAGTGCGGGGTCATAGACATGACCCGATGATCACTGACTTGAGCCCAAAGTTTGCTAGCTTAAGCCCAGGGTCACTGGCTTAGCTGCAGCCCCCCAGTCAAGGCACATATGGAAAGAAATCAATGAACAACTAAGGAGCTGCAAGGAAGAATTGATGCTTCTCATCTCTTTCCTTTCCTGTCTGTCTGTCCCTCTCTCTGTCTCTCTCACTAAAAAAAGAGAGAGAGCGAGAGAGATATAAATTGAATTAGATAAGCACTAAATCCCTACTAGTTATTACATTTGTTGAATGTACCCAAATCACTAGACACAGATCCATAGAGTTCACAGTATAGTTACAATTAAAACAATTATTTGTATCTCAAAGGATATTCTCCCTGGTTGTTTGAACTGTTTGAATAACAAATAAGAACAAATGTAAACAATCTAAATTTTAATTGATCATGCTCATCATCGATAATAGCTGCCAGTTGTTAAGCAATTAAATAGCAATCTTTTCCATTCATTATTCATTTTCTCTTGTTCTTGCAGTGGCCAAATAAAGTACCCCATTTTACAGAAGAGGGAACTTGTCCAAGATTGCCCAGCTAGTACTTGACAGAATTAGGCTTCAAACCCAAGTGTATTTAACCTCAAACTACAGCTATTTTGTTTCCATTACAAAGGAATACCTTCTTTTCCTATAGCCGGTAAGATTGATTTATATTCATTTTTACTTTACACAAATTTAGTTTTTAAGATTGCACAGAGATAACTTCTTAGTGTCCTTGGAAAGTGATATATTGATAACAGCAAAGTATGCCATAGGACTAAAATGGGGGAAATACTTCACAAAGCAGAAAATTTCTAGCTCTTAAGCACCATGGAAACTTATGGAACCCATGACACTGTAAAATATTTTATGGCATGGCGATGGGAAGATAACAGATAGTAACATAAATTGTAGAAGTAGAACAGATAACTTTGTATTATTTTTGTTAAATGAATTGTTTAATAAGGGGAAGTGTTTGTAGATGACTCGTCTAAGTGCAGTTTTTGCTTTAGAATACACTACTGATGGCAAGCAACAGGCTTTAGCATTTTCTACAACCACCTCTGCACAATTTGCTACAATGAAGAATTTGACTTTTCCCATGTTAAAGATTCAGAATACTAAAAGCACACTAAATTAAAAATGTTTACAAAGAAAAGTTGGAGAAAAAACTGACTTGCATAGTGTAAGTAATAAATATCTGTTGGTTTGATTTGTTTTATTTGGAGAAAAGCTTTTCATTTTAGTTACTCTCTCCTGAGAATTGTATTTATATAAAGAGTTGACTTACTTTTGCTGTGCCAACAATTTTGTTTAGATTTCTATGCCTTTGCTCCCAATGAAACTCTTGTTGTCTTATGAGATCTTAAAATTACCTAGCATTTTTTACCTTATTATTAAACCATTGAGTTATAATTTCAACATCCACAAAAATAATTTTATGATTTTCTTTGAGTTAGGTAATGAAAATGGCTCCCATTGGTAATGTATTATACAGATTGCCTCATATGGTTTTTGGAGGATATACGGAGGGCAAAAGTAGGTTAATAATTGTTCATGTGGAACATAATACAATAATTAATAAATAATAATATAAGAATAAACTGTTTCAGGTACTCACAACTCTAAACCTATTTTTGCCGGCCCCTATATTTTTTTAAGTTAATCTATTACATCATTTACAATGACTCCAAAGAGGAAAAGAAAAAAGATTCATATTAAGTTGCATGTTTAAAAGTTACTAAGAAAGTAGGTCTTAAAATGTTCTCATCACAAGAAAAGAGATTTGTAACTATGTATGTTGATAAATATTAACTAGATTTACTCTGGTGATCATTTTGCTATTTACACAAATATCAAATCATTATGTTGTACACCTGCAACTAATGTAATGTTATGTCAATTATGTCTCAACAAAACAGAATGTTTTCAAATAAAAAAGGAACAATTCCTTAACAAGTACAATCAGTAATTGAGTGAAAAAGACCTGCTACAAAAGATATTACAAAGAAATAGAAATGCAATATCAAATAAATGGTGAATTATATATCAAAAGATATATATATAAATATATACATAAATATATGGTAATAACAGTAATATATGTAATGCATCCATTTATTTGATATAATATGTAGTAATGTGTATATAATATATAATGTAATATGTGTACATGTGTATGTCTATATGTATATAAATGTGTGTCTATGTATGTACATTATATATATCTTATCCCTTTATTTGATACTGTATGCCTAGCCTTTGGTGTGTATCTTAAACAAATAATGCCAGAAGAATATTCACCAAAATATCAATAAAAGTTTCTATGGATGGCAGGATTCAAGATAATTATTTATTTATTTATCTGAGTTATTTTTTGTTTTTACAATGAGTGTGTATATTTTTTACAAAAATAATATATTTCCCCCAAATTAAAGGAAAACCTCAAATTTTGATTACAGATAAGAACCTATACTACATTCCAAACTTTCCAAGAAGCACACATAGAATACACAGTGTACCCAACGTGTGGATACCAGGATGCTTTTTCTAACTCTAAGTCTTGTTCCATGAATTCCATAGCTAATTCGCCAGCAACTTTTCTTAGCAGTTTGCCATTATTATATCTTCCCAAGACAGCATTCTTGGTTTTCATAAAACAGAAGTCATCTTTTTGTTTTCATAACAAATTTGTTTACTTAATATTTAATCCAATTATAACAATTACAACAATAAGTACAACAGGTTGGTAAGCATTAACTAACTCAAGCTAATAGGAGCAGAAGTGAATGGGTGGCTTAGGTCAGGTTCCCAAGAAAACACACTGAAGTGATGTAGGTACAGGAAGTTCCCTGGTAACTGTTGTCAGGAACAACACCTATATGGAAGTGAAGGAAGCCATAATTGGGCAGAGGGAGAATTATGATACAGTAACAACAGTTTCCAACCAACCCCTGGAAGAGCTCTGGAGCTAAGATGACTCTAAACAATTGTCCCAAAACAATGCAAGGACCTTTATGCTCCTACAGCTCTGGCTAGTCATTGGATGTGGCTGTCCCTAGGGCAGGGATGTAACCCTGGGTTAGGCAATGTCCTTCTCCCAAGGGCAATGCCTGCAGAGAGAATCAGCTGTGAGCTCCTGGCATTTCAACACTCCTAACAGCTAAAACAATGGGTACCTCAATCCTAGGGGGTGGGGTGCGGTCATTTGGGTAGTATACCACAGTCCACACTCACGTCACTCAGATCCACTCGCTTCAAATATATACCCTAGACGGAGACAATTGCCTCAGGATTCTGGGGGGGTCTCATTTCCTGGAGAATTTTATAAGAGAACAAGAGAAGGTTAATGTGGTGAACTGCGAGTTGCGGCTCACTCCAAGACCACATCTGATGGCTGTACTGCTCCAGGTGGCTTACTCTGTGGAGCAGCTGAGACCCTGGTCCCTGAGTGGTCTGAGTCCCTTGTCACCATGTCTTAGACCAGGGGTCAGGAACGTATGGCTTGTGAGCCAGGTGTGGCTCTTTTGATGGCTGCATCTGGCTCGCAGACAAATCTTTAATTAAAAAAATAATGTTAAAAATATAAAACATTCATGTATTACAATCCATTCATTTCCTACTGCTCATGTTCATGGTTGCGGGTGGCTGGAACCAATCACAGCTGTCCTCTGGGACAACACCAAATTTTTGTTGGATAATGCGTAATGTACACAGGTTGTTATATGGCTCTCATGGAATTACATTTTAAAATATGTGGTGTTCATGGCTCTCACAGCCAAAAAGGGTTCCTGACCCCTGTCTTAGACTGTGGCACTTAATACTTGTCCATTTGCCATAGAAACTGAACAGGGAAGAAGCAGGAAACCCCACAGTTGAGCAACTGGATGGGAAACATTTCCTGCCTTAACTGTGTAAAATAAGTACCATTTCCTCTTGATGTGTAGGTTCAGTATTCTTCAGTACAAGTATGGTGATTCTTTTTTCCCTACTAATCCATTGGTATGAGGAGCCTTGTGACTGGACATTTGCAGCTTAAACTTGTTTTCTTTAAAATTTTTACTTATTTATTTTAGTGAAAGAAAGAGAGAGAGGAACATTGGTCTGTTCCTGTATGTGTCCCAACCACGGTTGAACTGACAACCTCTGTGCTTCAGGATAAAGCTCTAACCAACCAAGCTATCCAGCCAGGACTGTAGCTCAAATTTTAAGGGGACTAATAATAAGCTGTCTAGTGGAAGCACTTCACCATGAGAACCAGGACCTCCAGATGCTTAAAACCTACAACTGCAAGGATAAGAAGTACAAACTCCCCCAAGTGAGTCGCTGAGGGCAAAGGCAAGGGGAGCCCATTTTTATTTCAGCTTTTGGTTCCCTGTTCCATATACTCTACCTACAGGGGACACAGTAGTATACAGGGTTGATCATTTAAGATGCATTCTGCATCCTGCAATGTGGATTCCCTTATTCACAGAATATCATCTCTAAGCTGACAGACACAACAGCTGCATCTTTAAAAGGTTATTCTGTACTCTGAGGTCAGCAGCTTCCGGATGATGTGATCCGTGAGCGGTCTGGTGGATCCCATGGTCTTGTATCCACTGCTTACTTCTATTGCTGCAAAGTGGGTCTCTTGGTTTGAAGTGATGTTATGCAGATTCCAGGCTGGTGATAAAAATGCTCTTAGATCCTTAGATACTGGTGCTGGCTGTGGCCCTGTGGAAAGGAAAGCAAACTTATGTCCAGAATGTGTTTGTTTCCAGTAAAGATAAATCAACTTGTTACCATTGATCTCCTTGAAGAGTGACACTGCATCAGAAACTGAATTTGCTGTTGAGCTGACACCAAGCTGAGCTGAGCTGAACTCAGTTGTTGCCGGTAGGTTGGCCATTTGGCCTTAGTAGGTGGAAACTCACACTGTAAGGCCCATGTATACCTTCCATTGCTGTCACAATAGCTATTCAGTTCCTGAGCCAATGTGCCAATCCTTGAGGTAGCTGATAGCAGAGGCCGCTTAACATCAACTGGCCAAGTCATATTGTCTACTTGGTTATCTCATGCTTCGTCCATAACGGATGCTTTCTGGTGGATGTGAACATGCAATATAAAGATATTCACACTTCATGTGCTGTCGGAAGCCAATCAACGACTGCTGGTTGACAAAGTCACAGCAGAGAAAAGGCACAACGATACTTCCCCCTTTGACCTCTTGAATTAATTTGGCCTTTTATCCCCCCTTTTCTGGGTGTGTGTGCTATCATTTATGGCACAAGGATAATAGCACCATGCTTTCCCTGTAGATTGGTAGTAATTTCTTTGGAAATGACCCACAGAAAAGCCTGTTAGCCCCTTTGCCTGGGCTCATAGAAATAAGAGGCTGGCTATGATATCCCTTGAAAAGGGTTAAGTTTGTAGGAGAATTCTTTCTTATTAATAATGTTAGAAAAAATAGATTGTAACTTATGAATAGGTAGGAAACAGTAACTATACATAGAAGCACCTTTCAGCCTTCATTTAATTCATTGCTTTTCCTTCCCTTTTCATGTGGTAGAGTAGAGAAACTTTCCTTTCTTCTTGCAGGTGGTGGAACACTCTGAGAAAAATAAAGTTAGAACTTAACTAGTGTATAAATATAGTAGATAAATAAAATTTGACTAGACAATAGGACATTAGGTAAGGTAGAGTTATTAATCAGTACTGACCTTTTAGAAGTTTGTGCCAATATTGTTATTGCTATTCAAGTTATTGTATAACTGTACTCAGAATGACTTACCACCTGATTTATAGCTTATAGAAATGAATTAACTGTTACCTAGAAATATGTAACCATAGTGAAAGAAAATCAATTATTAATCAATGTATTCGGAATACCATGTGGTTGTAACTTAGTGTGTGTGTATAAAAATAAAGTTAGACCAGCCCTTGGCAGAGATGCCTGGCAGTGAATGCTAAAGAAAAAAGAATTCGGCTCTCTACTCTATTCGTACCGATGCCGTCTCTTCCTGTGGGACTCCTGGATTCCCCCCCAGGGCTGGACCCCGGCAATGTGCCTTCTCAGGTTCAATCCCATGCTTTCCACTAGACTTCTTCCTCCTTGACCTTCCAAACTCCCTCCTCCCAACCAACAATCTGCCCTCCCAACACAACCATTTGTCATTCCCCATGGGCTTAATGTCTATCCTTATCTTGGGCCACCTCTCTTATACAAATTGAATGACCAGGCGCACTAACTGTAACTATATCCAATGGATTTCTCCTCCTTAATGTCTTTTAGGGTTACCCCTAAATTGGACTTAATCTACATTTTAGCAGATCTGTAGAAGATATTGCTAAATAACTGAAAAAAGCAAGCCATGATCTGTAGAAAATACTTGCAAATCATGCATCTTACTAGGGTTTGTATCACAAATGCATAAAGAATTTTCAGAATTCAACAATAAGAAAATAAACATCCCAATAAAAACTGGGAGAAATTTTGAATAGACACTTCACCCAAGAATATATTCTGATGGCAAATATACCCATGAAAAGATGCTCAATAGTATTTACCATTGGGGAAATACAAGTTAAAATCACAGTGAGATACCACTACACGTCCATGACAACGATGTTAGGATGGTTTGAGAGGGAAAGAGAAACTAAAATTTTATACATTACTTGTGGAAATGCAAAATGGTTCAGCCATTTCAGAAAGCGGTTTAGCAATTTCTTTTTAAGCTAAACATTACTTACCATATTACTCAATAATTTCACTCCTAGATATTCACCCAAGGAAAAAAAATGAAGACTTAAATTTGCACAAAAAACATGCACACACATTTTTACAGTATCCTATTGATGATCACGGGCTTCCTCCTTGCCAGATTGCAAACCCAAACATCCTTCATGTAGTGAATGGAAGAGCAAACTGGAATCATCTGTACAAAAGAATACCACTCGGCAATAAAAAACTGAACCGCTGTACAAGCAAGAACATAGAAGAATCTGAAATGCATTATGCTATGTGAAAAGGATTCAAAAGGTTTCATGCCATATGATTTTATTAATATGACATTTGGAAAAGGTGAAAGTATAGAAATAGAAAAAAAGTGGTTACCAAGGGCTGAGAGTAGAGAGCAGGGTTAGTCAGCACAAAGGGGCAGCATAATGGAATTTGGAGGCCACACAAGGGTTCCCCAGCTTGCTCTTGGTGGTGGCTACATGGCTGTTTAGGTTTATCAAAACTCATAAAAGAGCCTGACCTGTGGTGGCGCAGTGGATAAAGTGTCAACCTGGAAACACTGAGGTTGATAAAGCGTCAACCTGGAAACACTGAGGTTGCCGGTTCAAAACCCTGACTTGCTGGTCAAGGCACATATGGGAGTTGATGCTTCCTGCTCCTCCCCCTTCTCTCTCTCTCTCTCTCTCCCCCCTTCTCTACTGTCTAAAATGAATAAATAAATAAATAAATGTAAAAAAAAGTTACAAAAAAAAAATCATAAAAGAATATACATTTTTATATACACTTTATATACAGAAACAATACATTTTACTGTATGTAGTTTATTTTAAAAACTTAAAGCTTTTCAATTAAAAAACAGTTGATATTTGCTGGCAGTAACCAACTATTTGATCTTTACCTGAAACCAACATCTTTAAATGTGTAGCTATATAATATAGACCATCTGTTTTAAAATAGCTTTCTCATGATGTCACTTTTAAAAATTGATATGTCTAGAAATGTAAAGGAAAGAAAATAGAGTTGACCTCAAAGAGCCCATGTGTTAAATCATTTCTTTCCCTTCAACCCTGGAAATATAAATTTAAGTGACAGACATAGAGAAAAATCTCTTGCACTTGTGAAGCTGTCAAATCCTGCAGCACCAAGCCCACCCAGTATCCAGCTAAGGGCCAAGTTCTCCCCTTCATAGAAGCCTCCCTGGATTTTTGAGATTCTGCCTCCACCAACGGGTGTGTCTGTCTGGAAGGGCTCCTACACAGACACAGGACTCCTCCTTGGCCCTGGGGGTGGGTCAGTGTGGCTGAGGCAGTGGTTGCTGGCTGTCAGGCCCATCAGGTTGCTTCTTAGTAAGCCCTTACTTAGAGGAGGGGGTCTGACTTGTTTTTCTTTCGAACATGTGGTATTTTGTCTTCAATGTGGCCTTGGTCAACAGCAGAACTCCTATTCTATGTCCTATTCCATTAGGAAAGCCTCACAGAGCATTAGAACCACAGGAAGAGTCCCCCTCAACATCCTGTAACATCCATGTGGCCAATTCAGTGTTAGTATTTGGCAGGAGGTGTGTGTGTGTGTGGGGGGGGGGGAGGATAGTGCGTGAAGGAATCCGGGGTGCTGCAGAGCGTCCTTGGCATGGCTGACAATAAGGTCCCCAAAGTGACTGATCCCTGAGAAGATCATGCAATTTGTTTACACAGGCGCAGATGCTCAAAGTGTATTTTTGAATACATGAATTATGTGTTCGGATAGAAAGCAGAGAATCTGAAGATTATGCTGGACAGGCTTATTCGAGAAATGGGAGGTGAGAATAAAAGGATAGCACACGATGAACTGAGACGGAAATTTCAGAGTCCCGGAACTTGGAGGTGAAGCAATCCTGTAATTATTTTAGGTTCCTACAGAGGAGCGGAGCTGGAGGTCGTTGGAGTTAAGGGAGCCAAGCTAGCAGATTATGGTATCGACTGGCTCATCACATCATTGGTTTACTTATTCATTCAGCAACTTCTAGATTAGTAACATGTGCGACATTCTAGGCCTTGGAGCTATGGCAATGAACAGATGTTTTCTGGTAAATGCAGAGATGGTAGCTGGACAGACTTAATGAATGAGAAGGAAAGGCACCACAAGGAAGTGATTCTGGAGTTGAGATTGTCTGGATTTTGAATCCCAGATCCAGACACTTAATAACAATGTGACTTATACATTACTCATCCCATTTGTGCCTCAGTTTCCTTATCTGTCAAATAAAAATATTATATTAATAGTGCCTACTTCATAGGGTTGTTGTGATTAATGTGGTAATTAGTGTCAAGTTTTAGAACAGTGCCTGAAACATAGTAAGAACTCCATAATTATTAGCTGTTAAAAATATACATGATGTATAGTCTAATGTCAGGTAGTAAAAAATTCTATATAAAAAAAAGAATTCGGATAAGGGGCTGGAGTGCGGTGGTAGGGCTGTTTTAGATCAGGTGGCGAAGGAAGGTCCTCTGGGGAGGTGCTATGTGAACAGGGATCTGAATGGTGTGAGAGAACTAGCCGTGCAAAGACCCGTGGGAAGAGAATTTTAGGTGGCAGGAAGAAAGACCCTGGGGCAGGAAAGACCTTCAATGCTTAGGAAGGGGGATGGAGAACACTATGCGGATGCGAGCCAGTCCTTACTGGCTCCTCCCATTTATACCTTTGGAAGACAAGCTACCCGGGGGGCTCTGTTCACCTCTGGCAGGTGCCCTGTTAGGGGTATGTGACAGGTGTCTGTAGCAAATTGAAAATTTTAGAGATAGGGAAATTTGGATTTAGTGGCATGTTATATTTGTATCTGTATAAAATGCTACTATTCAAGTTAAAAAATATTTACAGCTCCACAGTCCCTCATCTTTTTAAACAAAGAAAGATAATACAGTGCCTATGATAGTGTGTGTATATATTAACATCCTATGAAAGCCTGAAGAAAATGAATAAATATTGATACCAAATGGCATATAAAGACTATAAATAACTTCATGTGAGCTAAGATGTTTGCCACTAAATGAGGCACCTCCCTGCCAAAGAGTTACCAAAAAGCTTTGAGTTTACAATGCTTTTTTTTTTTTTTTAATGAGAGCGAAAGGGAGAAGGAGAAGGAGACAGAGGCAGAGAGATGAGAAGCATCAACTGGTAGTTGCATCACTTTAGTTGTCCACGGATTGTTTCTCACACGTGCCTAGATGATAGAAGGTGGGGAAGGGAGTTCCAGCTGAGCCAGTGACCCCTTGCTCAAGCCAGCGACTTGGGGCTTCAAGTCAGCAGCCATGGGATCATGTCTATGATCCCACGCTCAAGCCAGCAACCCCGGTGCTCAAGCTGGTGAGCTGCAATCAAGCCTGAGGCCACAGGGTTTCAAACCTGGAACCTCAGCGTCCCAGCCACCATTTAGATAACAGTGCCTTTTTTAATTTTGGAATTTCAGATAAAGGATTGTGAACCTGTAATAATTAGCAAGATCAACACTCTAGGGAGCAGCATGTAGAAGACAAAATAAAAACCCAAACTGGATAATCCGTATAATTCTGTTTTTGAAACACTTCCTATTTGTTATGTATAAGTATAAACTCTCGTTAAGATCTTCTACTTGAGATACCTTTAAGAATCCCCTCTGGCAGATAGGTGCAGATAGAATAGTGCAGCGCCTTGACTTTCACAAAGGGAGAGATTAAAGGGTTGATGGTATAAACTTACAGCACTAAATTCCTGGTGACCAGAACGACCTTGTACAAAGAAGAAAACTTGCCAATTTTCCCTCTAGTCAGCAAATTTTGTTTCTCCGGTAAACACGGCTTAAAACAAGAGTGGGAGTTAAGTCTCAGTGTTAATGTCTATATAAGGAGAGTTCCCAAAGGGACTGGGTGTGCAAAGCCATTCAGAGGACACAGAAATGCTGGATTTATTCTCAGAAACTTCTGACATCAAAAAAGTACGAAGGGAGACAATAATAACCTGAACAGTGTTCCCTCTCAACCAAGTATGTAGTCAACGCTTGGTGACAGAAGCTTCAAAACCATATAAACTGCAATCCATATCTCTACGGTCTCTTGATCTTATGAATGAGCCGCACGCTGGTCCCCGCTTGTCCTGGCTTCCCTGGGGTCCCAGCTCGTCCAGCGGAGGGCTGGCTGCTCGGCCCTCCGCCGCAGAGCTCCGGCCACCAGGGGGCGCTGCGGCCCCCTCTCCCGGGAGCGGCCGAGGAAGCCCGGTGGGTGTTTCTCTCTCCCTCTCGCGCTCTCTCCTCCCGGCCTCACATCCGGGTCTGGAGCGCGGCCGCTGTCAGTGTTGGTGCGGGCGCGTCGGGGGCCGGGCCGGGGCGCAGTAAATGGCGGCGGAGGGAGGCGGAGCGGCGGCCGTGCTCAGCCCAGGGACCCCGAAACTTTAGAGTCGAAGCCCCACAACTTTCCGGGAAGTGCTGCCGCTCCGGGGGCGTGGACAGAAGGGGAAGGCGAGGCGGAGAGTCTAGGGGGAAAGCGGCCCGGAGTCGGGGAGACTCGAACCCGCGGCGGGGGCGGTGGCGGAGTCCGCCCGTGCCTCGCGCCGCCGCGGCCCCCGCCTCCTTCCCCGCGGCTCGGCCGGAGCCGCGCGGCGCGCCGAGCCCGGACCGCGCGGGGCCTCGCAGGCGGCGGCGCGCCGAGCCGGGCCGGGCCGGGCCCCCTCCTCGCGACCTCCGGGCCCTGTTGCTCGCGCTCGCCCCTCGCGCGGGAGGCCGGGGCCGGGGCTCCGGAGCCTCGGGGGCGCGCGCAGCCCCCGCCGTCCCGCGGTCGTGGGGCCGGGCCCCGGCTGTTGCATGCGGGGTGGGGCGGCCGTGAGCCCGAGGCGAAGATGGAAGGCTTAACGCTGAGCGACGCGGAGCAGAAATACTACTCGGATCTCTTCTCCTACTGCGACATCGAGAGCACCAAGAAGGTGGCGGCCAACGGGCGGGTGCTGGAGCTGTTCCGGGCCGCACAGCTGCACAACGACGTGGTCGTGCAGGTGAGGTCGCCGCCCTCGTCTCCCGCCGCGTCCCGGGTCTCTCCCCGGCCGGCCGCTCGGGCCTCCTCGCGCCCGCCTCGGCGGGGTGGGAGTGGGCGCCGCTCCCCGAGGCCGGCGGCGGGCAGGTTCCCCGCTCCGCCGCCCTCGGCCGGGGCCGCAGGTGCCCCGGCGCCCGCACTCGCGCTGCGGTCGCGGGGGAGGGGGTCGCTCGTGAAGGACAAAAGTCCTGCGGAGATCCAGTGGGGGCGGGGGCTGTTGATATCTCTGAAGAGCCCCGACCTGTCTCTCACGGCTGCCCTTCAGAATCGGTAATTTTCAACACTGGTAGAGAACTTCAGCTGAAGGATCTTGGATTGTTACCTTGTCTCTGAATCCTAGTCCTGGTATATGCATAGCTTTTCGACTCTCCTGCAGGGTAGTCAGGTCATCAGTATAGGTAAAATGATTCTTAATTCTTGCATTAACCGAGCAGACGCGATGAAGTGGGTCTTATAGATTTAGAAGTCAAAGAAGCAGTTTTTCTAAGGAAGCTGAATTCTTAGGAACATTAAAAACATTTGAACTTCCAGCTAGTAGTTCGCAAGAAGATCTGAAAAGTGCTTATAGTTACCTACAGAACATATGGCTGATATAAACGGGATCGGTTTTCGATTGGCATTTGATAACATTTGGTGAAACTTGTGAGTTTGAGTTAGGAGATAAGTATTGAGCAGACATACATATTTGCCTCAAACTGTAGCAGTAGAGAAGCAAGCAGAGTTTTTAGGCTTTCTCTATCACATCCGTTTTTAGAGGAAAAGGCTTCCTAGAAGTTCTTATCTAATGTATGTGGTGGGCATTAATGATTAATAGCTGCTAGTAAGAGTCTGTCTGAATAGTATATCAGGAACAGGTGTTAAGCTTTCATTTTTTGTGATGGTTGAAGCTAGTTTTCTAGATCTCCAGAACTTCAAGCCGAATGCATAGTTAGGATGCAGTGTTCTGCAGAGAGAACCATTGGTTTTGAGGCCTGGGTCTTTGACCTACCCTGCCGACTAACACTTAACACTATGACTTTGGGCCAGACACCCTCTCTCTTCAAGCCTAAATGTGTTGTGCATAGAAGGAGAGTCAAGTTCTTTGTAACAGAGATGCTGGGAAGTATAAATCCAGACAGGCCTCTGTTTTAGAAGTTACCTGTGCAGTAATTATGACTGAGTTGAATGAGTTCTATCTTTTTGCATAATCTTGTATGTTTAATATTGCCTTTTAAAAAATCTTGGGAGGAAAAGTTAATGTTGCTGGATAGGAAAAAGTGTTTTGGGCTTTGCCTGCCACAATCTTTGTCCCATATTCTTCATTGTTTGTTTGTTGTTGTTTTTTACAACCCTTTGTAAAGGTGAAAACCATTCTTATTAGCTCAGGGGCATACAAAACAGGCCCTGTAGTTTGCTGACCCTGCTAAAGACTAGTGGTGGTAGTGTGGGTGTGTACTGTCTTCATAGGGCTTTTGGTCTGGTCAGAACATGGTATTTTTGTAGAAATAATAAAACATGCTTTCAGGTCATTTCAGAACTAAAATTAAGGAGAAGCCTTCCATGTTCTATTTTGGTTAATGTCTTTGGGTTTGGTGGAGCTGAAATAAACCATCTCACTTTTTTTTTAAGACTTTAAATGTACTATTTAGCCTAAACAAATTAGTATTAATTAAACTTTGCTTGAAATAGGCTTAATTCATTCCACTTATTTTTATGTTTGCTTAATTTTATTAACATTGAAAATGAAATTTTCATTGCCTTTTTGTATAAAGAGCTTAAATAGCATAAAATTTAAGGATTTATTTACAAGTTGGAAGCTGTAGGAACTCCTTAATGCAGAACTCTTACAGTAATACAGTATATACTAAATAGTGTTCTGGGTATCTTGAAGGCAGTTTACTTAAAAATGGGCTTAAGACATAAAATGTGAGACAAAGGGGAGGGAATGTGGGTTAAATTTGCATAAGGGAGTTTGAGATTCTTTGAAAATATAGCAGGCTTTCGAATGGGAAATTTTGGGGGCAACTCACATGTATTGTTGAGTTAACTACCTAACACTGGGCTAGGCATTGCACAGCCTCAGAAGGGGAAGAAGCTCTCGGGGGCCTTGTAAATTATAGGAGTGCACATGTGTAACATAAGGGAAAGGATTAGTTCAAATGGACTTGAAATTAGTGCGGAGGGAGGGCAATGGGCTTAGAGCAGTGGTCCCCAACCCCCGGGCCGCGGACCAGTACCGGTCTGTGGGCCATTTGGTACCGGTCCACAGAGAAAGACTAAATAACTTACATTATTTTCGTTTTATTTATATTTAAGTCTGAACGATGACCAGATTCGCTCTGTTACATCCAAGACTCAGTCTTGACGCTTGTCTCGGTCACGTGATACATTTATCTGTCCCACCCTAAAGGCCGGTCCATGAAAATATTTTCTGACATTAAACCAGTCGGTGGCCCAAAAAAGGTTGGGGACCACTGGCTTAGAGGACTTCCAGGCAGAAAACATGATAGAAGGTGGAGAGTGTAGTAGCCTTTCCAAGGTTGTGCTGAAGCTAGAGTATGGTCTTGGGGTAAGGGAACATAGAGTTAGACTATATTAGGAAAGGCTCTAAAAAATAAACCAGGCGGACAATTTCATACTGCAGTGGGCAGTGAGGATTCACTGATAGTTTCTGACTTTGAGTGAGGAAGAGAGCAGTCTGGGGAAGGAGGCTCGTACAGGGGTCTGCCATGGATGCTAGGCAATGGGCATCCAGACCCATCCAGGGTGCCAGCAGCAGAATAGAAGAGGAGGGGCTGGATGAACAAACGGGGCTGTGTTATTGAAGGGCTGCTGGGTAGTCACTGTGAGGTGCTTTGTAGGATAATGTTTAATTGAGGCTAGATTATCAAAGCTGGGTGGAGAGCTTTGAACTAATTGTGAAGGTAGCAGGGAGCTGGAGATACAGGAGAAGTGACTCATAAAAGCAGTTCTTTAGGAAGTCTAGGAGATAATGGGGGGGGGGCAGGGAGGTAAAGGGAAGAACCAGACTGAGACAAGTTTTGGTATTGATTCTCTAAGTGCTGCATGTAGGAAGTGGTGAGGGACCAGGGCATGGTACTCAAATGTCGGGGGGGGGGGGGAGGCAGGGGGGAGGGCAATTATTTGTCCTCCAGGGGGCATTTGGCACTGTCTGAAGACACTGAAAACATTTTTAGTTGTCATAACTCGGGAGAGGGAGCAGTGTTACTGGCACCTGGTGGATGAGGGTGAGAGATGCTGCTAAATATCCTACAGTGCACAGGGCAACCCCCACTGCAGAGAATTACCTGGCCCAATGTTAATAGTGCTGAGGCTGAGAAATTCTCACCTGGACTCGTGGTGTGACAGAGGGACAGAAAAGGAGGCTAGAGATACAGTTGAGATTATGAAGGTAGACTTGTGATAGTTAGATGAGGGAAGAAGAAGACAAGGATTGTTCTCTCTTGGCCCCCATTCACAATTAGAGAAGGGGCTGGAAAAGGGCCTGGTTTTTAAAGAGAGAAGGGTAAGTTTGATTTCAGGCATTCTGAGATAGCAATGCAAATCTCCAGGAGATAGTTGGAAACAAGTGGAAGTTTGTCCACCTGAGTGTTGGTTCTTACAGTGAAGTTCAGGTGTTTGGGGTCTTGTTCCTTTATTACTTAAGTGCCTTGGGGGCAGGGGACAGATAGCTTCGCACACTGTTGGCATGCTTCTACACATCAGGGCTTTGATTGATGTAGTAGTTTTCAGCGTTTGTTTGTAAAAGTCATGAGGAGGCTGAGTCATCTGGGAGAATGAGTCTAGGGACAAAGAACAGAGAGCCCAGAACGGAAGGAGGAAGGAGCTGGCATTTATTGAGTGCTTATTATGTTCCTTTCACCGGGCAAATAATTTTCATGGAGGAATTCATTTGGTCCTTGCAACAGCTCTAAAATGGATATTACTTTTGTTTATTAACTAGGAACTTGATAGGCAGAGAAATGAAATGACTTGTTAGTGAATAGAGTTTCTCTTCCTTATCATTATCCCTTGCCACCTCAGCTTTTTTTTTTTTACTTTCACAGTTCATGTGATTGTTTTGCCCATAGTTCTTAAGAAGAATGGATATTTTAAATTATTTGATTTTGAGTTATATATGGATTTTCTCCTTTATGTAGGAGTCTTGAAACAACCACTAAAGAGAACTAGGAAGATTCTTATAGTTGGCATCCTAGGCACACAGACATACAATTTTACATTATTACAACTCTCGATCGTAAGATATGTTCATTAATTACACTTACTTTGGGATAGCAGAGTAAAAGCTGTTCTGAATTTAAGGGTTTGATTTTGGAGGCAGCGTGGTAATACACAAAGTGAATAGCTAATTCTTTATAGAACTGTGCTCCACACCAGAAAGGAGAAGGACTAGGGGGAGAAAAATCTGTCTCATAGGATTTAATTGTAAGGAATTTTGCTGTCTGCTGTGCAAGAAATTATTCAGTGGCTTAAAAACCATTTTTTTCTTCCAGAAGTAATTTATTTTATTAAAGATTAGGGAAGATACGAAAATTACCACACTAATAAGTATGTTTTCTTAGCTTTTACTTAAAACTTCTATGTTGGAAGTGTTCTAAAACTTTATACAAACTTTGAATGCATAATAACTTGATGGGAGTTTCTACTACTGTTTCTTTATTGAAGTTTATAAGCAATGTACCCTATTAATGAGACTGAAAAAAATCTTTTAAATCACTGTGTTGAGCACTATCTTGGCAGAATAGTTGAAGAACATGTTAATTTAATGGGGGAAAGTGACAATGAAACAAACCGTTTTGTCTTTCTCTTAACATTTGTTCAATTATAAGAACTCATTGATAGGATTAAAATAGGGAAATAACCTCATTATGCACTGAAAATTATAACTTAATACAAATAAATGTCAGGTTTGCTATCCTAGAGTAGTGATTATTTTAATTTGTAATTTCTTGATTCACTAAAATAATTATGAGAAACTACAAAAATCTTGCCTTTAATTAGACACTTATAAACACTTGAAAACATACACTGTATGTAAAAAAAGTCACACTTAATGGCTTTCTGTACTGTTATATTTACTTTAAAAATTTCTCTCATATCCTATTGTGCTAGTATTGTTTTTTTTTTTTCACCCTTAACCTATAACCCACAGAGTCTTAGTACTTTGGGAATTCATGCTGAGCATTTGGTGGAGCTATGAGAGAGCATGAGAGGTTGGTGTAAAGAACACTAAACATGGGCGGTAAGTTCCAGTCCTGTCCTTAGCTAGCTTTGTGGCTGTGAACAGATCTCTTAATGTCTGGGTGTTAGTCTCACTACCTGAAGTGATTGGATTGGATTTTCAAACAAGGGTGTCATAGTGTCTGGAATGGCCACTTTAACCACACCACAAGAAAGTAGCACACAGACTTGAAATTGGTTGCTTTATGATTTTGACACTGGAGTTGATTTCTTTTATATTCTTGGGGAGATTTGAAGAGGAGAATCTCAAAGGGTTTTAAAGTTCATGGTGCTTAGTTCTTCAAGGTATGTAGATGGCCACTGAGAATTTTAAATGGGTGGTAAGTCTTGATAGTTTTGATGTTTTCCTTCATATATGTTTCATTTTCTGTAGTCTTCCTATGATAGATGCACCTTCATTTATTTGTCTTTTTCCTTCTTTACTTCTATAAGAAATTTATGTCTTATGGCTTGCATGCCTATAGGCATGACATAAAAATCAGGATGTAATAAATTTGGCACAGAAACCTTTTTTAAGTTCATAGCATATACCAAAGTTTATTGGTATTTGATCAGTTATTGGACTAGGCTTTTAAAAAATATGACATCTCTTCATTTTGTTTCAAGAATTGACTATACTATATGTTGAATTTGAGTCTATCTTATTAAGTGGTAAACTAGAGTTTATTAGATTATGTGTTTCCTTCTGATCTCTTTTAGGTGTGGACTCCTTTGAGGTTCTAGCACACACACTGGACAGCTGCTTAGAAAACATAATTACACCAAATCTGCATATAGTTAGAGGTTGCCAGCCTTCCCCTAACCTAGTCAAGCTCATCCCATAGACCGCCACAGTAAGAAAGAAGGAAGGAAGAAGAGGTGGAGCTGTGGCATGCTGAATGAACAAATGCCTTTCTTAAATTTTTGGATATTTTCAATAAATACTTTTTCCATAGTTACTATTTATATTGAGGGTATATACACAATGGTGGAAAATCAGAACTCTTGCTTGCCTCCATAAATTATAACTTGTGCTATTGTAAAAAAGGAAGAGAACTTTGTATAGTTAATAGAGAATGCTGAGAGACTATGGGGACCTGCTGAGGTATAAGGAAAGGCCTCTGAGGAGACGTGGACATGGAGTAAGGGAGAGAGGACAAGATGTTTCACATACAGGGAGCAGCATGTGCAGGGCCTGGTGCTCTGAAAAGTTGACTGTGTTTGAGGATATAAAGAGCTGGAGGATTATGAGCAAGAGACGAGAATGGCTACAGGGCCTATCCACAGTGATAAGGAGGTTGGATTATAAAATCCTAAAAGATTTTGTTCAGCAGGTAGCATCATCTGAATTCCATATTTTTAAAGCTTACTCCGCTGTATAGAGAAGAGAGCCCTGGGGGCAAGCAGAAGTAGATTGTCCATGGCTATGCAGTAGTGCAGGTACGGGACAGTGACTTACACTAGTGAGGTGGCAGTGGAGGGAGAGGAGTGGCTATATTTGAGGTATTTTTAGGCGGTAGAAATAGGAGATCACAATAATGGGTTGGGTGTGGAACTTAAGGGAGAGGGAAGAACTCAGGAATGTTGCTGGAAGTTGCCATAATTGAATGGCTGGGAAAGAAATAGACTTTTTGAATTTTATGTTTGTTTTATTTTGTTGGAGGGATAATGGTGAACTCAAGAATTTCCTTTTGCCTGACCAGATGGTGGCGCAGTGGATAGAGCATTGGACTGGGCTGCAGAGGACCCAGGTTCGAAACCCCAAGGTTGCCGGCTTGAATGCGGGATCATCTGGTTTGAGCAAGGCTCACCAGCTCGAGCTCAAGCTGGCTTGGGCAAGGGGTCACTTGGTCTGCTGTAGCCACCGCCCAGTCAAGGCACATATGAGAAAGCAATCAGTGAACAGCTAAGGTGCTACAACAAAGAATTGATGCTTCTCATTTCTCTTCCTTCCTATCTGTCCCTCTCTCTCTCTCTCTCTGCTTCTGTCACAAAAACAAAAACAAAAAATGTTCCCTTTTGTCAATCTTAAGTTCTCAGAAGTCTGTGAGATTGTCAAGTATAGGCCCTGTCACATAGGCTCAGTGAATCTTGTGGAACTCATATTTGTCTTGGAGATGTCAATATGAAGATCACTAGTATGTTAGTGATATTTAAAGCCATGAAAATAGGTGAAATCTCTGAGGAAGAGGCTATAGAAAATAAAGGATTGACTAGAAATAGAACCTTGAGGAATGCTGCACATTTTTAAATTGGGTAAACTGGAAGGCCACTAGGAAGGAGGCTTAAGAAGGACAACTAGAGTAATTATAGGGAAATTGGAATGTATATTGGATCATGTCATAGATACCAAGAAAGGCAAGTACTGCAAGAAGAGGATAGTTAACTGTTGAGTCTGGCTTAGAGGTTGAGAAGATATGGGCAGAAATACAATTATTGGATTTTGCATCCAGAGGTCATCAGTAATTAAGATGTGCCAGTTTCAGGGACTGGGAAAGATGGAAGCCAGACTTAAGTGACTTGGGGGGTGGGGGGAGGATACATGATGGCCCAGGACTAGAAGTTTGGCGTACAGATAGCTTTTTTTTTTTTTTTTTTTTTTTTTTACAAAAACAGAGAGTCAGAGAGAGGTATAGATAGGGACAGACAGACAGGAACGGAGAGAGATGAGAAGCATCAATCATCAGTTTTTTGTTGCGACACCTTAGCTGTTCATTGACTGCTTTCTCATATGTGCCTTGACCGTGGGGCTACAGTAGACCGAGTAACCCCTTGCTCGAGCCAGCGACCTTGGGTCCAAGCTGGTGAGCTTTTTGTTCAAGCCAGATTAGCCCGTGCTCAAACTGGCAACCTCCGGGTCTCGAACCTGGGTCCTCCACATCCCAGTCTGACGCTCTATCCACTGCGCCACCACCTGGTCAGGCCAGATAGCTTTTAAAGAAGTTTGCCTATGAAAGGAAACAGATAAGGGGTAGAAGCTATCAGTATCCAAGGATATAAAGGAAGTCTTTGCTGAGTATAGGAAATACCACATCATAATTATAGTTGTTAGGATTAATGAAGAAGGAAGATAAGAGAAGTCCTTTAGAAAACAAGAAAGGTCAGGATCCTGACTGCAAAGAGGGTCAGGTGTTTGATAGGAAATGGATCGTCCTCAATTTAAAAAGGGAAAAGTAAGAGCATTATAAGGTACAAATATATAGATTTGGTGGAAAGAAATTAGGATATTCTAGCCTAATGGCTTTCACTTTTTCTGCAAACTGAGGCAAGATTAACAGTTCAGTAGTGAAAAATAATCTGAATATGAAAATAAAAAATATTCACAGTAGCATCAAAAGGAATAAAATATTTAGTAATAAATTTAACAAGAAGCGGCAAGATGTTTATACTAAAAACATTGCTGAGAGAAATAAAGGAGGTTCAAATAAATGGAGAGACAGTCTGTGTTTATATGTTGGAAGATTGAATGTTGTTCAAATTAGAGTTCTCCCCAAACTGATCTGCAGATTCAACAAAATCCCTGTCAGAATCCCTGTAGACTTTTTTAAAGAAATTGTCAAGCCGATCCTAAACTCTATAAGGAAATATAAAGGACCTAGATAGCCAAAACAATTTTGGAAACAAATGAAATAGAAGACTTATTTTAATTTTAATGGTTTTTTTAAGGTTTTATTTATTTATTTTAGAGAGGAGAGAGAGAGAGAAAGAAGGGAAGAGCAGGAAGCATCAAGTCCCATATGTGCCTTGATTGGGCAAGCCCAGGGTTTCAAACTGGCTACTTCAGTGCTCCAGGTTGATGCTTTATCTACTGTGCCTCCACAGGTCAGGCTACCCTAGCTAATTTTAAAACTTAACTATAATCTAAAGTAATCAAGATGTGTGTTTGGTATGAGGATAAGCATGTCGATCAGTGGAACAGAATTGAGACTCAAGAAATGAGCTGTTACATTTATGATCATTTTGTTTTTGAAAAAAGTGCCAGGACAGTTCATTTGAGAAAGGATAGTCTTTCCACAAACGGTGCTGAGACAATTAGATATTTGTATGTTTAAACAAGTGAACTTACACATATTATTGTATATTCTTCACAACAAACACAAAAATTTTTCAAAATAGATCACATACCTAATTGTAAAACCTAAAACTATAAAAATTCTAAATGATAACATAGAAGAAAATCTCTTTGACTTGTGTTAGGTAGAATTCTTAACTGTGACACCAAAGGCATGAATCGTAAAAGAAAAACTGAAAAAGGACTTAATTAAAAATTAAACCTTTAAATATCAAAGGATACTTAAGAATAATAGAAAAGGATAAACTATAGACTAAGCAGAAAATACTTGCATAAAATTAAATTAAAAACATAATTAAGGTCTTTAATCTAGAATGTATAAAGAAATCTTCCAACTTAATTATAAAGAAAAATTCAATTAAAAATGGGCTAAAGACTTTAGTAGATATTTTACCAAAGGAGATAATATAAATGGCCAATAAGCATATGAAAAGATGTTCAATATTCATCATTAAGGAAATGTAAGTTATACCACAAAGATGTGCTGTCATACACTTTCTCTAGTGCAGGGGTCAGGAACCTTTTTGGCTGAGAGAGCCATGAATGCCACATATTTTAAAATGTAATTCCGTGAGAGCCATACAATGACCCATGTACCTTACGCATTATCCAGTAAAAATTTGATGTCCCGGAGGACAGCTGTGATTGGCTCCAGCCACCCGCAACCACGAACATGAGCGGTAGGAAATGAATGGATTGTAATACATGAGAATGTTTTATATTTTTAATGTTATTATTTTTTTATTATTAAAGATTTGACTGTGAGCCAGATGCAGCCATCAAAACAGCCACATCTGGCTTGCGAGCCATAGGTTCCCAGACCCCTGCTCTAGTGGCTATGATTAAGAAGACTGATATGACATAGTATTCTTACTGTGAAGAAACTGGAATCCTTATATACTGCTCTTGGAAATAAAAATGGTACTACCATTTTGGAATATGGGTTGACTGTTTCTTTAAAAGTTAAACATATACTTACCCTATGAACCAGCAATTACACTCTTAGAAATCTACCTAAGAGAAATGAAAACAGACACTCAAAGTAAAGTGTAAATGTCTATTAGCAGCAATGTTCACAGTAGTCAGAAATTGAAAAGTAATCAAAATGTCCATTATATGGTGGATGGTTAAATAATATGGTATGTGCACACAGTGGAATACTGTGATAAAAAGGAACAGATTACTGATAAATGCTACAACAAAGGTGAATATCAAAAAGCTAAGTGACAGAAGCCAGACACAAAAGACGACAGTTTGTGTGGTTGCTCTCATGAGTTTCTTTTCTGTACTGAGATATTTACAATATATTTTTTATAGTCTTTTGGTTTCCTTCATAATTTTTCCCTAGGTATAATATTTATCAGAATTATCTGAATCATCAGGAAACATCTCTTTATGATTGTATTGTGTCTTATAGAATTTGAAAGGTATTTGAAATAGTAATTCAAAAACTATAAAATACCATTCGTGTTTTGTTTTGTTTTCATTTGCTATCCTACTTCTTCCTTAAATTTTTCCATGATCTTCTCAACCAGATAGCTCTCCTGTAACCTTTCCACACTGTTGTGAATGTTTGCACTTGTATATAGCTTATATTTTTAGCCTCCTGTTCAGGTGAATATATTTTTCTTGATAGGTAGCAGGCAGCTCGAATTCAAGTGTTAGCTTATCCTTGTTTGTTTCCCTCAGATCGCTCTGGTCATGATAGGCACCCGGAACATATTGGACTGGTGGATTTGGCACTTCAGGGCTTCCCTTCTCCTCAGTCCGTTCGTCATTCCTAGCCTAGCCTCTTCGTTTTATCACAGCACTTAAAAATTCCAAACACCAATGAGTGAGCCAGTTGAACAATATGGAACCTCTGAGACCAGATTGTGTAGATCTTTCGGTTAGACTGTGAATCTGTTAACGAATATTTTTGACATTGTTCAGGTAACTCGAGTCACTAGTGAGCATGCATATTATTTACTTTTCTTTAAGATACTGTACCTTAATGGCTGTTCTTTTAATCCTTTTTAAGATATCATGGTTCACTTTAGTAGTAAACTCACGAGTTTCTCTGCCTTTCAGAAGTATAATTTCCAGTTCTTGAACTTGACAATGAACAGGGAGTAGTAGACAGTGAATTTAAACAAGGACACACATCAGTGGTTTCTCATTTATTTTGGTTGACTCTTTTGGAGGGAAAGCATAGCCTTCTCATAAAATACATGACCATAGGGAAAGCATATCAAATCTGAGTGATCATGTCTACCCAGCTTTAAAAATTATCTACCAACTCACCCTCACATCTCGCAGTCATGTTTCTTATTATTCTCCTACATGAACTCTGTTCCAACCTGGCAAATCTGTTTTCTGTTTCTCACAGTTCCTTGCTCTTTATCAGTTTTTCAGGTTACCTTTTTCATCTGCAGTACTCTCCCCCAACTTCTGTGCTTCCATCCTCCACCCTTTTCAACATGTGACTCAGCTTTTATAGGCTTCGGAAATTTAATTTGAACAACCTCACCTCACATTGACTTTGATCTGCCCATCTTTTTGCATATATTTTGCTTTTTGTTCATTTATGTCATTGCTTAGCTGCTTTTCCAGTATATTTACATCTTAACAATATTTTAAGCAAGCTGTGAATAAAATTTAGGTTTTCTTTCATGACCTCCTGATGTCTAGAGCAGCAAAAGCGCATAGTAGATGTTTAGAAAACAGTGAACATTTTTGGGCCAGCCACCTGCTTAGCCCTGCTTTTGCTTTGCATTTATAAATGTGGTTAGGATGATGAATTAGGGCAATTCTGGGCTCCTCATCCAAGGAAGCAGAAGTGGGAGTGGTGAAGCTTGCAGCCTTGGATGTTCCATTGTTAGAATTTTGGGTCCTCTCTCCCCACCCCTGGGCTTGAGAAGTAGACAAAGTGGCAGCAAGAACAGGAACAAGTAGCATTCTGAGCTGCTTTGCTGACCAACATTGTCAGTTCCCCCTCCTTCTCTTTCAGAACGTTTCTCCCCTATTATTTTATAGCAGACTAATTGTAAGTTTAAAAAGAAACAAAACTAGGAATTTATTGGTGACTAAAGAAATAAGTCATGGTAGAATCTGGATGGGTATCATGGCAGTGTAGCGTTATACATTCTTTTATAAAACAATGAACAACTGTCGACTTCCAGTGTACCTGGCTGAAAGTGGAAGACCACAAACCCATGCAGTGATGTGGGCGCTGGGCACACTCACGGTGGCATCGCAGGGCTAGCACATTCCCTAGCACAGCCCATTGGTGCTTGTGCCGTGTCAGAATTACAGCTTATACTACTTGTCATGGTCCATAGAAATCTCACAGGAATAGTGAAAACTACAGATGTTAAACCTTTGAAAGCTAAGAGTCTACTATATTTTGTGCCTGCCTTTAGAACGCTGAGGGTTTAATAACAGAGGAAGGGAGTTTATGGTTAGATTTTCTCTTAGTATCCATATTTTTGAACACCTAGAGATAGAAGGCTTTTATTTCCCTAGTCACATTCGTGCCAATTCCCCAAGACTTGATTCTAGATCAAATGCAAATTTAGTGTTTCCACTTGCACCTAACAAATGGCAAAAAACAGAATTGTCAGTTACTAATTGTATTGTATAATGGTTATTTTCTGCATAGTGTTTCTTTTTGCTTCCTTCCTGTGCTGTTCTTTTGACCCTGCCTATCCATTTGTTGTCTTCCTATTTTTCTTCTTCCTTTTATTGCCAAATAACAAATGACCCAGATACCTTCTCTGTTGCCTGTACCTCCCTAAGCGCTAAAAAGGTAATCTTTTTTATTCCTCTTACCCCCACATCCTTTGGGGGGGAAAAAAAGAGATTTTCAAAATTCATTTTTATCCTAGTCACAAATACAATAACCTTTTCTTATCTTAGGTCTTATTCTGTTACCACCTCCCTTGCAGTTGACACTGAAGTACTTGGTAGATATCATCTCTTGTTTTTGTTCACTATGACGCTAGATTATTATGGGTTATGTCTTCAGTATTCTGTCTTCCCACTCTTGCTCTTGTTCAGGTCAGTTTTGACTCCTTTCTTTATATCCAGCCTACAAAGTCCTTCAGATTTTTTTTGAAAGATCTCAGTAAATCATCCTTTTCTGTCCTTTGCATTACTTATCCAGGCTCTGACCACCTTGTTGCTAAATTACTGTAGTAGCCTCCTAAATCTTAACTAGCTTTTCTTAATTGCTAAGGAACTAATTGGATTTCTTTTTTTTTCTTTCTTTTTTATCCCTTCTTTTTCCAGGTGAGAGGAGGGGAGAGATAGAGAGATAGACCAAGCACCCAACACCCCCCACCCCAATCTGAGGACCTGCTCACACCTAGCTATTTTTAGCGCCTGAGGCTGAGGCTCCACGGAGTCATCCTCGGTGCCCAGGGCTGATGGCTCTCAAACCAACTGAGCTATGACTGCAGGAGAAGAAGAAAGAGAGGGAAGGTGGAGGAGGAGGGGTGGAGAAGCAAATGGTCACTTCTCCCATGTGCCCTGATCTGGAATCAAACTAGGGACATCCACATGCTGGGCCAATGCTCTACTGCTAAGCCAGCTGGCCAGGGCCGAACTAATTAAATTTCTAAAAATTTACATACCGCTTTCCAGAAATGCTCAGTAAATACTAGCCTGGCGTTTAAAGCCCTCACCATCTAGTTCTGTCCAGTTGACTACCACTACACTGTTTTGCTCTGTTGGTGCTAGCCCCAACCCCCAATATTCCCATTTTGTTTTGACTTACTAAAAACTTGTCTGTTTTTTAAGGTTTATATCAAGCTTTATTTTCCCTTCCCTCATAAATATTTCCAACCCGTGGTAACCTCTCTTTAACTCTTACTGTAACAAGTACTAATTATATAGTATCAATTATGGGGCCAGGCATTGAGCAATTTTAGACATGTTTAATTTTAAACTTAGAGAATAGGTATTTCTGGTTTACAGCTGAAAAATCTGGGCTCCAGGAGCTACGTGTTTGACATGAGCTAGGGTTCAAATCCAGCTCCATCTGATGGCAAAATCTGTGTTCGGTCAAGACCCCAACCATTTTAATGTTTTAAGATTACAGCATTATATCATGGTTTATTTCAGTTGTATGTTTTGTTTACAGCTAGGTTAGAAGTTCCTTGAGAACATCTTAAGAGAACATTTTGATGAGGGTTTCCTGTAATGCTACTGATTGTAATAACCACTCTGCTTCCTTTTTGTGTTAGAGCGGTCTCAGAAATGTGAGTACAAGAAAGACTGCAGACATGGATGCACAGTTGAATTAAAGGGAGGCAGTAGAGCAGCCTTATGATTTGTTTTCCAAGGTAAAGGGGATACGAACCCACAAGATGTGAAAGCTCATACAAAGAAAGCTGTTGTTCCCTTTTCATTTCGTTTTCAAATCTGATTAGGGAGATTTGAATACTTGTAAATTTTAAGTTTGGTCCTTACAAGTTTTTAACACCTTTCCAACACAGGTTACTCTTTTAATAAAGAATATGTAGGCCTTGATGTAGTCACAAGCATATTTTGTAGACAGTGATATTTGGCTGAAATTAAATAAGTTTTGTTTTTCTTGGATTTATTACTGTTTTTATCTTTTTATTTCAACTGATACTATTTTCCATTTATATTGTGATACAAATTCCTTTTAAAAGTTATTAACTTTTTTTTAAGAGAAACAGGAAGGGAGAGAGAGAAATGGAGAAAGAGGGAGGGAGGAGAGAGATGAGAAATATCAACTTGTATGTAGTTCTGTTACTTTACTTGTTCATTGATTGCTTCTCATATGTTCCTTAACCCGGGGACTCAAGCTGAGCCAGTGACCCTTAGCTCAAGCCAGTGACCTTGGGCTCAAGCCACTGACCTTAGGATCATGTTGATGAGCCCTCACTCAAACCAACACTTCAGGGTTTTGAACCTGGGTCCTCAGCATCCCAGGTCAGTGCTCTATCCATTGCACCACCATTGGTCAGCTAATTTATTCACATTATTATTATTATTATTATTATTATTATCTTTTTATTAATTGAGAGCGGAGGCAGAGAGACAGACTCTTGCATGCACCCCAACTGGGATCTATCTGGCAAGTTCCCTATGGGGCACTGCTTTGCCCATCTGGGGCATTGCTTTGTTGCTCCACAACTGAGCTATTTTTAGCACCTGTGCAGGAGGCCATGAAGCCGTCCTCAGTGCCTGGGCCAGCTCATTCAAGCTAACTGAGCCATGGCTGGGGAGGGGGGGAGAGAAAGGGGAGAGGGGTAGAGAAGCAGATGGTTGCTTCTCCTGTGTGCCCTGACTGGAAATTGAATGGGGGACATCCACATGTCAGGCTGATGCTCTACTACTGAACCAACTTAACTTTTTAAAAAGTCTTGATCTAAAGAAGAAATATTAAGAACCTAGTAGCACAAATGTCTCATGGGCATGGTAGAATTTGTGAAGGTGATAATGCCAGTGTCTGAAGTTTAGAAAACACTGGCGTGATGGAAAAAACCAGGCTTTGGAGTTTCACAAAGCTGGCCTCAGATTTTGGCCCTGCTGATTTAATCTATGACCTTGAGCAAGAACTTTCTCTTTGCCTCAATAGTATTTTGATTTGTGAAATGAATGTAACAATGCCTGCTTTTTAGGGTTGTTTGAGGATTGTCTTAAATAAGTACTAGTATACCACTCTAGAAATGGTAGCTTTTTCATCATCATCCATTTTGTTTGTTTGTTTCCTCACTTTAAAGATGCAGTTTAGTTCGTAGGATTTCTTACCCTCATGCAAGTACTTAACTGCATTGGGCATTATTAGTTTCTTTGGGCATTAGTATTTTTCGTCTGCATATTGGTAATAATGTAGCACCAGCCTCATAAGAATGTTTTGAGGACTGTGAATTAATTCATAAAGTACCGGAATATTCCCTGATCCTTGCAGTAGTGCTATATAGCTATTAGCCATATATGCTAAAATGTTGGTTATAAAACAAATATAGTAAGCCAAAGTATTTCCCTATTTTTTCAATAACTGAATTGGTACCCTTCCTACAAAGGGGAATATTGGCCCTAAGACAGTAACAAACTAGAGTACAGAAATTTTTTTTATTAAATATTAATACAAAACCATGATAAAACACTCACAGAATAAACATACTGTACTGATACTTGAATTTCACACCAGATTATGTTCTTTTGGAGTTAGATTTATAGGACAAGGTTTAACAAATTACTTTATTATTTCCACTTACATTCTCAACAATTAATTTAACTTTATGTTTTTGTTCATTTTAGTTCATATTTAAATATACATCTATGTCTTTTTTAAAGGGCACATATTTAATAGTATATGTCTGGTATATTGGCAGAAATAGTTTTGTTTTCCAGAAATAGTTTTTTGAGGGTAGTTTGTTATAATTATATAATTATATGTATCATGTAATAGACTTAATATGAAATTTGCATTCAGATAAATAATATTTGCACTAGAAACGATTTTCAAGATGGAATCCAACCTTTTCATTTTATCTAGGAAACTTGAGATAGCTGAGATACCTATACTTACATAGCAATGAGTTACCAAAACTTGATTCCATGGTCTACCCACCAAAAACTAACAACTCTTTATTTTTGTTATAACATAGAAGAACCCTTTTATTATATGAATTTACCTCTGGGAAAGTCGGATCACTTATAAAATTAAATCGTTGCTAAGAGCATGGGTTTGATCCATGTTCTGTTATTTGCTGTGTATCTTTGAGCAAACTTACCAGTGTGAAACAGTACCTACATCGTAGGGTTGTTATTATGATTAAATTAGTTAATATGTTACTGAGCTGGACAGTACCTGGCACTGTTTATGTTACCCATTATCACCATTGTCATCATCCTCACCCTGTAATAACCTGCAATAGCCCATAGCATAGATTAAATCATTATTGTAATAACAGTGGGATGAATATATTTCTCTTTGTCACAAATAATAGAAATTTGCCTGACCTGTGGTGGCGCAGTGGATAAAGCGTTGACCTGGAAATGCTGAGGTCACCGGTTCAAAACCCTGGGCTTGCCTGGTCAAGGCACATATGGGAGTTGATGCTTCCAGCTCCTCCCTACCTTCTCTCTCTGTCTCTCTCTCCCTCTCTGTCTCTGTCTCTCCCTTTCTCTCTCCTCTCTAAAATGAATAAAAAAAAACCAAAAAAAAAAACAACAAATAATAGAAATTTCCCAGGCAAAGGTTTGCTGTCTCCTGACCACTGGTAAAGAATATGTACCAGAAATTATAGCCCTGGTGTTTATACCTGTTCTGTCTGATTCTACTCACTGACTGCAGACACTTCACAGCGCCACTCTGTCTAGGTGTTTAGGAAAAATCCTGGCCTCCCAAGTCCTCCCACTAAAGGAGCAATAGTGGTTACATAGTACAGTAGGTAAAACCACATTCTGTAGTCCTCAGCTTCCCCATTTACTTTGACCATAGGTAGGTTTCTTGACTTCTCCATGCTTTAGTTTTCTCATCTGTAAAAGTAGGATAAAGGTCCCCATCATGCAAAAAAATTTGGTGTTATAAAGACTGAATGAGCTAATTAAAAGTGCTTAGAATGATGTCTGGCCCACAGTGTTTAAATGTTTAACTGCTATTATTACTATTTTTAAAATGTTTGATTAAGTAGCAGTTTCTGAGGCTCTAGAATATTCAGTCAGCCAGCCCTCCAAATAAGAACAGAAGTGTTGGATTACTAGTAACTGGTTCCTGAAAAATAGTACTCCTTAATCAAAAATTAATATTTAATATGCCATATTGTAAGAGAACAGTGTAAATGTTGGACTTTCATTTTACCTTATACATCTTATTTGTTTAATGGAATCAGTTACCATTGGGTGGTTTTAGAAGGACACTTAGAAGTCTAAGTTTGCTTGAGACAATACCAGCATATACCTTTTGTCCAGGCAAACTATAAATAGTGCTCTCTTTCACTCTTGCAAATGTCTTGGGTTGGATGTTAATTTTTATGGTCACCCTAAGTATAGTTTACTGGCCAGATTTATTTTACTAGACTATTCCTATGCTCCTGTATGTTTTTAAGACAAGTACTGCTATTTTAAGCTTACGTTTTAGATCATTTGTGGTATTTTTGCAATCACTTTTGCAATTTTATTGTTTTTCTCCTTACCTTTTAATTTATTTTTCATGTTTTTTTTTTAGTTTTTTATTAATATAGATAATACAAAAAATTATTTTAATTGGAGATTTGGGACTTGAGCTACCAATAAATTTTATAGGCAGTCATATCATTTTTCATATCAGAGTTCTTATTTTGAGTCCTTACATTTTGAGGCTATCAGAAGTGTTTTATTTGTTTAGATAACTAATGACATTTTATAGGCAGTAAAGTATTTATTGGTCTCTATGTATTACTCTTATCATAGTAGACTGTCAGTAGGAGTTTATATTGCCCAAAGTAAGTAAAATTTATAGTTAAAGAATTAAGAGTCAGATATTGCTAAGAGGAATATCTTTGATCACCTATACTGTCCAGAAATTCAAATCAAGAACTTAATAAACTTAAAATATACCTCAGTCCTCTTTTGTGTTTATTATTTAACTCAACACATTTCTTATGGGTCCTTTCTTTAGCAGTTAGAATAAAATCTGCCTGTTAAATATTATGAAGCTTCTAGTTCCTACAGCAGTAATTTATATTGTTACTAGCTGTTCCTGGTCACGTGATGCTGTGGCTCAATCTGGTTAAATGGAAAAGAAAGAAAAGAGAAAGTGCACGTTTCTAATAAGTTTAATTTCACAATGCTTGTGGGTATACAATATGTTTTGTTGTTCTAATATCTGTGCAGATACAGAGATTGTCTGGTTTGCCAACTCTAGAACATGCAACATATAAATTGTCCATGTGAGAAGCAATTCTTGTCTAGATCTAAACTGCACAATTCTAAAGATTGGTCCTGAGCTTTGTTGATGGTGATTGCAAACGCCAATTGAATTGGGAACTGCAATCTCTTAAATTGAAATGGCATATTCTTTGGAATCATAGGAATGCGAGGAATGAGGACATCTTCACCTTTGGAAGGTCCTGTCAAGATCGTTGCTTCTACGACGTTGCTCATTAATTTTTGTACTGCAAGCCGCATGTCGTTGCAAAGCTTTTGCTGGTTGATATTTCGTAACATGATAATTGGCACGCCGATTTTCAATTGCAGTATGTGCGGTGGCATCCCTGGCAGATCAAGTGAATTAAAAAATTCTGTTGGATAATTAACCACTTCATCTGCTTCCATAACAGTGTCAACGGACTTGTATGTGACTGCCTTGCTTTGAATGTTAGACTGAATAATATTGTTAAGTTCGTAGACATCTTTGTTCTTGGCCACAAGAATAGCTCGTTTACTCAGACAATCGTGATTCTTCTAATTGGTTTGAATATTGGAAAATACTTTTCAACCAATTCTTCTTTTGACATCACTAAATTGCAGAAGTTAAGAGGCAACAAAATTCGTCCTGAGGTCAGATCAACCGGCACCTTTCCTTTCTCAATTTCCAGCAATAGATGTGAGAATATCTCAGCTGATCGATCATTTTGCAGCTGGACACGCATATTTGTAGTTAATTTTAAGGTTTTTACGTGTCACCACAAAGGAGAGTATTTCAGGCAAGCATTTATTTCATCCTCTGGTGTTGATCGAGGAATTACAGGTAATGTTTGCCTGAAATCTCCTGCAAGCAATATTAGTGCGTTCCCAAGTGGTCTGGTGTTTCCTCGCAAATCTTGCAATGATCGATCAAGAGCCTCAAGCAACTTTTTGTGCGCCATAGTGCATTCATCCCAAACAGTAAGTTTGCATTTCTGCAATTCTTTTTCCCATGCTGGATGCTTTGGAAATGTAGCACGTGGGAGTTTCAATGAATTGGACGTTCAATGGCAATTTCAAAGCGAAATGAGCAGTTTTTCCACCTGGTAGCAATGTCGCAGCTATTCTGGACGACTCAAGAGCTAAGGCTATGTCATTTTGGGATCGAATTGCTGCTAGAATCAATCTAATTAGGAACGTTTTACCAGTTCCTCTTGGCGCATCTAAGAAGAAGATTTCTCCAACCTATTATTGACAGTTTGCATTATTTGATTGTAAATGCCTTTTTGCTCAAGCATTAGCTTAGGAATATTTGATTGCACATACGACAAAAGGTCACCCGCATTGAATCATAATTTTGTTCACGATGCAATTCTACATTGAACGAAGCAGTAGCAGATCGATTCGGTGATGGCATTCCCAATTGATTGAGAACTTTGTTCACGATTTCTAAGCAAAATCTTCAGTCATTAGCAATGCTTCATTGTAGATTTCTGCTGTGAAATCCATGTTCATATTTGAATTTTCCTTGTGTATTCAACGGAAAATATCTTCAGCCATGTGCGATTTCTATTTCTCTCATAACATTGAAATGGAATCGTAAAAATATTTAGTATAGCGTGTGTTGCTTTTACATCCAACAGATGGTGCTCTTTTTAAAAAAAAAAGCATGTTTTTACCTGTTACAGTTGTGACACCTATATAATAGTAGGTATATAAAAACAAAAACACGTGTGTATTTGAATGAAACGTGTCAAAATTTCAAAGCAATCAATGAAGATCTTTCAGAGATTTAAGATTTTGAACAAACATTTACATTTTTATTTACATTTTATTTAGATAATATGTTCACCTGATAAATATCTATGATATTAGTAGGGGGAAAATAATATATATATGTGGACTTCTGAAAATTACTGTATTGAAAAAATATACTTCTTACAGTGTTTGTAGTGTAGAAAGGATATTAATACTTATCCAGTGCTTACCTAATATTTCAGTGCTTGGTATAGATAGTAAAGTCTCAAGAAAAGTCTACTATTGCTATTTTGTTATAGTAGTTAAGACAGATTTTATACATTTCTTTTTAATTTTTTAAAAAATTTTTATTTATTCATTTTAGAGAGGAGAGACAGAGAGACAGAGAGGAGAGAGAGACGGGGGGGGGGGGGGGGTAGCTGGAAGCATCAACTCCCATATGTGCCTTGACCAGGCAAGCCCAGGGTTTCGAACCAGCGACCTCAGCATTTCCAGGTCAACGCTTTTCCACTGCACCACCACAGGTCAGGCTATACATTTCTTGTATTAAAGGTGGTCTGCAAATTGTGTCCCATTTGTCAGCATAACAGTGTAACATTTCTTATTTCATGTAAGGATACTGTTGAGAAAGTCTTGGAGAACCCAACCTTAACTGAGAATAGGACATTGGTTTATGTGTGAAAGGAGGTTATACATGAAGGTATGAGTAAAGGGAAGAAAAGAACCAAGATAATGTCCACTTATTTACATAAGAGTTAAGATAAAAGTATAGCTGGAGAAAGCAAAAGAAGCAATGTGATCTTGAGTAGCAGGCTTAAAATAAAAAATCTTTTCATTGTGCAGGCCAAGCAATAAGCATGAAAGGTTTTGGATAAGAAAGTATTATAGTGAAAGTGAGTTATTTGCTGTAACTCACTTGCGTTATTTGTGTCTCTGAGGGTTGGTGAGATTTGTATTTCACTTTAGACCTGAGTTTAGTAAGGAAATTTGACAGTGGAGTTGGTCACTAAGCGCTAGCTAAAGTCATTTAGGAATGCAAACAAGCTTCATGAATGCAGTAATGGATATTAGTTACCTACTTGTTTATTGAACCTAAGTATTTAAATTAGATTATTTTTGTAACAAAGAAAAACATTAGAGGTTAGTGTGTCCACGTAGCTTGTGTTGCAGGCAGTGTTTAAAAAAAAATTAAGTCATGTTGAAATGAGTGGGTTTTGATGTATGCCCCTATCTTCTTTGCTGTTGACTTTTCTTCTTGACCTTTTCTCCTTGCTACAATGTATTGCAGTGGTGCACATGATATGTATGGATCATATATAATCTAAACTACCTGGATAAAGCAAACATTGTTTATTATTAGAAAATATATTTTTTAATTTTTAAAAAATTATTTATTTATTTTAGAGAAAAGAGAGAGAGAGAAGGGGGGAGGAGCAGGAAGGATCAACTCCCATATGTGCCTTAACCAGGCAAGCCCAGGGTTTTGAACCAGCGACCTCAGCATTCCAGGTTGACACTTGATCCACTGCGCCACCACAAGTCAGGCAAAAATATTTCACTTTTAAAGAAAGGGTAAACATCATTTTTCTAAATAAAGATTTAATTCAAATGAACACTAACAGAATGCATTTGGTAAGTCAGGAGGGTGTGAGCATTATCTGGGAGCTATTCAGCACTAAGTGACTACCTCAGTGGTTCTCAAAGTGTGCATGCTGGTGTGCCTAGAAGATTTCCAGGTGCATCCTATGGTATTTCAGAGAAATATGTGCCTTTTTGGGACCAAAAAACCAACAGGGTTTTTGGAGTTTAGAGTTTTGGGGGACAGAGGTGTGAAGAATTGGCTGTAAGCTGACAGTCTGCCCAACCCCCCACTTCACTTGCCTGATTAGGTTGCAAAAGGTTGTTAAGCTGTGGTGCTGGGTTGTTTACACTACCCCCCATGTTCCCCAGAAAGACTGGAGGCAAGTGTCTTCTATCCTTTGGTGTAAAGTTAAGATGATATGTATGGCGGGGTTTTTTTATTGATGATTAAACATAAGGAATTGTCTCTTGAAGCCTTTTGGATTTCTGTAAAAGAAGACAATGTGGCAATATCTAAATGCTTTGAACATTTTACCACAATTTTTAACATACTATTAATGTGAATTAGGATTTTCTACCCTCAACACAATTAAGAGTAAAAAGAGAGGAATTCTTCAATGTATTGATGAGGAAATGAGAGTTTGCCTTTCAAGTATATTCCTAAACATTGAAGAAATAGCTAGGACACATCAGGCTCACGTTTCTCATAAACGCAAGAATGAAAAAACTTAACACATTTGTGCTGAGACCTGCTGAATTTACTAAATCTTAGTAAGAATGTATGTGTGTGTGTGTGTATATATATATATATACATAAAAAGATAACCTTTTTTGTTTTTTTATTTTTTAACCCCTCTTTTATGAATTCTAAAAAGCATAACAAAAAATATAACATAAAAATGTTTTTTAATGTCAGAATAAGTTTAATTTTGCCATATTTATTTTGTTTAATTACCATAAAAGCACGCTTGGACTTTATATATACTTTTTAATATTTGACTTAATTATTATAACATATTTCTCAGAAATTTGTATATAGTGCACCTGCAATTATTTGTAGGATTTTAAATACACCCCAACTTTAAAAAGTTTGAGAACCACTGGCCTACCTTGCGCAAAGTAAGGTAGCAGGTCTTGCAGGGGATTCTAGTATGACTAAGTCATAGTCACTGTCCCCCAGAAGCTTAGTAGAGAGACGGGGGCAGAGTATAGGGAGTCTGTGTTTGGTTAACATATTTACACAGTTAACTCAAGTAACTTAAATGGTAAAACCTGGAGTACTAGTACAAAGAGACAAAACATTATTTACTTATGGACTGAGAAGGATAGGAAAGGAACGGCGGGAGGTTCTTATGGTGGGTTGTGAATGAAGAGTATGATTTTAATAGGCAGACATAAGTTAGAGTAATAATCTGGTGAGAGAGAAAAGCGAAAGTATGGAGATAGGAGAGCTCAAGTCTAGATTACTCAAAGTAAGAAAAGGAAAGAAGTTTGGGGCTTTATTAATAGAGAGTCCTGAATGTTAGAAGGTTGTTCTTCCCTAGCTGAATAACTCGGTTGGTTAGAGCAATGGTCCCCAACCCCCGGGCCACGGACTGGGACCGGTCCACAGAGAAAGAATAAATAACTTACATTATTTCCGTTTTATTTATATTTAAGTCTGAACGATGTTTTATTTTTAAAAAATGACCAGATTCCCTCTGTTATATCCGTCTAAGACTCACTCTTGACGCTTGTCTCGGTCACGTGATACATTTATCCATCCCACCCTAAAGGTCAGTCCATGAAAATGTTTTCTGATATTAAACTGGTCCGTGGCCCAAAAAAGGTTGAGGACCACTGTGTTAGAGCATTGTCCCAATACACAAAGGTTGTGGGTTCATTCCCCAGTCAGGACACACACCAGAACAGATTAATGTTTCTGTCTTTTTCTTTCTCTCTCAAATCAATAAATAAATTTAAAAAATTTTTGTTCTTGAAAATATAAATATTTGGAGCTATGCTTTAGGATTGTCAATCTGGTAGTCTGTGTATAGGACTGGATAGAGACTGCAACAAAGTTGATTCAAAAATATTTCATTCATTCATCCAGCCAACCAACATTGATACTCTGCATCAGAAGATTTTTGTTTGTTTGTTTGTTTGTTTGTGTTTTTTTAGACAGAGTTATAGAGACCGGAAGGGAGAGAGAGAGAACGAAGCATCAACTCTGTAGTTGCTTTCACTTTAATTGTACATTGAGCTTCTTGTACCTGCCTTGACCAGGGCTGTGCCAGTGTCCCCTTGTTCAAGCCAGGGACCTTGGGCTTTCATGCCAGCAACCTTTGGGCTCAAGCTAATGAGTACTGGGATCATGCGGACAATCCTTGGCTCAGGCCATTGACCACACGTTGATGAGCCCACACTGAGAGCCTGGTGACCTCAGGGTTTTGAACCAGCGACCTCAGTGTTCCAGATTGATACTTTATCCACTGAACCACCACTGGTCAGGCTCATCAGAAGGTATTTTGATGCTAGGAATATGAGGTCTTCCCTGTTCTCTGGAGTCTCATTCTTTTGATAAATGTTTATAATAAATAAGTAAACAGTAGGGTGGCTCAAAGAAAGCCTCTGAGATCATGACACTTGAGCTGAGACTTGAATGACGGAAGAAGCCAGCCAAGCAAAGATCTAGGCTAGGGAAAACATGCTGAGTATCTAGCAAGTGCAAATTTCCTGAAACAGGAGCAGTACTAACCTTTTGTAGGAAAAGAGAAGATGTGTTTCAATTCTAGTATTATATATACTGTGGGAATGTGTATGTAAAGACTGTACCTGACACATCATGAAGGATGAGATCATGCATTTTCTTTGAATTAATTTCTTAGGTTCCTCTTCAGTTGTCTTGGTACCTTGAGTCACTTTTCCAGAAAACAAGATCTTATAAACCATTATGTAATGATTCAATGATGGTCAGAGAATAGTCTTTCTGTGCATCCAGAATTTCATACAGCTGAAATACTCTAGAACCATTGTGTGAACAGAACAGGTTAATATATAATAATACCTGTATATATGATTGTGTTTCATGAAACTCAGCCTCACCTGTTTCCACGCTGCTTGCTAGAGGATCTGAAGGAACATCATGGCAGTTTTTCCCACTTACTATTTTATTGCTATTTTTCTGACATTAGCCATAGAACACCCTCTGGGACAATGTGTAGATAGGTGTTCCAAGTGTTGTTTTAGTTGGTCTGTTTATTTTTAAAACATTATTTTAAGTCCATGCTAGCATTTAAAAATGAGAACATAGCATAGAAAAGTCCAGATTTCCAGTTTTAGAAAAATATGAGGATGGCATTATTTGGCAGTTGGTCTATAGCAGCAATTAGCTGGAGCTGAATAGCAGCTGCTCCCTTCACACCTGCTCTCCTTAGTTCACTACATTCCCCCACCTGGCCAGTTCACTGACTTACGTTAGTTACTTGCACCTGTACACGTGTTTTCAGTGGCTGCTCTAGGGCAGGGGATATGTAGCAGAAGCATCAAAGCAAGCAGTCCTCCTACCACTGTTCTCTAATTTCACTCTGTGGCAGAAAAGAAGTGCTCTGTAATAGCATTTCTCAGAGTTTGGCCTACACACCGTTGGTCCAAGGTCAGAATTATTTTTTATAATAGTAATAAGAAACCATTAGCCTTCCTCCCCCTCGTATTGACATTTGCATGGGGACTGCAACAGCAGTGTGGGTAAAACTACTGGTTCCTTAGCATAAATCAGTGCAGTGTCACCAAACTACTGATACTGTATCTTTACTGCCATGCAGTAAAGAAACCAGTTTCACTTAAGAATTCTGTGTGTAGAAAAAATTTTATCAAATATTAACCCTTGAGCATATGACTTTTTAATATTTTGTGTGATGAAGTATGCATAAAGCACTTCTGCGTATTGAACTGTGATGATTGTCTTAAGGAAAAATACTTTACTGTTTGAGTTGTGAGCTGTCCTGTCCATTTTTTAAAAAATGGAACACTATTTTTCTTGAAGACACAGCTTGCTTAGGTATTGGACAGATAGTTTCTTGAAAATGAAGAGAGTGTGCTTCTCACTTAAAGGAAAACAAGTGTTATTTGTTACAGATGATAAAAGTCAAGCTTTTTGACAAAAGTTAGGATTTTTGGAATACTTTTATTTGCACCCTGGGTCTTGAGTCCCCAGTATTTAATGACTTTTCTGATGCGATCAGTGGTGATATTAACAGTGTGATTTGTAAATATTTTACAAATGAAATGCTTCAACATTTGAAAGATCTGCATACCATATTTTTCGCTCCATAAGACGAACCTGACCATAAGACACACGTAGGGTTTTAAGGAGGAAAATAAGAAAAAAAATATTCTGAGTCAAATGGTGTGTTAAAATATTTAATAAAATATACCACAATAATATTTCAACAATGTAAATTCAACATCAGTATTAACAACCATTAGCACAGTTATTAACAAATGAGAAGAGACTTTAATGTTCAAATACTCTTCTAGTTGTCCGGGAACCCGCAGCAGCTAAAAAAATGAACATTCGTTCCATAAGGTGCACGGGCATTTTCCTCTCCACTTTTGGGGAAAAAAAGTGCGTCTTACAGAGTGAAAAATATGGTAAGCCAGTGAACCAGTAGTTTACAAATGACCTGTGCAGTGTGCAGTTCACCAGATACCAGTGGCTTTTAATGTAAGAGCATGCAAGAAAGTTCCTGATGCGGCTTCAGATTTCATATTGCATCTAACCAATAAGCAACTATCACTTGTTAAGTTTTATTGTAGTATCAAAAAGTAATATCAGATTATCTAGAAAGGCTATTTAAATAGTCCTGTTTTCCAGAACATGTCTGTGTGAAGTGGGAGTGTCTGCTTACACTTTAAACAGAACAACATATCCCAATAAATCAAAAACAAATATATATGAAGACCTTCTCCTAAGCTTAATTTTCATTAAGGAAATTGGTGATATATAAAATAATACACTCTTTTCACTCATATTTTTTAATTTTGTAAAATAATATTCCACAAAATTTTGTTACATGTAATAGGAGTCTTGTTATTTTTAAAAATTATTTATTTTTTAAAATTACAGTTGCCATGCAATATCGTTAGTTTCAAGTATATAATATGATTAGATATTTGTATAACTTACAAAATGATCACCCCAATAAACCTAGTACCCATCTGACACCATACATAACTATTACAATATTATTTACTGTTACCCTGTCCTATGCTATACTTTGCATCCCTGTGACTATTCTATAACTACCAGTTTATACTTCTTAAATCCCTTCACCCTTTTTACATATCCCACCAACCCCTCTCCGTCTGGCAACCATCAGAAGGTTCTCTGTATCTATGAGTTTGTTTCTGTTTTGTTTGTTCATTTATTTTGTTTTTTAGATTCCACACATAAACGAAATCATATGGCATTTATCTTTGACTTACTTCACTTGGCACAGGACCTCTAAGTCCATCCATGTTGTTGCAGATGGCAAGATTTCATTCTTTCTTTATGGCTTGAGTCATATTTCATTGTATATATTCTCCACCCCTTTATCCGTTTATCTATTGATGGACACTTAGTTGCTTCCCTATTGTGGCTATTGTAAATAATGCTTCAGTGAATATGGGCCTGCATATGTCTTTTCAAATTTGAGTCTTGGTTTTCTTGGGTGAATACCCAGAAGTGGAATTAGTGGGTCCTTCTTTGTTTCTTGTTCTGTCCTTTGTTTTAAAATCTTATTTTGTCTGGCATAAGTATTTCTACCCCAGCTTGTTGTTGTTCCCATTTTTATGAATTGTCTTTGTCCATCCCTTAGTACTTTCACTCTGTGTGTCTTTCGATCTGAAGTTAGTCTCTTGTAGACAGCACATGTAAGGGTCTTACCCATTCAACTGTTGCATGTCTTTTGATTTGAGCATTTAATCCACTTAAATTTAAAGTAATTGTTGATACATATGTAGTTATTGCTATTTTATTATTCATATTTTTTCCTATTTTCTTCTTAAAGAAGTTCCTTTAACATTTCTTTAAATACTAGTTTAGTGATGGTGAATTCCTTTATCTTTTTCTTCTCTGGGAAGATTTTTATCTTTCCTTCAGTTGTAAATGATAGCTTTGTTCGAGAGAATAATCTTAGTTGTAGGTCTTTGATTTTTGTTACTTTAAATATTTCATGCCAGTCCCTTCTGTTGAGCAATGAGCTGACCATCTAATGCAGGGGTCGGGAACCTATGGCTCACGAGCCAGATGCGGCTCTTTTGATAGCTGCATCTGGCTCACAGACAAATCTTTAATAAAAACTAAATAATAACATTAAAAATATAAAACATTCTCATGTATTATAATCCATTCATTTCTTACCGCTCATGTTCATGGTTGGGGTGGCTGGAGCCAATCACAGCTGTCCTCCAGGACAACACCAAATTTTTATTGGATAATGCTTCACGTACACGGGTCATTGTGAGGTCAGGAAGTAAACTTCCCTACTTTTAATCAAGTAGTCAGCTAGCTAATTGCAGAAACCCTTTTGATGAAGAAGATGGCTAAAAGAAAAAAAGATGAGGAGTATCGTACTTTTCAGCAGGAATGGACAGAGGAATTTGCCTTTGTGGAGAGAGCAGGTTCTGCAGTCTGTTTAATATGCAATGATAAAATTGCATCAGTGAAACGGTTAAATATAAAGCGGCACTTCAACATACACCATACAACATTTGCATCGAAATATCCAGCGGGGGACAGCAGGAAGAAAGCATGTCAAGAGCTATTGTGCAGAGTGCAAGCTAGTCAGCAGCAACTCTGTGTTTGGACCCAACAAGGTGACTGGAATTCAGCTAGCTTTGCTGGTGCTTTAGCACTTGTGAGAAACAGAAAGCCATTCACAGATGGGGAGTATGCCAAAACATTCATGCTTGATATTGCCAATGAACTTTTTGACGACTTTTCAGATAAAGACAAGATAATCAAACGGAAAAAAGACATGCCTCTGTCGGCAAGAACTGTTCACGATTGTACCATCATGATGGCAAATCAAATTGAGGCAACACAAGTGAAGGACATAAATGCAGCACCATTCTTTTCTCTCGCTTTTGATGAGTCAACAGATGTAAGCCATTTATCCCAGTTCAGTGTGATTTCAAGGTTTGCTGTTGGTGACACACTATGTGAGGAAAGTCTTGCTGTTTTGCCTATGAAAGAGACAACAAGAGGGGAGGATTTATTCAAGTCTTTTACTGAGTTCGCTAAAGAAAAAAATCTCCCTATGGATGAGCTTATTTCGGTGCATACTGACGGTGCCCCGTGCGTGGTGGGGAAAAACAGAGGATTCGTAGTGCTTCTTCATGAACATGTAAAGAGACCCATCCTAAGTTTTCATTGCATCCTACATCAGGAGGTGCTTTGTGCTCAGATGTGTGGCGAGCAGCTTGGTGAGGTGATGTCGCTGGTCATTCAGGTGGTCAACTTTATTGTTGCCCGAGCTTTAAATGATCGCCAGTTTAAAACACTGCTGGATGAAGTTGGGAATAATTATCCTGGTCTGCTTCTGCACAGCAATGTGCGTTGGTTGTCAAGAGGGAAGGGGCTCAGCCATTTCTCGGCTTGTCTGAGCGAAATCCAGACTTTTCTTTAAATGAAAAACGTCGAGCATCCTGAGTTAGCTAACACTGAGTGGCTCCTGAAGTTCTGCTATCTTGTGGACATGACTAAACATCTGAACCAGCCCAATGTGAAAATGCAAGGTGTTGGAAATACAGTCTTATCCCTTCAACAAGCAATGTTTGCCTTTGAAAACAAGCTGGAACTCTTCAGCGCCGATATTGAAACAGGTCGTGTACTACACTGAAAAACTGGGAGAGTTTAAAGATGCATGTATAGCAAGTGACCCTGCTCAACGTCTTGATCTCCAGCAGCTAGCGGGCTTCACATCTAATCTCCTGCAGTCATTCAAAGCGCTCTTTGGAGAATTTCGTGAACGCACTAGTCTTTTTAAGTTCATCACCCATCCACACGAGTGTGCAGTGGACAGCGCCAGTCTGAGTTACATCCCGGTGTTTCCGTCAGAGATTTTGAGCTACAAGCTGCTGACCTGAAGGCCTCAGACATGTGGATGAATAAGTTCAAGTCACTGAATGAAGATTTGGAAAGACTTGCATGACAGCAAGCAGAGTTGGCGAGCAAACACAAGTGGGGAGAAATGAAAAAACTTCAACCCGCGGACTAGCTGATTGTCAAAACTTGGAACGCGCTTCCCGTCACATACCACACACTGCAGCATGTGAGTATTGCTGTGCTGACAATGTTTGGCTCTACATATGCATGTGAGTAGTCTTTCTCACATCTAAAGAACGTTAAGACCAACCTACGGTCACGTTTAACAGATGGAAGTCTCAACGCCTGCATGAAGCTTAACCTCACCACATATCAACCAGACTACAAAGCCATCAGCAAAACCATGCAGCACCAGAAGTCGCATTAATGGTAAGAAGTACTTTATTCATCATTAGTTAGCAACAGCATAACAATGTTATTAAAAAGAATTCAGAGACTTATTGTACTTTAAAAGTGTTGGTCTTACATAGAACGCACACATTTACTTGTATTAAGTGTTAAACATATTGTATGGCTCTCATGGAATTACATTTTAAAATATGTGGCGTTCATGGCTCTCTCAGCCAAAAAGGTTCCCGACCCCTGGGAACTTCCTAGTAGGAAAACTTTTCTCCTGCTGTTTTTAAGATTCTTCGTCTTTAATCTTTGACATTTTAATTGTGTCTTCATGTGGGCCTCTTTAGGTTCGTTTTCTTTGGGACCCTGTGCTTCCTTGGCTTGTAGGTCTGTGTCCTCCTTTGCCAGGTTAGAGAAGTTTTGTCATTAATCCTTCAAATAGGTTTTCAGTTCCTTGCTCTCTTGTAAAGCAAGTAGCTACGGCCACCATCACAGCTGCCTGGCCCATGCCAGTTCATATTAGATTCGGACAGACGGTAATGAAACAGCGGAGCCAAGAACTGTTGGGCCATTACCTTTAATCCTAGCTTGCACCCGGCAGGCAAGTAAAAACACACACTGGGCTCCAAAACCCACTCAATTCAGTGCTCACAAAGCTACTGACTTATCTGAGTTTCCTACAATCAAAGTTTCTAGCTCACTAGCCACTAGCCTCATTCACCTCTGTTCCCCATCTCCTTCTTGCTGCACAAACTCTTCACAAACTGGCTTCTCCTGGCCTCCCCCACGTAGCCTTTCTCTGCTCTCTCTTCTAATGCTAATCTCAGGAATCGGAGAGCAAGCTCCTGGTCTGCCCCACTTTATAGTGTAGAAATCAAAATCTTTAATCCAATATACAAACAAGGAAGTCTCTGATACAGAGTCACTTTTCTGAGGTATAATGGGATTCCTCATGAGAGTGCCCCACCCCACATCATGCAATCAGTCAAGGGTGTGGGGAAAAGCTTAGTCTTAAAACTAAGTCTTAGGCTATAACCACCCTACCTGCTTAAAGCCTGTCCCTCAACCCCAGTGCAAACTATAAGTGAGCAAACATATATATCATATTTACAATCTTATTTGACCAACATCTCTTCTCCTTCTGCTACCCCTTGATGCTAATGTTAGTATGCTTGATGTCCCAGAAGCCTCTTAAACTGTCCTCATTTTTTTGGATTCTTTTTTTTTCTTTTTGCTGTTCTGATTGGGTGTTTTCTGCTACCTTATCTTCCAAATCACTATTTTAATTCTCTGCTTCTAATATGTTAATTTTATCTACTGTATTCTTCATTGCGTTTATTGTATTCTTCATTTCTTACTGATTCTTTTATGCTTTTTTATTTTTATGTTTCCTATCTCTTTAAAAGTTTTCAATGAGATCACTGAGCATCCTTATAAGCAGTGTTCTGAACTCTGTCTGCTCCTAGTAGAGTGCTTGTCTTCATTTTGTTTAGTTACTTTTCTGGACTTCTGTTCTATTTTTTCATTTGAACACATTTCATTTTCTCCACATTTTGGCCGGCTCCCTGTGTTTGTTTCTGTGTATTAAGTAGAGCTGCTATGTCTTATGTGGTGTCCTGTGAGGCCTAGTGATACAGTGTCCCTGATCACCTGAGCCGGGTTGTATGTGTCCTTTTGTTGTAGTTGGGCCTTGATTGCTGTTGGCATGTCAGTGGTAGGGATTGGCTTTCAGGGTCATTGGTTGTAAGACTGGTTCTCATGACCATGGAGGATCTGTTGTGCAGGAGCAGGATGTGCTCCAGGCAGCTCCAGTGCCTGCTGAGTCTATCCTTTGAGTGTGTTTGTGGAGGTTGGTTGGTGCTCTGGTGTGGTCTGAAGCTGGCCACTGGGTGTGTTAGTTCTGGGGCCCCTTGGGAGGTGCCTACGAGGTCAACTACTGCCTGTGCCCTTGAGCTACAGAGTGGTCTGCAGTTGATTGCCACTGTGCTAGGCTCGGAGGTGCCTGAGAGAGAGGCTAAGCTGCGAACTAGGTCAGCTATCACTATTACTGGGCTTGGGGCTGCTTAGCAAGAGTTATGGGGCATGCTGAGGCCAGATGCCTGCTTTTTGGGGTTTGTGAACCTTTGAAATATTGTAGGAAAGTCCACAGTGTGAGCCACAACAGGCCATTTGTATGGAAAAGCCACTGGAGGTAGCTTGGGTGGGCCCACCAACAGTGTTAGCCTTGTTGATGGAGATTTGGTATGGGGCCTGCAGGCTGGGTGGGGGATGAACTCAACTAAGGAGCAGTGACTTCTGCTAGTACAGTATTAGCCATGTATAAGACACTCCCACGTATGAGACGCACCTTAATTTGGGCAGCCCAAAACTTGAAAAAATATATATATTACATAAAGTTATTGAACTCAAGTTTTATTCATCATAAAATTCATGCAACTCCTCATCACTGTCAAAATTCCCATCCATTAGCTTGTCCTCATCTGTGTTTGATGACGAATCACTGTCTTCAACAATGAGCGCAAAAACAAGTGTGAAAAAGTGGGAAATACAAGTAAAAATATCTATAACCACTATATATGGCGCACCCAGTTTTTAGACCCCAAATTTTTCAGAAAAGGGGAAATGTCTTATACATGGGGAAATACAGTACTTTGAGAGAAAGCTGCCCTTCTATCTCTCACTTTGAAGCCGGACAATTCCTCCTATGTCCCTGGAGCCTTTTTAACTGGTGTCCCAGCATTGGAGCTCAGAGCAAGTGAGTTAGCAAGTAAGTCCACGCATGGGCCCTTTTATAAAAGGATCACAGGATCACTTTGGATTCCAGTAGCCCGTCGTTTCACTCAGCTACAATCTTTTACGATTTTCACAGTCAGAAGTTTTGGGGACTTCTCTTCCTGGCACTGGAATTCTGGGCTGGGGAACCTGGCTTTTGTTGGCACCCCTCTCTCCCTAGAGGGGACCATCACAAATAAGATCTCTCTTGATTCTTAACTGCCACTCATGGGTGTGCAACCAGCCCGTTCTGTGTGTCTGCCCCTCCTACCAGTCTGGACTTGGCTTGTTCTGTAATCTGTATAGGACTTCTGTTCAGCTAGACTTCAAGTATTTCTCAGTGGATTGTTCTGTAGTTTAGTTCTAATTTTGATGTGGTCATGGGAAGAGACAAGTATAGTGTTACCTACTCTACTGTTTTGGCCAGAAGCCAGGAATATTCTTGTTATTTTGTTTTGTTTTCTCTTTTATTTATTTTAGAGAGAGAGGATTGGGGTAGGGGGGGAGGAACATTGATCTGTTCCTATATGTACCCTGACCGGAGGATCGAACTGGCAACATCTGCACTTCAGGACAGTGCTCTAACCTACCAAGCTATTTGGCCAGGGCTTTTTTTTTGTTTTTAAATGAATTTATTTTTAACATATTAAAAAATTTTTCCCGGTTTAAATTCTAATATGGTTAATATCAATAAATATAACCAATGAAAACAAAAGCTTTGTGGGAGTCCTCAAATTTTTTTTTTTTTTGAAAAGAAGTAAATCTGTTTTTATTTACAGATAACATAACCATCTGTGTCTACAATTTTGAAAAACAAAACAGAGTTGGAGCTTGCATATCACCTGATTTCAAGATGGTATGGTATTTGCGAAAGGGTGGACTAAGAAATCAATGAAACCAAATGAGCAATCCTAAAATAAACCCACACATACACCTCAATAATTTTTTTAAGCATATATAAGGGATCCTAAGAGTTTGAGAATTGCTACTCTGGAGTCTACAACATTGATTGCCAAAATGTGTTATATAAGAGCATATGATCTGTGGGCCACTACTTCTCAAGTATTGTAATAGACACTAGAGCAAAAAAATGGTTCATTTATAGATAGTATTTTTTTAGTGCTTCTTGTAGGCCCGTGATAGAGAACCTTTTTATAAAAACCGCCCACTTTTGCAGTGCTGGTCAACCTGGTCTCTCCTGCCCACTAGTGGGCGTTTCAGCTTTTATGGTGGGCCAATCGTGGCGCCGTTTGGCTGCTCCGCTGGCCCACCATGAAAGTGGAACGCCCACTAGTGGGCCGGAGGGACCAAGTTGACCGGCACTGCAAAAGTGGGCGGTTTTTATAAAAAGGTTAGCCATCACAGTTCTAGGCTAACAATGCGTTGTGAAGTCTCCAAGGAAGTAATAGTATATCTCAACTACAATAATTTGACTACAGAGCTTCTAACTTGACTGATACCTTTTGGAATACATTTTGGAACTACTGCTCTATGGGCATGTCAGTATTAAGTGTTCTGTTGATGCCTTGGAGGCAGCTGGGAAGAGAGTGGCTTTGGATTCCGACTAACCTGGCTTTTTGAATCATGGCTTTGCCATTCATTAGCCTCAGTTTCCTTTCCCGCAAACAGGATAATGGTAGCAAACATTAGAGGATTGTTTGAGCATTAAGTGGGATAACAAGTAAGTTGTCTTCCTAATAATAGGTACTCAGTATAATTGTTTCCTACTTTCTTCTAATTTCTGTCCATTACAAGTATTCCCATGCTAATCACACTAATGAGTCATGGAGAAATGTAGAAACTAGTCTAACAAGTTAATGGAACAATAAAAGTTACACTGACTGGCTAGCCAGTGTTGTGCATATAGTTAGACTAAACTACCCCAGCTTTTAAGCCATCAAAAAAAAATACACTTTTGTAGTTATTTGGGGGGAGATGATGGGGCAGCAGAGAGTAAAATGGGCCAAACATACAGTGACAGAAGATGGTTTGACTTTGGGTGGTGGGCACACAATGTAATATACAGATTATGTACCATAGAGATGTACATCTGACACCGATATTCTATTAACCAGTGTCACTCCCATTAAATTTAATAATAAAAAAAATACAGTCAGCATGTCCACTGACCCAGTCCCTCTTAAACTGAAGAATGGCAATAAAAATTAACTTAGTGGAGTCACCCGATTTTTAACCCAATTATGACCATGAAGGGGAAATCTATTGTATTTTATTATATTAAACTTACAAAATTTCCCTTTGGAGAATATTGACAGTTTGCTGGGGTCATTCCCAGTATTATGTGTAGTTTCAGTATATCCTTCATTTGCTTTTCTGAGTTTTTATAATTGTAATTTAGCTCATGTATTCAATCCTAAATACATAATTTGGCATCTACTTCACTTTGGTCTTTTCTTATTTCAAGTGAAACATAACTTCCATACTCCTTTATTGCTGTTAGTATTCCCTGCACCCTCACATTCTGAGCATAAGATAAAGAGCTTTCCTTATGCATTTAAATTACTCTTTTATTGTCACTGTGTACTAGACCCTCTGAACTATAAAAAAGCATGCCTTAGGATTATTGAAAATATTTGCCCAGAGGAAGCTGACATTATCCTGGAGAAAGGACAATGTATAGCATGTTGGTAGGAGTCTAAAGGCATAAATTTGAATTAGAGCTCAGCTCTCTTTTGCATATTCTTTTAGTTACTTGCCAGTCTGATTCTCTTCCTTCCTGTGTAAAATAATAGTACCAATTCTGTGCCATTAGTTTTAAGGATTAGATGGGAACATATTGAGTATTTATTATAGTACTGTGCTTAGCATTGTTAAGCACAAATGTTCACCCTCCTGCCGCCACGACCACCACCACCTTCACCATCTTCACCATATCTGTATACCCGTATAAAATGATACTCGTGTACTTCGCTTACTGGAAAAGTCTTTGAGTTATTGTTAAAAACCTTTATATGTACATTTTAAAAGATTGATTCTATTTCTAAGCCATAGCATACAAGGCAGAAGAGCAACAACAGGAAAGACTGCTGATAGAGCAAGGAATGAGAGCTTGGAAAAAGTCACACAAATCATTAGAAGGAAAAGAACAAAACAAAAACTGTTAAATAGCATTATTTTATAAGGTGAAAGAAAAAACATTCTACTTTTTCTGAAAGGCCATTATTGCATAATTGGAGTATAGTACAGCATACTTATTTGTTTAGTAAATGTACATTGTTAAAAATATATGAGTCTATGCCTAGTATACCTTTTAATAGTTTATGCTTTTGATTTTCATAAAAAAGTATTACCTACACATGGTTAAAAAATCAAAGAGATTATAAAGTAGGCTTATATAAAAAGAAAGTTTCCTGTCCTCCTTGCCTTTTCCTATACTTAGTGTTTCTTAAAGAACTACTTTGAATTTATTCAACTATATCTTTGATGATTACTTCTGTACTTTTTAAAAAAAACCCACCTTATCTTGGCTTATCAATTTTAGACATTATTCTGCTGTAGTAAATAAGTATTTCATTAAGTTACTTCTCCTTTCCTCTTCTTGCAAAATTTTATTTTTTAGTTCTTTCTTACTGTTGACATTTTATTTGCTTATTTCTTGTCCTTTTAACTTCAGCTGAGACCATGAGCCCATTCCTTTAAAAAAAAAAAAAAGTCTTTATCAGTTTAACATTCACTGCAAAATGGAGCTGAGAGGACAGAGGTTTCCATGTACTCCTGCCTCCATACGTGCATGGCCTCCACCAGAGTGGTACATGTGCTAAAACTGGTGGTTCTGCATTGACATACTGTAAAGCCAGTAGCCAGGGCTGCCATCACAGCAGCCTGGCCCATGCAGGTTCGCATTGGATTCGGACAGTCGGTAAAGAAACAAGCCAAAAACTGGTGGGCCATTATCCTAGCTTGCACCCAGCGGGCAAGTAAAAACACACACTGGGCTCCAAAACCCACTCACATTCAGTGCTCACAAAGCTACTGACTTATCCAAGTTTCCTAGAATCAAAGGTTCCTAGCTCACCAGACTTATTCACCTATGTTCCCCATCTCCTCCCTTCTCCCTGCACAAACTCTGCACAAACTGGCCTCTCACTCAACACTCTGCCATCTTGGCTGCTTCTCCTGGCCCCTTCCACCTGACCTTTCTCTGCTCTCCTCTCTGCTCTCTCCTCTAATGTGTCAACCTCAGGAACCAAGAGTGCAAGCTCCCGTTCTGCCCCTTTATAGTGTAGAAATCAAAACCTTTAATCCAATATACAAAATAGGGAAGTCTCTAATACAAAGTCACTTATCTGGGGCATGATGGGATTGCACCACCCCACATCAAAAAGGGTGGGAAAGGCTTAATCCCAAAACCAAGCCGCAGGCTACAAGGATCCTTCCTGCCCACAGCCCGTCCCCAACACACATTAATATCACCTGGGCGATAGCTTCCATGTGGGCAGCACCATCTTTAACAAAGTGAGCATAATATATTTTATCTGCCCAACACATACCATAATCATCCAAAGTCCATAGTTCATTAGGGCTCACTTGTATATCCTGGGATTTGGACAAATGTTTAGTGACACATCTCCATCATTGCGGTATTAGAATATTTTCACTGCTCTAAAGATCCTCTGTGCTCATTATTCATTGCCTCTCCCACTGTTTTTTGTTTGTATGTTTGTTTTTGTTGTCTCCGTAGTGTTGTCTTCTCTAGAATGTCATGTAGTTGGAATCTTACAATAGGTAGCTTTTCCAGAGTGGATTCTTTCACTTAGTAATATGCATTTTAGGTTCCTCCTTGTCTTCTCATGACTTGATAGCTCCTTTCTTGTCAGTCCTGAGTCACATTCCTCTGCGTGACTGTACCAGTTTACCATTCACACCTATTGAAAAGCATCTTGCTTTCTACCAAGTTTTGGTAATTATGAATAAAACTGTTACAAAACAGTTTTTGTGTGAACATAGGTTTTCAACTCCTTCAGGAACGTGATTGCTCTGGTATGTTAAGAGTATGTTTAGTTTTGTAAGAAACCACCAAACTGTCTGGACCATTTTGTGTTCGCATCAGCAATGAAGGAGAGTTTTTGTTGCTCCGTACCCTCCCCAGCAGTTGGTGTTGCCAGTATTATGGGTTTTGTCCTTTTTGATAAGTTTATAGTGGTATCTTATTGTTTTATTTTGCATTTCCTTGATGACTTAATTATGTGGGGCATCTTTTCATGTTCTTATTCTCCATCTGTGTATCTTTGGTGAGGTAGATGTATGTTAAGGTCTTTGGCCCATATTTTAATCAAGTTGTTAGCTTTCATATTGTGGAGTTTTAAGTTTTTTGTTGCTTTGGTTAACAATCCTTTATCGTATAGGTCTTTCACAAATATTTTCTTTCACTCTGTAATTTGTCTTCTCATTCTCTTGACCTTGTTTTTCATAGTGCAGCGTCTAGATTACCAATTGTTTCTTTCATGGATGATTGCTTTAGTGTGTATCTGAAGGGTCATTGCCAGACCCCAGGCCATCTAGGTTTTCTCCTGTGTTATCTTCTGAGAGTTTTATAGTTTTGCATTTTATATTGTCAACATAAGAAACATCCAGACCTATAGAGAATTTTTATGAGTTTGAGCCAAACTGATGACAGTTGCTAGGAAGCAAAAGCTCAATGGATTGAGAAAATGCTCCAGAAAATGGCAATTTCACCACTTATTTTATACATTAGAATCAAAAGAGAAAGCATAAGGGGGTTACATAAAATTGATCGATGGTAGATTAGGGAGGCAGGTCAGAGCCACGCAGGGAAATCTGGGGGAAATTTCTGGGACTGGATGAAAACTAGAACAGTTACATACTTTTACAATGGTGGGTGTAGGACAGGTAACAGTGAACATTTACTGCAAGTAGAGATAGTCTGCTGGAGAACAAGAGCTGTTCCGGTGGGAGATTGTGCCCTGAGGGGTCTGGGGAAAGGGGATTACTCTAACATTCCAACGGTGTGTAATCATAGATGCAAAAAGACAATAGACAGCCTCAAAGGTAAAGATTAACCTTTGTCAAGGAAGCTTTTAGCCCTAGGACGTGACCCCCGCCATGACTTGCTTTTAGTTAGAAAGCTTTAATTTCAGACCATTCTGTGTAGTTACATTAGGCCTTTGAGTTTGTAAGAGGCCATTAGCGTTGTCAGGTTTAGTATGTGGCCCCTTTTTCATCCACAATATTTAGGTCTGTGATCTCGTATGGCCAGTATCCACGGCCACCATCACAGCAGCCTGGTCCATGTAGGTTCGCATTTGATTCGGACAGATGGTAATGAAACAATGGAGCCCAGAACTGGTGGGTCATTAGCTTTAATCCTAGCTTGCACCCAGCGAGCAAGTAAAAACACACACTGAGCTCCAAAACCCACTCATTCAGCGCTCACAAAGCTACTGACTTATCCGAGTTTACTAGAATCAAAGGTTTCTAGCTCACTAGCCTTATTCACCCCTGTTCCCCATCTCCTTCTCTGCACAAACTGGCTTCTCCTTCAACACTCCCCCATCTTGGCTGTTTTTCCTGGCTTCCTCTACTTGGCCTTTCTCTGTTCTCTCTAATGCTAATCTCAGGAACTGAGAGAGCAAGCTCCCGGTCTGCCCTACTTTATAGTGCAGAAATCAAAACCTTTAATCCAGGTGTAAAGCCAGGAGCCACGGCCAGGGCCACTATCATATCAGCCCAGCCCATGCAGGTTCGCATTGGATTCGGACAGTCGGTAAAGAAACAGTGGAGCCAAAAACTGATGGGCCATAGTCTTTAATTCTAGCTTGCACCCGGCGGGCAAGTAAAAATACACACTGGGCTCCAAAACCCAGTCACATTCAGTGCTCACAAGCCACTGACTTATCCGAGTTTCCTAGAATCAAAGGTTTCTAGCTCACCAGCCTTATTCTCCTCAGTTCCCCATCTCCTTCTTTCTCCAGCGTCAAACTGCACAAACTGGCATCTCACTCAGCACTCCACCATCTTGGCTACTTCTCCTGGCCTCCTCCACGTGGCCTTTCTCTGCTCTCCTCTGCTCTCTCCTCTAATGATAATCTCAGGAACCAAGAGCCAAACTCCTGTCCTGCCCCCACTTTATAGTGTAGAAAACCAAAATCCCTTAATCCAATATACAAACAAGGAAATCTCTAATACAAAGTTACTTCTCTGAGGCATGATTGGATTGTACCACCCTGCAGCAAAAAGGGTGGGAAAGGCTTAATCCCAAAACCAAGCCCCAGGTTACAACGATCCCCAACACACATTAATATCACCTGGGTGACGGCCTCCACGTGGGCGGAGTCATCTTTAACAAAGTGAGCATAATACATTTTATCTGCCCAACACCAGGGGTCCCCAAACTTTTCACACAGGGGCCAGTTCACTGTCCCTCAGACAGGACTATAAAAAAAAACTATGAACAAATCCCTATGCACACTGCACATATCTTATTTTAAAGTAAAAAACAAAAGGGGCCCTGGCCGGTTGGCTCAGCGGTAGAGCGTCGGCCTAGCGTGCGGAGGACCCGGGTTCGATTCCGGCCAGGGCACACAGGAGAAGCGCCCATTTGCTTCTCCACCCCTCCGCCGCGCTTTCCCTCTCTGTCTCTCTCTTCCCCTCCCGCAGCCAAGGCTCCATTGGAGCAAAGATGGCCCGGGCGCTGGGGATGGCTCTGTGGCCTCTGCCCCAGGCGCTAGAGTGGCTCTGGTCGCAACATGGCGACGCCCAGGATAGGCAGAGCATCGCCCCCTGGTGGGCAGAGCGTTGCCCCTGGTGGGCGTGCCGGGTGGATCCCGGTCGGGCGCATGCGGGAGTCTGTCTGGCTGTCTCTCCCTGTTTCCAGCTTCAGAAAAATGAAAAAAACAAAAAACAAAAAAAACAAAAGGGGAACAAATAAAATATTTAAAATAAAGAATAAGTAAATTTAAATCAACAAACTGACCAGTATTTCAATGGGAACTATGGGCCTGCTTTTGGCTAATGAGATGGTCAATGTGCTCCTCTCACTGACCACCAATGAAAGAGGTGTCCCTTCCGGAAGTGCAGCAGGGGCCAGATAAATGGCCTCAGGGGCCGCAGTTTGGGGACCCCTGCTTTAATCCAATGTACAAAATAGGGAAGTCTCTAATACAAAGTCACTTATCTGAGGCATGATGGGATTGCACCATCCCACATCAAAAAGAGGGGAAAAGGCTTAGTCCTAAAACCAAGCCCCAGGCTACAAGGATCCTGCCTGCCCACAGCCCGCCCCCAACACATGTCAATATCACGTGGGCAGCGCCATCTTTAACAAAGTGAGTATAATATATTTTATTTGCCCAACAGATCTGTTTTGAGTTAATTTTTGTAAAGGGCCTACATGTACTTTTTTAGTATTTACCTTGCTTGATGTTATCTTAGTTTCCTGGATCTGTGGTTCAGTTTCTGGCATTAATTTAGGGATATTTTCAGCCATTATTGTTTCAGAAATTTCTTCTGTTCTCTTTTGTCTCCTTTTTACCTTCTCATTACATGTATGTTATACCTTTTGTAGTTGTCTAACAGTTGTTGAATACTATGAGGGTTTTTTTTAGTGTTTTTTAATCTCTGCTTTTCAGTTTTAGAGGTTTTTATTGAAATATCGTCAAGCTCAGAAATCCTTTCCTCAGCCATGTCCAGTCCACTAATAAGCCCACCAAAAGTATTCTTCATTTCCTTTAAAGTATTCTTAATATCTAGCATTATATTGGTTCTTCTTAAAATTTTCATCTCTCTGCTTACATTGCCCACCTATTCGTGCATGTTGTCTACATTACCTATTGTAGCCATTCAGTATTAATTATAGTTGTTTTTAATTCCTGGTCTGATAATTCCAATATTCTTGCCAAATCTGAGACTGGTTCTGTCTGATACTTGCTCTGTCTCTTCAAAGTGTGTTTTTTTGCTTTTTAGGATGGCTTGTAATTGTTTTCATGGTAGCACACATGGTGTACTGGGTTAATGAAATACTGTAGATAGGCGTTAGTACTGTGGTGGTAAGGTGGGGCGCAGGGTATGCATTCTGTAGTCTGGTTATGTCTCAGTCTTTTGGTGAACCTGTTCCTCTGGGCTACGAACTGCACAATTGCTTCTCAGGCTCATCTCTCCCCTTCAAGTGGGACAGGATGGGTAAAATAGGCTGGTGTTGGGTATTTCCCTTTTTCCAGGTCAGTTCACCTCGGATAAAACCTGGGCAGCTTAGGTTGTGATCAGATTGTTTTCCCTGAAGGCAGGCTTTGTTAATAAGAACAGAATGCTCTGGTGGATTGCAAAATGGTTCCTGTTTCACTTGCTCTGCAGAAGCACAAGGGTTCACTGTAAGAACCTGATGGAGCTCCTGGAAGTAGACTCACAGTATTGTGGGGACCCCCTGTGACTAGGTCCCCTTGTAGTTGTTCTCTCTCTGACTTGTATACTCTGAGGCTATAGCAGCTTTTTCGTTATAGTTCTGTCTTACCCCTCCTGGTGCTAGTTTTGAGGAGGTTATAATACTGTTAACCTAAAAATAAAAGGCCGAAGTGAGAAGCAACAAGTATTTATTTAAGATCCAAAAGAATAGCTATCAGGGGAGCATTGATTCATGCAGAAACTCAAATAGGGTTCTGCTTGAGATGTGAAGGCAAGGAGTATTTATGAGAAAGGGAAGGGGAATAATTACTTGAACAGAAGGAAAGAATTTCTATAGGTGTAGATAAGCCTAGCCTAGGGATGCTATCTAAAGAGTGTCTTAATTATCAGTCTAGTAGTCATAACAAATAGTTGTTTGGAATACAATGCTGCATTAGGCCCAGACCAAAGGTTATTTTGCCCAGTTTTAACATTCCAAAGTAATGTTTGAGGAGTAAGATGTGGGGACTAAAAGAATATCAAATGCTTTTCTTGCTACCTTCCCACAAATTAACAGGAGAAAATCAAAGGATGGAGTGTCAGCTTCCAAGCTTCTGTGCTAGCCCAGAAACCAGAAGTCCATGTCTTTTTATCTTGATGCTTCTCTCAACTTGTTAGCTGTACTTCAACATAATATTGATAGCATTTGCATCTTCTTCTATAGCCATAATTCCTAATTAATTCATATGTTTTGACTTTAGATTGAATTTCAGAGTAGAAAATTAAAACTTACATTATGACTATAAATATTTTTACTGCATATCTAGATATTGTAGTGTGATTATATTCTTTTACAGCTATTCCCCCTAGTTGGGCAGATAAAATATATTTATATTATGCTCACTTTGTTAAAGATGGCGCTACCCATATGGAAGCCTGTCACCCAGGTGATGGTATTGGTTGCCCTTCTTGTTTGGGATGGGTGTGATTATATTAATGTGTGTTGGAGGCTAGCTTTGGGCAGGTAGGATCCTTGTACCCTGGGGCTTGGTTTTGGGACTAAGCCTTTCCCACCCTTTTTGATGTGGGGTGGTGCACTCTCATGAGGAATCCCATTTATGCCTCAGATATGTGACTGTATCAGACACTTCCTTGTTTGTATATTGGATTAAAGGTTTGGATTTCTACACTATAAAGTGAGGCAGACTGGGAGCTTGCTCTCTTGGTTTCTGAGATTAGCATTAGAGAGCAGAGAGCAGAGAAAGGCCACGTGGAGGAGGCCAGGAGATGGCGGAGTGCTGGAGGAGAGAGAAGCCAGTTTGTGCGGAGTTTGTGCAGAGAGGAGATGGGGAACAGAGGTGAATAAAGCTAGTGAGCTAGAAACCTTTGATTCTAGGAAACTCAGATAAGTCAGTAGCTTTGTGAGCACTGAATGAGTGGGTTTTGGAGCCCAATGTGTGCTTTTACTTGCCTGCCAGGTACAAGCTAGGATTAAAGCTAATGGCCCACCAGTTCTTGGCTCCGTTGTTTCATTACCATCTGTCTGAATCAAATGCAAACTTGCATGGGCCAGGCGGCTGTGATGGTGGCCATGGCTACTGGCTTAACACCCCTAAAGTTTCTCAATCGCCTTTCCTTTTTTTTCTTGTACTGTTTGCCTTCATTTATCAATTCCCTCCTCTTTATTTTTGTCTGACACCTTTCTCCTGGAACCTTCTGTCATTTTACTCTACTCTGGACTGGTTGCTCTCTAGGCCAGTTGAGTAGCCGTGTCAGCATAAAGCCTATAAAACAATTTTATAAGAGTTCATTAGAATTTATTTAAGCCAAGCTGAGGACATTTCTGGAAGAAACATCTCAGTGGATTGAGAAAATGCTTTGGAGAATATCTGTTTTGCAGTTCATTTTATACATTTAGAATCAAAGGAGAAAAACGAAGGAAGGTTACATGAAATCCATTGGTGGTAGATTAAGCAGACAGGAGAAAGCAAGGTGGGGAATCTCTGGTATTGGATAAAAACCAAACATAGGTGGGTACAGGATAATTAACATTTTACATTTACAGCAAGTAGAGATGGTCTACAGGCAACAAGGTAACAGGAGTTTGAGTGAATCTAGTCACACCTCTTAGGGGTGGTGAAAAGATTACTCTGGTATTTCAAAAGTATGTGAACCTAGATGCACAAGAACAATGGACAGGATGCTCTTAAGGCAAAGATGAACATTTTACTCAGGAATGTATAGACTTGGGGCGAGACTACTCACCATGACCTGACAAGTTAGGAATTGTATGATTAGATCATCCTGTGTGGTTACTTTTGGTCACTGAGCTTGTTAGGCCTGCCAAGGAGCCCCTTGAGCTTGTCGGGTCTGCTACATAGCCCCTTTTTCCTTCACAGCTGTCAGTCTGCAACTTATTTCCCATTTTCTTGGTATCTATTTTTTCCTGGATCCCCTGTCTCCAAATTTTGATGGATAACACCTTCAAATATTTTCCCAAGAGAGTTCATAGGAGGTAAACTTTTTTCATTTCAGCATGAATGAATGTGTCTGTTTTTTCCATAATCTTTATGCTGGTTGAGATATATAATTCTAGGTTGAAAATAATGTTTTCCTATAACCTTGAAGATGTCACTTCATTGTTTTCTGGTATTCAGTGTTACTAATGAGAAGTGTGATTTCTGTTCAGTTAATATTTAAGTCAGTGGTTCTCCAACTTTTTGAAGTTGGGGTGCATTTAAAATCCTACAAATAATTGTAGGCGCACTATATACTGATGGATACATGAATTTACCAAAACTTGCAAACTGCCCTTTTACTGTTCTGCTTGGCTATCTGACCCCACCCTTACTGGACTATCGCCCCTGAAACAGAAAAGTTCTAGGAAGCTGGTCAGCCACCCCGAGGAGAAGTGTTCCAAGAAGCCGATATCGTAAAACTACAGAAGGGAGCATACCAGAACTGCTGATGCAACACACGCTTGCTCAAAGCTCTCCCTTAACCCTATAAAAAATTTGCCTCAGAATCTGTTTGGGTGCACTTCTCCTTTCTTCCTTTCAATAAAGCCTGCACACCTGGTGTTCGAGTGCTGTCTCATTCTTACATATACAAATTCCTGAGAAATATGTTATAATAATTAAGTCAAATATTAAAGAAAAAATATAAAGTCCAAGCGTGCTTTTATGGTAATTAAATGAAATAAATACGATAAAATTAAATTTATTCTGACATTAAAAAAAACATTTTTATGTTACATTTTGAGTTATGCTTTTTAGAATTCGTAAAAAAGAGGAGTTAAAAATTTTAAAAAACGACAAAATTATCTTTTTATTTATATAGGTACATTCTTAGTAAGATTTAATAAATTCGGCAGGTCCTGGCGTAAATGTATTAAGTTTTTTCATTCTTGTGTTAATCAGAAACGTGAGCCTGATGTGTCCTAGCAATTTCTTCAGTGTTTGGGCATATATTTGAAAGGCAAACTCTTATTTCCTCTTTTTACTCTTAATTGTGTTGAGGGTAGAAAATTCTAATTCACATAAATAGGATGTTGAAAATTGTAGAAAAATGTTTAAAACTTTTTTAAATATTGCCACATACTCTTCTTTTATAGAAAGCCAATAATTCCTTATGTTTAATCATCAATCCAAAACCCCCACCATACATATCATCTTAACTTTACACCAAACAAAGGATAGAAAAACTTACCTCCAGTCTTTCTGGGGAACATGGGGGGTAGTGTAAACAATCCAGCACCACAGCTTAACAGCCTAATCAGGCAAGTGAGGTAAGGGATTGGGCAGACTGTCAGCTTACAGCTAATTCCCCATACCTCTGTCTCCCAAAAATCTAAACTCCAAAAATCCTGTTGGTTTTTTGGTCCCCAACAGGCACATATTTCTCTAGAATACCATAGGGCACACACACTTTGAGAACCACTGTCTTAAGTGTTAAGTGCCTCTTCCCTTTACCCACCTCCCCTGAGCCTATTCTCGGTCTTCTTGGGATCTTTGTTTTATCTATGTTATTCTGAAGTTCCACAGAAATGTATTTAGGAATTCTTTTAACTCATTGTGTTGAGCACTCAATATTCTCTCTCAGTCTGAAAATCTTTGTCCTTTAGTTTTGGGGAAAACTCTTGTTCTTGAATTATTACTCTTCTGTTTCCCCTGCATTCTTTGTAGACCTCATTTTAATTAAAAATAAGTTATTCTAATTCCTCTTTGTTTTTTTTCTCTTAAATTTCCAATTCATCTTTACCCTTCTTCTGGATAAATTATTTATCTTCTAGTATTTCTATTTAGCTTTGCATATTTCTGTACTTATTGTTCTCTGTCCCCTTTTCATAGTATCCTGCTATTATTTTATGGAGGCAGTGTTGCCTTAAATCTGTCAAGGATACTCAGTAGAGTATTTTTGTGTTCTTTCATTCCTGAATTACATCTTTTCCCTCAGAGTTTTTTCTTCTGATTTATAAATTTGGCAGTTCTCTTCCATTTTGTAAGTTTTGCTCAGTTTGTTGATCTTGGTGATCTGTTCATATTTAATGAGTCAATAGAAAAACTAAATGAGCTCTGTGGTTAGACATAGCTCCTTTTCAGAATGCTGCCTGCCTCACTTTAGGAGTGGTTGGATGCTGATTAAGCTGGATTACTGAATGCTAGAAACAGAAGCTTTACTCTGGGGCATCAATCCCAATTTATATCAACCATGCCAGTATTTCCCTGACATTTCATTTTTTAGAGACATAACTTCCAGTTCTTATTTTTGTATTTTCACTCAGGGGTAAAGTCTGGTTGCTAGCAGTGTAAGCAACTGTAGAGATAGGATCCTTACCTCTGTCCTAGTCCCACCCTTAGTCATACCTAGCGTACCTGGATTTTGATGAGGAAATTGATTTTTTTCCATGCTTTTCCTTGGCACTGATTTCTTCTGCTTTACTGCATTAGGTGGGACTCCATCTGCTTTCTGATTGCTGAACTTGATTCATATTTCTTTTTTTTTTTTTTTTTTTGTATTTTTCCGAAGCTAGAAACGGGGAGAGACAGACTCCCGCATGCGCCCGACTGAAATCCACCCGGCACGCCCACCCGGGGGCGACGCTCTGCCCACCAGGGGGCCATGCGCTGCCCCTCCGGGGTGTCACTCTGCCACGACCAGAGCCACTCCAGCGCCTGGGGCAGAGGCCAAGGAGCCATCCCCAGTGCCCGGGCCATCTTTGCTCCAATGGAGCCTCGCTGCGGGAGGGGAAGAGAGAGACAGAGAGGAAGGAGGGGGGAGGGGTGGAGAAGCAGATGGGCGCTTCTGCTGTGTGCCCTGGCCGGGAATTGAACCCGGGACCCCTTGCACGCCTGGCCGACGCTCTACCACTGAGCCAATCAGCCAGGGCTGATTCATATTTCTTGTTAGCTTATTGTTCTCCCTTCTCTCTTTCTTATTTTTTTTGGCTTTATGGCTTTACTCCCTGTATCATTTTAATAAGATTGCTCAAAGGAGAGGTACATTCATTGACTCTGTGTATTGTTTTAAATCAAAAGTTCAAAATACTTATAAGGCATGAAAACATCCTCTATTTTAGAAGAGTTTTCATCAAAAATTATAATAAAACCTACCTTGGTACTTACAGGCATTAGCTCTCAGCTCTCAAGAAAATGTGGTTTTCAGGAATGAGTCTCTGAAGTTTCTGACTATATAAAGCACATTACGATCAGAGTAATAAAGAAAAAGTAATAATGATACTTTTGTGGACTAGACACTGTTGTTAAAGTGCTTTATTAAATAGACTCATTGAATTCTCACAGCAACTATATGAGGGTAGTGTGTTTCTCCATTTACCTGAGAGGAAGTGAGTTACTGTGAAGTTACATCACTTGCTCAAGTGCTGTATGAATGATTCCATAGTCACGTTGATCTCTATAGGTATTAAAGTGAATCTAGTTTATTTTCCTAGATGTTAGTGGCTTTTTGATAAACATTATGGAACACAATAGAAAAATCAATCCTGACTTATTAAGGACTTATATCCCTTTATGAAGCCAGTAAAATTAATGAAAATTTTTACCTCTCGTTTAAACCAGGCAGCCAGGGTTCTGTGCTGGTCATTAAGATGTCACGTCATTCATAGTTTGTAGTACTGGATTATGGTCCTTTTTTATTTTTGTATTTTTTTGAAGTGAGAAGCAGGGAGGCAGACAGACTCCTGCATGTACCCTACCAGGATCCACCCAGCAAACCCACCAGAGGGCAATGCTCTGCCCATCTGGGACGTTGCTCCGTTGTAACCAGAGCCATTCTAGCACCTGAGGCGGAGGCCACGGAGCCATCCTCAGTGCCTGTGCCAACTTTGCTCCAATGGAGCCTTGACTGCAGGAGGGGAAGAGAGAGATAGAGAGAAAGGAGAGGGAGAAGGGTGGAGAAGCAGATGGGCGCTTCTCCTATGTGCCCTGACTGGGAATCAAACCTGGGACTTCCACACACTGGGCCCAGGCTCTACTGCTGAGCTAACCAGCCAGGACTTGGATTATGGTGCATTTTAAAGCATATTCCATTTCTAGAAATTTGTTCTGCAATTGTACACATGCACAAAAATACATGCACAGGATTGTTGATGGAATGATTTGTAATGGAAAGCTAGAAAAATCTAAATGGCCATCAGTAGGGGATTGGTTAATTTGTAGTAAGTTTATCTATGTATTGGAATGCTGTATTAAAAAGAAATCAAAGAAACCTTTGTATGCTGATGTGTAAAAAGATGTTTGAATAATATGTGAAAAAATCGTATCTAGTATGGCCCTCTATTTATAAAAAGTATGTATATTACATATATGTGCTAATGTATTTGTATACATGTGGAAAAAATTGTAAGAACATATGAAAGGAATTGTTATTTCTTTTGGGAATTGAATTGTAGGAACTTTTTATTTTTGAATCCTTAAGTACCGTTTTGTTTATTTTACCATGAAAATGTAAATTTTATAATTTTTTTTTTAAGTGAGAGAGACAGGAAGGAAGAGATATGAGAAGCATCAATTCTTTGTTGCAGCACCTTAATTGTTCGTTGATTGCTTTCTCATATGTGCTTTCACTGGAGGCTGCAGCTTGAGCCAGTGACCCTTATTCAAGCCCGTAATCTTGAGCTCAAGCCAGCGATCATGGGGTCATATCTATAATCCCATGCTCAAGCTGGTGAGCCTGTGCTCAATCCAGATGAGCCCACGCTCAAGACAGTGACCTTGGGGTTTCAAACCTGGGTCCTCAGTGTTCCAGGCTGATGCTCTGTCCACTACAGCACTGCGTAGTCATGCTAAACTTTATAATGTTGAGAAAATAAAGCATAGTAGTTTATAGGAACTGTCAGTAGTATACCAACTACCACTAGCTAGGTTTCCTAGTTGAGATAGAATCTAATGGAAGGGGTCTGGGAATCTGTGACCTAACAATTTAAGTGGTTTCACTAGGTTAGAGAAGAGGAATATGTGTAAAAATGCAAATTTAAGTGAAGGGGAAATACTATGCAGGCATCCCCAAACTACTGCTGGCAGTGGAGCGCATGCAGCCCCCTGAGGCCATTTATCTGCCCCCCCATCCTCCCCCCCCCCTTCCGGAAGGGGCATCTCTTTCATTGGTGGTCAGTGAGAGGAGCACTGTATGTGGCGGCCCTCCAACGGTCTGAGGGACAGTGAACTGGCCCCCTGTGTAAAAAGTTTGGGGACCCCTGCGTGTCCATTGAAACAATGAAACTACTTTGAATAATATGCTAAACTAATAATAAATTTGAAAATTTTGGAGGTGATAAATGAATTTTTAGGAAATCATTACATATTTTAGAGATAGGAAAGCTATCTTATACCAAATAACATGGAAACACATGTCAAAAATACCCATGTCCACCCTGTGTTGTAGGCACCTACGATTATATATGAATACTTTGGTCCAGCAGTTTTGCCTTTAGGAATTTGTTCTAGATGTTTCTTTAGTAACACATTTTGACTAATTCACAAGACTGTGTTGATAAATCAGACTTCTTGATAACTGTTTCATCAGAAATTATTTCTGTAAATTGTGTGTCACAGCTCCTTTCCCCCTGCCTCCTGCTTTCAAGAGCTTGTGGCCGCTCCAGGTGATGTAACTTGGAGAGATAACCGGTGACACACAGGCCCAAGTTGGGCGACAAAGTGAGTTTTTAAGGGGATGCAGCTAGGATCAGTTGCAGAGAAATAGCTGCAAATATTGCCTTTGACCTCTCTCACCCCTTTCAAACTTCTTTTTGTGCTTCCTGGGTGGAATTTGGGCACACAAACTGGTAAAATTTTGTTCCATCTAATGCAGTGGAAAGGTCCTTGTTTGCTCTCCTAACCACTATGGAAAGAGCGTGGGGCAGAAAGACCTGGTTTCTAATCTGTCCACTTCAAGTCCTCCTGTCTATTCCTTAACCCACTGCAAACCTCTACTTAAGCCTCAAAAACTCCTTATTGCAAAATATAGAATACATTTTTCTCCCCTTTTTATTTGGTCCCATTATTTCTCCTTTCTAGAAATTATTTATCAATTTTCTGATTAAATGATATTATAGTGTTTGGTAGTAAATGCAGACTCAGGTAATGAAAACAGAAATATCCATCCCTTGGTCTCAGCACCCAGATATGAGCACTGGCATATTCATTGCCATTTATATGTACATAGCTTAATAAAATTGAGATTGTATTTATACACAGTTTTGTGTCCTACTTTTTGTTTTTATAACACTTATACTGTAAGCAGTGAGTTTTAAAGGCTATATAGTTTTCTTTTTTTATCAATATATATAGTTTTCTTATTATATAGCTTTTTCATTACTAGTTTAATCTGTTTGGTTCTTATGATAAGTTTAGTTTGCTTCTGCTTTTGGAACTTTTCACCTGCCTCTTTCATAGGCTTCTTTTAATACTTGCCCTGTAGGTTTTAGTGTTGTCTGAGTTCCCTTTCACTGCCCTGGGCTTGCGGGCAATCTCATTGACTCCGCCAGCTGCAGCATCACCTGTTTGCTTCCCAAGCCTGGAGGCCATTTCATCTGCGTGCTCCCTTCTGAACACTACCTCTGCATTTGTTTCCTGGGCTCCCCCCCCCCCCACCGAATGCCCTGCAGGCACCCGAAAGGGACGTAACAAGGATAAATAAATTACGTGTTTCCTTCAGGTCCTCCCTCTAGCTAGTATACACCTGGAATATTTTAGATGCTTTGTTTCATAAATAAAAATTTCTAAAATGTGCAGTGATTCCTTAGCATATCAAATTGGCAGAAAAGGGTAGTGAATAAAGACAATCCTAAAAAAATGCCTGCATAACCTGGTAGGCTGTGTGCCCTTTCTTATCTTTGCCCTCCTTTTCATCCTGTTCCCTTAACCTCTTTATCCTCCTTCCCCTTTTCCAAGTTACACAGAAGTGATACCCCACAGTGGAAGCTACAGGAACTTTTTCCAGTGCTGATCAGTCACAGCAAAACTTACTGTCTTTTCTTGAGTATGGAAAGAAATGGTTATGTTATACATTGCATAACCATTGATAGGTGCTTTTAGAGTTCTAGTAAATATGCACTTTACTTTTGACTTAATATCACAATATCTGAGGTACCTTAATCTTCTTTTGAGTGTTTTGGGGAAGAGAAAACAGACTAAATAATGTTTCCTTTCTACAGGAATTAATATTTTTTGAGAATTTGAGAAAAGGATACTTAGTGCTTATTTTACTTTAGGATTATAATGTCTGTATAGTAGACATCTACTCCAGCTTTTGGAGTTATAATTTAATGTAACCTAAAATTCTCGTTCTGGTCTGAGACTTAATTGCTACAGTCAATTTAGAAATATTCATTGAATGACTACAATGATCAGTATAGAATCTTGAAAGCCTTAATGCCTAAAAAAAGTTGTTTTAAAGGAAAGAATATAACCACATTAAATACAATCTGGAGAATAAGAGGAAAAAAGTTCTACCCCCCGCCTTTTTTTAGTGAGAGAAGGGGAGATAGACAGACTCCCACATGCACCCCAGTTGGAATTCACCAGCAGCCCCCGTCTGGGTTCAATGCTCAAATCAACCTAGCTATTTTTAATGCTTGAGGCTGATGCTTGGACCAACCGAGCTATCCTCTGCACCAACGCTCAGACCAGTCAAGCCACTGGCTGCAAGAGGGGAAGGAGGAGGAGAGAAGCAGATGGTTGCTTCTCCTTTGTGCCCTGACTGGGAATCAAACCCAGGATGTCCATATATCAGGCCGGTGCTCTAATCACTGAGCAAACCAGCCAAGGCCAAAAGTCCTCTTAATCTCACCTAAGAAAATTGCTGATAGAATCTATATATAGCTGGTTGTTTTCAAATTTGTGTTTGTGTGGCTCAAATGTGTCCTGCTTTTTCCCACTTAATACATCATTTTACAACTATTTAAATGGCTGCATACTAATCTGTTAGTTGCATGGCCCTATTGTATGCACAGTGTTTATGGAGGGGTGGATGGTACATTGTTTCAAAAAATAATATGACTCAAGAATAAATAGTTATCCTATAAATTAAATTACTTATCACATGGGTTTTAATAAGTAGGAGAATGGAAACCTTTTTATTTAAAGTCAGTGCTTTTTTGTTTTCAAACATATAAATCTGAAACTAGAGGGAGATGGTCTTCAGTTGGGAGCAATATTTCAGCTATGTATTTTGGAAAAGTTACCTACATAAGTTAGATAGTTGCTTATTTAGAGATTGTCATAAATCTTATGTTACATTGTGTTCTTTTATAGATTATGGAGCTTTGTGGTGCAAAAAGACTTGGTTATTTTGGAAGAAGTCAGTTCTATATTGCTTTGAAACTTGTAGCTGTTGCCCAGTCTGGTTTCCCTCTAAGAGTGGAAAGTATTAATACAGGTAAATATGGGATACATTAGTAACTGAAATGAAAACAGACTTCTAATCACAAATGAAAAAAGTAAAGTCAGTACAAATGTTGAGTCTCTCTGATATTATACTGGCTCTTGTGATGTTGAGTAAAGTATCATAACTTTATTCTCACCACCATCCTTTTTAAAATCTGTGAATGTTAGAAAACATACCTATCTTAAACATTAGGGCATATATGTACTTCATACATATTTGGTGATATAAAACTGTTAAAATGTGATTTTATAGCATAATTTTACTAAGAATTGCTTAGAATATAGGTAATTTTATCAAGATAAATTGTAATGACTTTCCTATATGCTTTCTTTACATTTTTTTCTAATATAAAGCAGCATTATACTTTGTTTTCTTGTTTGTGAAGGCTGTGGAAAGTTCCGTATAAAATTAGAAAGTATTAGTTAACCAAAACTTTCCGATGGAAACAATATGAAAATATTGGCAGACTAAAACCTGGTTCCGGACATCTGACTGCCTCATAAGTATCACCTAGGATAATTGTTTTCCTGTTATTTGGAGATGTGTTGATATTGATGTAGATGGAAATTTTACAAGGTAGGCACTTAAATGCAGAGTTCTGTGGTTTTCATAGGGGAAAAAACTGCGTTTTCTGTAATGTTAGAATTTTTATACAGTAGTTCTAAGTAGCAGCTTAGATTCTCAGTCATTTGGAGGTTTTCATTGTGGAACTCTGGTTTGCCATATGTTCTTCTAGTGTTGAGCATTTACATTTTTTTTTACGTAACTTTAAATTCTTTACATAAATACTGAATAAACTTAATCTTCTCATTAGTGTGGAGATTCTGTGGAGAGGTGCAGGTGCACATAATCGCAGAGGAGGGAAGTACATTTTCTTTTATAAGAGAGGGAGACAGACAGACACACAGGGACAGATAGGCAGACAGGGAGAGAGAAGAGAAGCATCAGCTCGTAGTTGCCGCACTTGAGTTGTTCATTGATTGCTTCTCATAAGTGCCTTGACCAGGAGGCTCCAGCTGAGCCAGCAGCCTTTGGGCTCAATCTGGTGAGCCCGCGCTCAAGCCGGTGACCTGTAGTTTCGAACTTGAGTACTCAGCGCCCCAGGCCGATGCTCTACCCACTGCACCACCACTCTGTCAAGCTACATTTTTCTTCTAAAAATGATTGGCTGCTGTATTATTCTAGTCTAAAAGTATGAGTTATGACTGACCTGCAGAGTTCTTCATTTTTCTTCTTTATTTAACATGGGATGTAGGTGATCTGCCTGAAGGAGTGAAATAAGCCAGACTAAAGTTGATAAATTGAGCAGCTTGTACTCTGTCCTTGGTAGGTGAACAACAGTAAGATATTTTCAGGAATTTCTGCCTTGAAAATGTCTAAATTAATCTAGTCTCAAACTTAGTGACCTATTCTGTGTTTTAATAGAACTCTCGCACCTAACATTAGAGAATCAGTGTGAGTAGAAACAGTCTAGGCTTTGGGGTCAGACCAGCCTGGGTTTAGGTTTTGTCAGTTACTGTCAGTAACCGTGGCATTGCAGAGGCTCAGTTTCCCTACCTGTAAAATTGGGACTTTGCAGGGTTGATATGGTTATGAGATGAGATGAATCTAAAGTGCAAACATGGGGCCAACCATGAAATGGACATTTAATACAGCTATTTTTATAACCCATTAGAAGGACAATTTGGTGTTACTTTGTCTTTTTAGTTTAGTCTCCCTAAACAGTCTATGAAAGATGATGGTCTAAATTTCTATGATAGACATTGTGTGTGTTTTTTCTGTGTCAGTTTTTGCAAAAATTTTAATAGCTACCATCTAATTCACATCTATTTTAGTTGTTAATGTGTGCATCATTTTTTATTTTAAAGTAATAATTATTTTTGTGGTTAACAGTAAAGGACCTTCCTCTGCCAAGATTTGTTGCTTCAAAGAACGAACAGGAATCTCGCCATGCAGCCTCTTACTCGGATTCTGAAAATCAAGGGTCTTATTCTGGTGTAATTCCTCCCCCACCTGGACGGGGGCAAGTGAAAAAGGGGTCCGTCAGCCATGACGCTGTCCAGTCTCGGACATCCACAGATCAGCAGGTAGTCACGTGCATGTCAGTAGTATCAGTTAATGTCCTGTGTAGATGCTTACTCTGACACTTTTACTGAGTACCTTAATAATGAAAATGGTACCTTCAAATTAAAATATAAAAGTAATAATACTCTGTCTAGGAGCCTACATCGCCAGTAGTGTCACCACAGCAGTCCCCACCAACGTCTCCGCACACGTGGAGAAAACACAACCGCCACCCCAGTGGAGGGAACAGTGAGAGGCCTCTTGCAGGACCTGGGCCATTTTGGTCTCCCTTTCCTGAAGCACAGTCAGGTATGTAGAAGTTCTAGAACACTCATTTATTAAAGGTGTAAATTGAAGGAAACTTGGTAACATTTTTTTAAGAATGGCCTCCAAGCCCTTGCCGTATAGGTTAGTTGGTTGGAGTGTTGTCCCGAGTGCACAGAGGTTGCCGGTTCGATCCCCAGTCAGGGCGCATGCAGGACCAGATTGATGATCCTGTCTCTCTCTCTCTCATTCCTGTCCTGTCTTTAAAAAAAAAAAAAAAAGGCAATAAAGTAAACATTAAAAAAAATTACCTCCAAGACAATTTCTAATTATAAGTTAAGTTCCTTAAATAAAAGCAGATGCCAACTGTGAGCATTGGTAAGTAGATGTGTCACTCTGAACAGTAATCACTGCACTTACTTGTATCTGTGATGCTTAGACAGGGGTTTGTAGGTACCAGATTCTCTGAAGGTAAAATGAGTAAATGATTATTTCCCAGGATATAGGTATATATTATATTAGTTTCAGTGTTTCTTTTTTAAGATTTTTTATTCATTTTAAGAGAGAGAGAGAGAAAGAGACAGTGAGAAGGGGGGAGGAACAGGAAGCATCAAGTCCCATATGTGCCTTGACCAGGCAAGCTCTGAGTTTTGAACTGGTAACCTCAGCATTCCAGGTCGATGCTTTATCCACTGCGCCACCACAGGCCAGGCTAGTTTCAGTTTTGATGAGGAAACCTCAGTATAACAATTTAAAAGATTTAAATGAGGTAATTTTCAATTGACAGAAAAGATTTTGTTTTGAAAATTAACATTTCTTCAGAGCTTGAAAGAATGCTTGTATAATATGTGTGTGGTTAATTATTACAGTAAAAAACCTGGCAACATTTTTTCCTTAAAAAATGAGTCAGCATGGCCTGACCTGTGGTTGTGCAGTGGCTAAATAAAGCATTAACCTGGAACACTCAGGTTGCCGGTTCGGAACCCTGGGCTTGCCTGGTCAAGGCACATGTGGGAAACAACTGCTATGAGTTGATGCTTCCCACTTCTCCCTGCTCTTTCTCTTTCTGCTAAAATAAACAAACCGTGAGTCAGCGTGTGTGCCCATCTGCTTTCAGGTTCTTCTGCTGGAGATGCAGTGTGGTCCGGGCACTCCCCTCCTCCACCTCAAGAAAACTGGGTCAGTTTTGCAGATACTCCACCAACCAGTACTCTTTTAACCATGCATCCTGCTTCTGTCCAGGTGTGACATTTTATTGGTATTACGTTTTTATTTGCTTCATTCAGAGTATTGCTGCAGTCATTATTTTTATATTTTGCTGTTGCAAAATGCAAATTTACCGCTACATGAAAACAAAACAGAACTCCACTCTGTGCCTTCAAGTCTGTTCTCATTGAAATGTTTCACTAAAGGTTTTGGCCGATTTTCTTCCTAATTCCTTAGTGAACTTCTAAAAGGTTTTAGTATCTAGGAAGATATTTGCTTGGCTTTTTTAGCACATTTTCATAACTTTCTGTTGCTTACATATTGCTGTCATTTTGCAAATGTATAAATCCATTGTCCAGAAACATTCAAAAACCTGTTTATAAATATGTGGTTTGCTGATGAGTTGTGAAGACTTCTTATATTTTAAACATCCACAAAAAGTAAGTTTTACTTTCAGTGATAAGTAACCTACCATTCTTGGTCCATGTCATCATATAGATAGATACTGTACTGAGGAAAAAATGTTTCATTACAGGACCAGACAACAGTACGAACTGTAGCCTCAGCTACAACTGCCAATGAAATTCGTAGGCAATCCAGTAGTTATGATGATCCCTGGAAAATAACAGATGAACAAAGACAGTATTATGTAAATCAATTTAAAACAATTCAGCCTGATCTAAACGGATTTATTCCAGGTGAGTTGTTAAAAACAGATTCTTCTAGATGGGACAGTTCACAGTCTGAATTTCAAAATCTCAAAGACATGAATTTATCGGTCAATTATTATAAAAGATAATTCTCAAATTGTCTAAAAAGAGTTTATAATCACTGGATACCAAAAACATGACATAAACATGTGTTAAGGTTACCTTTTTTTTTTCATTGAAAAAGGTAATACTTACCACATTTTATTGTTGGATCTCTCAGTTCAGACTGATGCTAAACAGCACTGTTTTAATATTTCAGGATCTGCAGCTAAAGAGTTTTTTACAAAATCAAAACTTCCTATTCTTGAACTTTCTCATATTTGGTAAGTGTGGTATATATTGGTTGGGTTATGTGGGTTGTATTAAAGGAGTTTCCAGCAGGTAGATTTTTTTAACTTAAAAAATAAACTATTAGAGTAACCTTTTCAACAATGATCTTAACTCAGTATTGCCTTAAAATAGTCAGCTTCTTCCACACTCTCTAGAAAAGAAATAAAGTGATTCTGGTACAGTAGTCCTTAAAAAGTACTTAAAGTCTTTAAGCTGTATTAGCTGTTTGTTGTTGCTAGTCTAATTCATAGAATAAAAGCTAGTTTCTTTATACATGGTTATGTTTACAGTATTCCATTTGGTTTTAAACAAGTTTAAGAAGTCCTGTACCAGCCATAAGCTTAAGAACAGTGCTTAGCACCCATTTAAATACAGACTTAAGACTCAAGATTGTTGCTCTGTTGTTGAAATTAGTTATTAAATTGCAATCAAAAATTACTTTTTATAAACAAATTACTGTTTAAAAACAATTAGCAGATAAACCTAAGTGTTGTTTTCATTTTATAGCAACATTTCTCTATATTCCAGATTGTGTTAATAGGGTTTTTAGTACCATAAAGTGCTATAGTTGGGGGGAGGTAGATGATGCTTAAATAGAAAAATGAAGAACCAGCAGTGTATACATGCCATTTATAGCTTAAGGTGAGAAAGGTAAAAATGGCTACTTCTACATGTAGGGATCTGAAGGAGAGTAGGCTGATGTTGGTTTTTGTATCAAGCCTTGTCATTGTATTGGATGTTTTCAAGTTCATACATGTAGGCCTTTAATAACAATAAAAACAAAGTTTTAAAAAAATTTAGTGCCTTATTAACTAAGTCTGAATTCAACTAAATCCTATTTCTAATTACATATGTATTAAAGGTCATTTTCTGGTGACCTTATTTTGGGAACTGTTTTTGTTAAGAAAATTTTAAGGACATAGAAAAGTTTAAGGAATTGTGACTTAAACCACCCATATGCCCATGGCTTGTATTCTGCAGTTAACAATTTGCTATATTTGCTTTGTTACATTTTTTAAGTTATTGATTATTTTCATTTTTTCTGAGAAAGTTTTTTTTTTATCATTCCAAAGCAGAATATGACCATATTCATGATAAGTCTGTTTTGTAGGGAACTCTCAGACTTTGATAAAGATGGAGCATTGACACTGGACGAGTTTTGTGCTGCTTTTCATCTGGTAGTGGCCAGGAAGAATGGCTATGACTTACCAGAGAAACTCCCTGAAAGTTTAATGCCCAAACTGATTGATTTGGAAGATTCAGCAGGTAAGATCCAGGAGCTCGAAGAGACCTGATTGCATGCCTTGATAATCATTCTTGGTTCTCAAAGCAAGATCAACATGTTAAAACTTAGCTGAAGAGCATAGACATTTCATCAAGAGCCATGTAGATTTGCTACTAGAATAAGATGTACAGCCTGAACTTAGATTGATGCTTTGTCTGTTTAGTCAACTTTAAACAAAGATAAAGAAAGTATGCCACTATTTTACTTCACATTTGTGACTTGCTCAGATTTGAAGAGCATTTCACAGTGTCTTATTACTTTGCCATCCTTGAATTGCATTTTACATTGTCTGAGGTGAGTAAAGTAGTCTGTCTTCATTGTCAACATTTTTTCATTTAATAAATCCTATTGTTGAAGGGAATTTATCATAGCAGATTGGACCATTATGGCAGTCCACAAGCATTTTCCTTTAAAAAGCCAATTTCTTTGGACTCTAAAGAAATCTGGAAGTTTTGTTTGATGTAGATAATACTACTTTGTTTTCATGTTTTACAGGAATGCTTTTGTACATGCTCATATTTACTGATAGCTTTATTTTAAAGGAAACAAAAACATAACGGGTAAAAAACGAAAACATTTTTCTTAAATTCTGAATGAATAAAAGGAAATCTAATGTTAAATTTAAAAAGTCTAATTAAAACTAAATTACTGTTTGGTTTTTCTATGTAAATGTAGATACTATGGAAGGAATTTTATACTTTTAAAAGTGAATTAAAACAAAATTTGCCTCTAAAAAGCACATTCATCCATTAGGCAGCATCTGTTTAACCCAGAATTGCCTCTGATCTGACTTTATTGCTTAATTATATAGTAGAAATCAGCTACATATTATTACTATCAAAAAGAGAATGGTCTCCTTAGAGTCAAGAATCTGAGTGTGTGTCTAGTTTCGCTGAGTACTCCTGCGATCTTGGGCAAGTTCTTCCCATTTACTCTATTTTTTTTTCTTTTTGTTTTCTCCACCTAAATGTGGACTTGATACCATTCACATTTCAGGACCTAAGCTATACACTGATCTTTTATCAATGAAATAGGTTGGTTTAAAATTTTAGGATTGCTTTTAGTTTTTTAGAAACATTATTCTCTAAGAATCCTAGGATTTTCCTGATCATTTCAGGTAGTTATTAGGCATCAGTTGACCTCTAACTTGAGCTGAAAGCTTAGTATTTTTGTTGGGTGATTTTGCATCAAAGTACTTTGATTTACCTAATTAACAAATAAAAAGAGCTTCTTTGTTTGGTTTATTTAATAGTAACCAAAAGGGAAGACATTGTGGTAGCATACAGATTTGTATACCATTGTTTAAAATTTTATTTTTTATTTTTATTGACTGATTTTTGTGAGTGTATGTGTGTGCATGTGAGAGAGAGAGGAGAGACAATAACAAAGAAAGAGAGAGAGAGAGATTGATGCCCTGACTGGGGATTGAACCAGCCACCTCTGTATTCCAGGACAATGCTTGAATCAACCGAGCTACCCGGCCAGGGCTTGCTGTACCATTGATTTAAAAATTAGGCCTGTGGCTAGAGTTTTTCTATGACTTTAACCCTTTGAAAACTGATAGCATATTATATAACTTAAGTCAAGCTTATTCTGTTGTATGTCATTTTCTAGAGAATTGTCTGATTTCTGTTGTATATAGATTGATAAATCTGTCTTTTGCGTATCTGTTTTTTTCCTTCTGTTTAATTTAAATAAAATCTGGTTCTTTGTAAAGTTGATCTACTGACTGAATTTGAAGGCTGATGATTCAAGTAGTGCTTTTCTGGGTTTTTGTCTTTTTACTCCTGTTAGATGTTTAGCAAGGAGTCACTCATTTTTTGCCTGCATATATCTATACACTATTATTCTAACTATAATTTTAAAGGTATCAAAGACTCAGATAGTTTTTTCCCATTTCAGGATAATCTGTGTACTTTTCTAATGAAATTTATTATAAACATTTGACCACATGGTATTAAATTCAGAATGCTTTGCCTACTTATAATGATAAATTTGGAATTTTGTTGATTTGGTGGTTAGGAAACTGATTGTTTTTTCCTCCAAGTTATCATAAGCCTGAAATTAATATGACACAAAACCCTTTGAATATGGAATTGTCACATGACATTGAGAATCAATCAAGATCTGTAAAAAACCCTTTTAAATAGTTTTTAGAAATTCACAGTTGAAGGGGAAACATGCAAGCAGTTTTTTTGCTAACCTGAAAATTTATCATAAATATTTCCTCTTTGGAGCCTTTATGACTTATAGACAAAAGTAGTGTCTGTCTTATTTGATCTCTCATAACTTCTCCTACATGCTGTTTATTGTGGAACACATCACACTGAATTCTGTTCTTTGTTTTTCTTTTTACCACTACACTCTGAGTTTCTTTAAAAAAAAAAGGAAACATCATATTTACTGTAGTATCCCCAGACATGTACTAAATCGCTCAGGAAATAATTACTGAGTGAATTAATGCTAAAAGTGTGCCACTTTTTAAGTAGGTTATTTTTCTTGACATATTTCTATGTTTTAAAATATGGTATTTCATATGTTTGTGATGCTGGGACATACTAACATATTCACTCCACAAATATTCTGTATTTACAATTTAATAGCTCATAGAAAAATAGATGGTGAAAGTGATGACTTTTTTTTTTTTTTTTTTGCATTTTTTTTGCATTTTTCTGAAGCTGGAAACAGGGAGAGACAGTCAGACAGACTCCTGCATGCGCCCAACTGGAATCCACCCGGCACGCCCACCAGGGGCGAAACTCTGCCCACCAGGGGGCGATGCTCTGCCCAACCGGAGCATCGCTATGTCACGACCAGAGCCACTCTAGCGCCTGAGGCAGAGGCCACAGAGCCATCCCCAGTGCCCGGGCCATCTTTGATCCAATGGAGCCTTGGCTGCGGGAGGGGAAGAGAGAGACAGAGAGGAAGGCGCGGCGGAGGGGTGGAGAAGCAAATAGGCGCTTCTCCTGTGTGCCCTGGCCGGGAATCGAACCCGGGTCCTCCGCACGCTAGGCTGACGCTCTACCGCTGAGCCAACCGGCCAGGGCCTGATGACTTTTTTTTTAGTGAGAGAGACAGAGAGAGGGACAGGGACAGACAGACAGGAAGGAAGAGAGATGAGAAGCATCAGTTCTTCGTTGTGGCACCTTAGTTGTTCATTGACTACATTCTCATATGTAGCCTCTGACAGGGGGGCTACAGCAGAGCCAGTGACCCCTTACTCAAGCCAATGACCTTGGGCTCAAGCCATTGACCTTGGGCTTCAAGCCAGAGACCTTTGGGTTCAAGCCCACGACCATGGGGTTGTGTCTATGATCGCACACTCAAGCTGGCAACCAACCCTGCATTCAAGCTTTGAGCCTGCACTCAAGCTGGTGACCTCAGGGTTTTGAACCTGAGTCCTCTGCAACCCAGGCCAATGTTCTATTCACTTTGCCACCGCCTGGTCAGGCAAAAGTGACGACTTGAGTTAAAATTGGAGAAAAAGCTAGGCTTTGTAAAGGCATGCAAACTCAGGGTAGATATGCATTTTTTCCCAAAATTACTTTAACTAGTTTACGGGATTAAATAAGAAAAATAAAATAGTTAAGGATCATTAAAATACTTAATATTTAACATCACTAAATTTGGCAACTATAGTAAATAAAAAGGAAAACTTGGTTTTTGTTGTCTTACAAAAGAAAACATAAAAATTCATCTATGGAAACAGCTTTCTGAAGCTGAATTCCAGAAAGAATGTTTGTCTTAGAATGATTATCTTTAAAAAAAAATTAGGGTGACCTACTACTCTCCACAAAACCATATCTTAAAGGGAAAGAAAAAACAAACATGTTAAGATGCTTTGCATCTTGAACCCAGTTTCCAAAGACTCTTCATTATATCTTAGTTGAAATTCTGTATATCTGTATTTTATGTGATTATTTGATATAATGTCTCTCCTAAGTTAGACTAGAGGCTCTTGGGTGGGCGGTAACTAGATTGGTCTTGTTCATTATGTCTCAGTACCTAGTAGGGTGCAAATTGAGGATTTAAGTAGACACTTTAAAATGACTAAGTGGCTGACTACTTCTTTAAAAACTGTTTTCTGTCTTCACACCACTATGCTTACACGAGCAACTCAGTAATATCTGATTCAGTGCTCAAAGGGCAAAGGAATGTGTCCCCCATTCTGTCTCCTCCTTCGTAATTTCTGCTTTGTCCAGTAACTTGAGCAAATTTTCATTGTTGTTCATAATAGTGTATAACATGGATCCCCAGGCTCCTAGAATTACTTCTAACATGAATGTTTTTAAAAGCCAGAAATTTTGCCCTCGCCAGATAGCTTGACTGGTTTGGTTAGAGCATCATCCTGAAGCGTAGAGGTTGCTGGTTTGTTCCCCAGTCAGGACACATACAGAAACAGATATGTATTCCTCTCTCTTTCTCTCTCTCTGCCTCCCTCCCCTTTTGTCTCTTTTTAAAATCAATAAATTAATAAGGACAAGGCTTTTTATGAATGGTTTACTATAAACATTTATAGTTGAGACTACCTTGATGTAAATTAATCACTGTTAAGAGTTTCCCTGTATTCATCCAGAAAATTTTAACATATAAATCTTACACAAGTAACACATTCAGATACCTGTTTTAACACAAGTATATTCACACTAAACAACCTTGATTGTTTTTTTTCATAATATTGGAAATCTTTGTATTGCCATCTATAGATCTGTCACTTTAAACCAGTCTCTTACTGATGGATTTTGAGATACTAGTTTTTTGGCTTTACCTTTAAAATACTGCTGCAGAGGTCATGCTTCTACATGTATCTTTGTACAAAGAACCCAGAATCTTTGTTGTTCAGAATTCACTTCAGGTTCCCTTAGTTGCTGATGAAGATGTGCACTGATCTTGATCATTAGTGTTCCAAGTAAGGAATTACTTCTCAAGGCCTCCTCACAACACACACACATGTTCTGTCTTAACACATTATGTCCAGTTAGTTGTGTGACAGCTCACAAATCAGTACAATTGCACAATTTGGCAAAGATGCAAAGTTTAATGAGATTGGTCAAAATAAATAGAACCCCTCAAATTCCTGGCCAAAAAATTGACAAACAAGGCTAGATACAGGGGTTCTCGGGTTACTACACAGTTCCATTCCTACTACAATGACATAACCCGAATTTTGGTGTGAGTCGAAATACGCCCTAGCCTAACTTACTTACCTTTCCTAACACAGTTGTAAGATCACAACTTAGAGCAGGGGTAGTCAACCTTTTTATACCTACCGCCCACTTTTGTATCTGTTAGTAGTAACATTTTCTAACCGCCCACCGGTTCCACAGTAATGGTGATTTATAAAGTAGGGAAGTAACTTTACTTTATAAAATTTATAAAGCAGAGTTACAGCAAGTTAAAGCATATAATAATTATTACTTACCAAGTACTTTATGTCAGATTTTTGCTAAGTTTGGCAGAATAAATCTTTATAAAACAACTTACTATAGTTAAATCTATCTTTTTATTTATACTTTGGTTGCTCCGCTACCACCCACCATGAAAGCTGGAATGCCCACTAGTGGGCGGTAGGGACCAGGTTGACTACCACTGATTTAGAACATAAAAACACAACTAAGCTATAGAAAAAGGAAAGGACATAAATGTACTGTGCACTACACTATAGTAACAGAAAAAAATGACAAAAAATGAGTATAAAAAAATCCTTACCTTTATTCCTGTGGTTGGCGTGCACACTGGAAGAGTCACTGCAAGGTGGGAGAGAGTGGCCCATTGGGAGGAGGAAGCTGGAGAGACAGGGAACCTGCAGAAGGTGCTGGAGATAGTGGGTCCGGTGAATCAGGGTTGCCTAAGGAACATGCAGGAAATGCTGGAGATGATTCTACCTGTACTAAAGATGTTTAATCTTGAGAAGCAGCTGATGGGTACAGGATCTATTGCAGGCCTCTCTACCTTCTTAAAGTATTGTTGCAGACTACTCTGGAAGGTTGATGACTTCTTCTCTTCCAAAATCTGCCTGTAGCATTCATTGCAAGGCATCCATAACAGCTCTGTAGACCTTACTGAATCTGTCATTGCTGGGGTCCTCAGCCTGAAATTTTGCCAGCCCATCCTGTACCATAGAAAAACCTTCTGTCAAACCCTTGGTAGTAAATCTCTTGGGTTCTGGGGTTTCTAGCTCTTCCTGTTCAATCAGCTGCTTCTTCAGTTGAGTGAGGTCCTTGGCAGACAGCTCCTCTCCATGTGATGCTAGTAGCTCTGTAACATCCATCCTAATGGTTTTCCTCTCCTTCAAAGCACTACTATCTGAATACTCTGACTTTCACTTAGGAGCCATGATAAGGGCCAAAAAGTCACCAAAGGAACACAAAACAGAACATTTGTACTTTTAACAGTCCAAAATGGCATAGGTAAGTGTACTGGGGATGCCAACTCCCTCACTCATATGCCGTGTTACTGCGTATTCTCCCGCCATGTGGAACCAAACTAGTTCACCCACGTAGTCTGTAAGTACGATGCTAACAGCGCAAGCCAGAACACTCATATCTTAATTTATGTTGAGGCTGTCCTAACCTGAAGACCCCCTGTAATACATGAGAAAAATCCTTACAAGATCACACAGTAGTGGCTTTAAGAGATTGTAGTTTAAATATCTGCGCATCAGTAAGAGTCCTTGGGAATAATGTTACATTTCTTTTTTTGCAGGAATAGCCTTTTTCTCTACTATCGTGTTGTAAAAGTCAAAAGTGAAGTGAGCAGTGTGTCTTCCTCTGTTAGAAAGACAATTCCATGGAAATGGGAGCCTTGTCTTCTTGCTCATACTGTATTTTTATTTAACGTACTTATGTATAGATAGGTCTTCAGTAAATAAATGTTCCGGTGACTGAATTCATGCCTTTATTAATTTTGTCAACAAATTGAACCCACAAAATGTAATATCTTGTATTCTTTGTTTTTTTATACTGATTTTCACAATTTTCTCTGTAAATTTTGAAGACAAAGCCCCAATTAAATATTCTTTATGAAATTATAGTCATTATTTTAAGTGGATTATCTTTGAATGAGTTTTTCCATTTTTAGCTGTCCTTGGATAATGGGAACCTCCTCTATATTTGTAGATGGTGTTCTTCGAAGTATAGTATAAGAGCTGAGTCAAATAGTAGTTGCTCAAAATGTTGATCAGTACTGCCAAAAAAAAAAAGTCAACCAGTACAATTTAATTAGTATTTCGGGTGAATGCTTTGTTTTATTTCAGACGTTGTTGAACACATTATTACTTTTTTTTTTCAGTCTTTGATTTTAATTTAAAACATCGACTTTATGTAGACCCTCTTAAGTTCAGCTTATTGACTAAGTTTTCATTTTGTGGCATGTTGGGAGAAATAGAATTAATTTTGGAAATAGAATATAGGTCTTGCTGAATATAATACTCAAAACAAAGCATATCTGAAGTTTTCATTAATTTCTTTCTGCACATGCATTGCTTATCCCTGTTTTAAGTATGAATGAAAAGGTACCATTTACAGTATTCCTTGGAGACTTAAAATTTATCAAAACCTGTTTATTCTTATAAATATTTTTTGTAAGAGTATTAAAATTTTAAATAAAATTATAGTTACTTTTGCTTTGATAAAGCTGTTAAATGAGGTTGGAACTTTGAATCTTTATGATTGAAAAATTCTTCCTACACACTTGTCTGCTTGAAAAGAAAATAAGTTTTAAACCTAAGACTCTAGTGAATATATATATTTCTATAAGAAAATAATTGTTGGTAGTCATTTTTGAAACAATTTTTTAGTATGTTGAATATAAAACCAAGAATACAAGAAGTTTAGGATGGGCAGGTTATAAAGCTAGGTAAAAATTAAAGCTCTTTAAGAAAGGCTATTCAGCAGGTACACTGTTCAGAATTGAATCTGGACCTTTCAGAGCTTTTGCACAATAGAATGATGAAAACTATGGATAGCATTTTTATTTTTTTTAGTGTGAGCCTAAAAATATGGTCTACACCTATTTAATTTGCACTTGTTGCTAACTTTTTTATGTGGACTGACAGTATGTCAGTATGATCACACAGGGTTGTATCTTCCAGGCACACTTTTTGTACATGGAAGTACTTTTTGCATAAAGCCCTTTTGGGGTTGACTTGAACAATTTAGGATCATGCTCTTCCTTTTCAGCCCTGATTCTCTGATGATGTCGGGGCAGAGCAGAACCCTCAGGAGGGAGGCAGGGTTGACACAGTGTTCCAGCAGGAGGCTAGGTTGGAACACTGAATCAGGGAAGAGTAAAACTACACCCCTACCTCCGTGAGGATCAGTCTTAAAGACTAACATTTGTGGGCGAGCATGGAGCTCTTCATTGGAGCATAATAGGGAGCCAGGCTGAAGGAGGTATAGCTTATTTACAGACCTAATACTCATGACTGTTAGTTTCTAGAACATAGGTAGTTTGCTCTTTTTCTACTGCCATTTGTTTTTCTGTATATGAAGTAGGAAAGAAGCAGTGTGTCATCCTGCTGAGTTATTCCAGAAATAATTTTACGGTTTTCTAAGATAGAGATTTTTTTTAATGTTTTAGTATTAGAACCCCTTTACATTTTTAAAAATTTATTCATTTTAGAGAGGCGGGGGAAAGAGCGCGCGAGAGAGAAAGAGAAGGGTGAGGGGAGGAGCAGGAAGCATCAACTCCCATATGTGCCTTGACTGGGCAAGCCCCGGGTTTCGAACCAGTAACCTCAGTGTTCTAGGTCAACACTTTATTCGCTGTGCCACCACAGGTCAGGCCCCCTTTACATTCTTTCTTATTTTTTTTTCTTTTTTTTTTTTTTTTTTACAGAGACAGAGAGAGGGATAGATAGGAACAAACAGACAGGAACGGAGAGAGATGAAAAGCATCAATCATCAGTTTTTTGTTGCGACACCTTAGTTGTTCATTGATTGCTTTCTCATGTGCCTTGACCGCAGGCTTTCAGCAGACCGAGTAACCCCTTGCTCGAGCCAGCGACCTTGGGTCCAAGCTGGTGAGCCCTGCTCAAACCAGATGAGCCCACGCTCAAGCTGGCCACCTTGGGGTCTCAAACCTAGGTCCTCAGCTTCCCAGTCCAACGCTCTATCCACTGTGCCACTGCCTGGTCAGGCCCTTTTACATTCTTAAAAACTATTGTGGACCCAAGAGCTTCTGTTTATGTAACTTAGATCTATCAATAGTTACCCTATTAGAAATTTAAAACTACAGATTTTTATATATTTATGGCTGTTTTAAAATAACAATAAGTCCTTAAATATTGGCATAGATATTTTAGTAAAATATAGTAACTATATTCCCCCAAATGAAATAATTATTAAAAAGGCAGCATTGTTTTACATTTTTGTAACTGTCTTTAATAACTACTTTAGTAGAAGATGCTAGATTCTCATATTTGCTTCTGCATTTAGGCTGTCGGATGTTATTTTGTTTGAGGTATTAGGGATCAAAGAAGCCCTGAAGACGAAATTCAGTCTGCTGACATTTTTTATATTGCTGACATTTTTTATATAGCCCACAACAGAAAGTGTGTGGTGTGGGGGGTTGTTATTGTTTGCTTTTTAATTATTGGAAAATAATAATATCTTATGACACATGAAATTCAAATTTGTGAAATTGTATAAATTTCAGATTTTAGTCTATTAATAAATTAAAGCCAAACTCATTTCTTTACTAATTGTCATGGCTGCTTTTGCACTGCAACAGCCAAGTTGAATAGTTGCACCAGAGACCATATAGTAACGTACTTACTCTCTGACCCTTAGTAGAAAAAGATAGCCAGTTTTTAGTACATGAAGATAATCAAATCTGGTCTTGCCTAGTGAAAGGAAGGACTATTTTAGATAATTGTGTATTTTATTAGGTACTACACCAGATGTCAGCAAATGGCAATTTCTTAAAGGTTAATTGAAACCATATTAATGAATTATTTGGACTTCTTACATTAAAATTTGTAGATCTGTCTCGCACTTTGAAATGGTTTGGGTGTATCTTCTATCTTTGCATGATTTTATAACAATTGATTATTTGTAAAATATTAGTTTATTGAGTTTTACAGGCCTTTCAAATGTTGGAATATTTTATTATAAAAGATCAAAAAAGCCTATTTGTTAATACTATTCAATACAACCTAGTTTATCAAAGAATTCTGTAAGGAGTGGGAAGCTCTTGAGCTTGTAGCTGTAGATAAACATTTTTCAAAATTCTAATTTTCTTTTGCAAGCTCAAAGTTTGTCATTAGTAACAGTACTGAAAGCAGTTGTTTTCCTGAAGTTACAAGTTCACTTAATTCATTTTTGAGAAAATGCCTAATACCCGAGTCTTAAGTAAATACAGTTCATTAGCTGTTCTTTAAAGAAAAATCGTGTTCCATGAAAAAAAGTGACCTGTTCATCAACTACTAAATCACACAATTATTTTCTTTGAGATGATCATTGTGCTTTGATAAGAAGTGCAATATCTTTATATTGCCCCTCCCATTACTTTGGAATTTCGTTATATAAATTTGCACATATATATATATATATATAGAGAGAGAGAGAGAGAGAGAGAGAGAGATTTTCTATTTTGCAACACAGTATTAAAAATATGTGTTTTCAGGGCTGAGATTTAAAAATATTTTTACCACTCAATTGCAAACATTCTTCAGTGAAATTGCCATGCCTATTTATTTTAACTGGAATGTGTAGGGTGAAGCATACAATCACTAGTACAGGGTGGGGTAAGAGCAGGTTTACAGATGTTCATATGAAAAATGATAATAATACAAGAATAAACTGTTTCACATACCACTTAAACCTACTTCGCCCACTCTGTATGTTTTGGTGTCTGCCTTGTTTCATGGTGGTCAGCAATTCTAACCCCCCCCCCCCCGTTGCTTTTGTCTCATCAGTCCAAATGCCAACACAGGAAAAGGTTTTATTATTATTATTATTATTATTACAAAAATCTTTTTGACTTTTCAGATGCCCTAAAGGAGTCATGGGATTCCCTGGAGTCCTTGGTCCACAGTTTGACAACTGTTACCGTAGGAAATGGCTATATTAGAATACCTGTGTAATACAGTGTGTCTGTAAAGTCACGGTGCACTTTTGACCGGTCACAGGAAAGCAACAAAAGACTATAGAAATGTGAAATCTGCACCAAGTAAAAGGAAACCCTCCCAGTTTCTGTAGGATGATGTGGCAGCATGTGCGCATGCGCAGATGATGACGTAACACCGTGTATACAGTGGAGCAGCCCACGGCCATGCCAGTCGAGATGTGGATGATACAGAGGAAAGTTCAGTGTGTTCTGTGGCTTGCTAAATTTGATTCCGTGACCAAAGCGCAACGTGAATATCGGCGCATTTATAACGAAACGCCACCACATAGGAATAACATTACTCAGTGGGATAAGCAGTTGAAAGAAACCAGCAGTTTGGTGGAGAAACCCCGTTCTGGTAGGGCCATCAGTCAGTGACGAGTCTGTAGAAGCTATATGGGATAGCTACCTAAGGAGCCCTAAAAAATCTGTGCGTGAGCCCACATCAAACTGCACTGAATAGGTATGAAACTGGGAGAGTTTTCCTTTTATTTTGTGCAGATTTCACATTTCTATCGTCTTTTTTTTTTTTTTTTCTGTATTTTTCTGAAGCTGGAAACGGGAAGAGACAGACAGACTCCCGCATGCGCCCGACCGGGATCCACCCGGCACGCCCACCAGGGGCAACACTCTGCCCACCAGGGGGCGATGCTCTGCCCCTCCGGGCGTCGCTCTGCCGCGACCAGAGCCACTCTAGCGCCTGGGGCAGAGGCCAAGGAGCCATCCCCAGCGCCCGGGCCATCTTTGCTCCAATGGAGCCTTGGCTGCGGGAGGGGAAGAGAGAGACAGAGAGGAAGGAGGGGAGGTGGGGGGTGGAGAAGCAAATGGGCGCTTCTCCTATGTGCCCTGGCCGGGAATCAAACCCGGGTCCCCCGCACGCCAGGCCGACGCTCTACCGCTGAGCCAACCGGCCAGGGCTCTATCGTTTTTTGTTGCTTTCCTGTGACTGGTCAAAAGTGCACCATGACTTTACAGATACACTGTATAGTTATTTGGGTAAATAATATACTTCCAAGAGTCTGGACCCACTTCGGCTTTGTACCAGTGACTCACAAAGGTTCCCAGAATCTGTCCCACATTATAACTGCCCTAAGGAGGGGATAGGGTCCAGTCTGGCCCTGAACTTGGCTGATGTGAGAATAGAGACCACGGTCCAGTTTGCCCTAAGATGACATATGAAACCTAAGTTATGTAGTCTGACTGTAGTGAGGTTCTTTTGAAAATTAACCACCCTGTAGTTAATACTATTTTAATTCTATTTATTTTTCTTTAACACCTGCTTTGTTGGATCTCTTAAAGACAATTCTCCATTCACCATCCTTCTAACAGGGTTTCAGTTTCAGTAAACTGTCAAGTTTAGAGCCATTATTCTCCTTTCCTTAAATTCTTTCTCTTTGTTATCATAGAAAAAAATGTCCATAATTTTGTTTACACTAGAAACCACAAGCTATTCCCATGAGGAATTTGTTGCTCTTATTTATCATAATTTTTCCTTATTAGTTTTGCTGAGAGTGCTTTGAGTTAAAAGCTCTTTGTAGAACATTATCTGAAGCCAGTCAGCCTCTTATTATTTCTGTATACTTTTACTGAGAAAGAGGTAGGATTAAGAAAGAAATAGCAACAGTTCCTGTTCTCACAAAACAAAAATTTATCAAAATATGTTGGATTGCAAAGTAGAACTTGCAGTGTGATATGACTATAAAGAAATGATGTCAGAGTAAGTAAAAGAAAGTATTTTAAGATAGTCATGTAACAGAATAGGGCAAAGAGAAGAGTACTTTTTCAAAATATCAGTATTTAGTTTCTGTCCTAGGAAAAGAACAGTAAAGGAGAATGAATTGTATGAAGAACACAAAAAGCAACTCATTCAATACGTATTTGTGTGCCTACTATGTATTAGGTTCTGTGTTAGGTACTAAAACGTGAAGGACTCACTTATGAATAGATTGAAAGGTTAAAACCTATACATTGCTAAATTATTATGGATGTGTATTTGGGAATTTAATGGCAGGTGACTTTTTTCTGGTGGAGAAATTCAGGTCCTGTTTTATTCAACTTGCCTATGGTCAGACAGTGAGATAGTGATAGATGCTGGAATCTTGTTTTGATATAGGTTCTAAATAGATTAGGTACTCCTCCTTAATTTGGCAATTAATGTCATTTGCAGACTGAGATTATATTCAAAGCCCTGTAAAACTTGGCAAGAATTTTTATTATTGATTTTAGAGAGAGGAATGGGAGAGAGAGAAGGGGGTTGGCGGGAAGCATCAACTCGCAGTAGTTGCTTCTCGTATGTGCCTTGACTGGGCAAACCCAGGGTTTCAAACCAGCAACCCCAGCATTCCGGGTCGACACTTCATCTGCTGCACCAGCCACAACAGGTCAGGCTAAAACTTGGGAAGATTGGAATGAGAGTTGTGTTACCATTGAAATTTCTTCTGTTTTAAAATTGGAATTTAAGAGCTATTTTAAGTTAAGACATAACTAATTAAAAGTAGAATGTGCTAGCCTGACTGGTAGTGACGCAGTGGATAGAGTGTCGACCTGAGATGCCGAGGACCCAGGTTCGAAACCCTAAGGTCACCAACTGAGCGTGGGGTTACCAGCTTGAGTGTAGGATCATCGACATGACCCCATGGTCACTGGTTTGAAGCCCAAGGTCACTGGCTTGAGCAAGGGGTCGCTAGCTCTGCAGGAGCCTCCTAGTCAAAGCACATATGAGAAGCAGTCAGTGAACAATTAAGGTGATGCAACTAAGAGTTGATGCTTCTCATCTCTCTTCCTTTTCTCTTTCTCTCTCTCCCTTCTCTCTTTCTCTCCCTCCCTTCCTGTCTCTCTGCTTCTCTGTCTCTCAAATAAATAAAGTAGAATATGCTACTCTATAATACTTTAAAAACCACTTTGAAATCATGTCATGGATTTGTAGCTTTCTCAGTGAGCCTATAAGTACCAGTGAGCCTAATGATCAGTTTGTTTCGTGTGGGCTCACTGCCTTTTGCTCATGCAAATATATGCTGCTTTTTGGTAACAGGAGACTTGTAGAGCAAATATGAATGACTTAGTATAATTAACTGTCCCAAAAATATATTCCAAAAGAATATTGAGGGATTTTATTTGATAAAAAAAGGTTTGTGTGTAGGGAAAACTGATGTAAATGGTTTATTTGCTCTAGGACAGTGCAAGTCTTTGGTACTCCGGGTGGTTGTGGGTACTCTGGCAGGGTATTACAGCATCCCCATATTTACTGACTAGGAAAGATATCTAGAACCTAATGTTTAAAGCACCTCACTGATTCATATTCCATGAAATAACACTTTGGGAACTGATACAAATTCATCCCGATTATCAGAAAATGATTCAAAACACGTAGACTATTGTAGTATTATTATTATGTACACCATTCTTTTTTTCTCTTTATTCCTAACGAGAATTTATTTTTGTGGAAAGCTGTGGTTTCAGGTAGACA